>NW_013952406.1:684121-692079 GCF_001266775.1 Austrofundulus limnaeus
GTCTGTAGGTCAGGGTCGTCTGAGGAGGAAGCAGATGAATGGAGTTGCGCACAGGAACTTTTATTTAAGATTGAACTGAAGGATTCTCCTCTTGTTGACTTTGCCTTATAGCCACTCCCGTATAGCTTGATTTARAATAGCGTCTTTTAACCAGCGTAGAATAAAAAGCCTGTTTTTAAGGACACGGAGTGTCTCTCCAGCTTGGGATTCTACCTGGCAGTAATGCCATTCTTTATTAATCATCTAGTCCTAGTGAAGCTCATTTCTCTGCTACTCATYTTTCCATTTCCATCCAAAACACATTAAATACACATCACTAACCCATCGTACAACACTGGTTTGACACCTCATTACCATGAATATGGCTGCTGTAATTTATTGTGTGGCTCAATCATACACACGCTGTGCTACTACAGAAGAAAATCACTAAAGCACTAAATATGTATGAGTGAATAAATTCRACTAAACTGGCATTTACCTTCTTAGAGTAATTTTTGTGAAAAACTGTCTTGTAGCTGACAGAGTGGGAATCTCCTAAACCGCAGAGGGGCTTGAGTCTTTTTGTTTTTCTAAAACTGGTTGAAAAGTTAGTTGGAATAATTATCAKCAGCTAAATTGTTTTATTATAGCTGCAGTAAAACCAAACTGTCACAAACACTGCCCTAAAAATATGAGAAAACATAACCAAAATATGGATTAAAACCTGCAACAYTTCTGCAGATAAATCCCTCTGCTACCATTTATCAAGTCTGAGTGCACACTTTTGTAAATCCCTCTTAAGCCCATAGTTTATTTACAGCTCGTAATCCCGTGAACACTAAGTACCTGTACTTCAACATGGAAGGAAATCTTWAGACACGGAACATGAAAGCTTAACAGGGAGTTTAAATAACACAAAGTGTAGCAAGACACAAAAGAGTCAAAACTCAGCTGTTTTTAGCAGCTGAAAACAGAAATCACCAAAAAAAAAAAAGATTAAAGGTAAAGGCCAAACTGGACCACAGACCACACTTTCAAGGTCCAGTTACACCCCCCTTAAATCTCCTTCTTTATTACAGCCAGTTCATAAAGCCGTTCTGTTCCCCACTCAAAACACAAGKAATCAAAGAAAAAAGATTATTTATTAAAGTTTTCATAGTGCCTACCAATCAGCATGAACTGCTGAAATCTATCTAAACGATAGTAAAATGTTGGAAATGAAATTGAACTTTAAATAAAAGTTCTGCAGYTAGTCTGAGCAGTACTTGCCCTGAAGGGCACTAAAACTCATAAAAAACACATTTGGTTTCTCAAAACTACTTAGAGGAACTGTAGAGTTTTAAAATAGTTTATAATAAACTAAAGCTAAAGATTAAAGCTAAGATWAACATTATCTAGTTTCTACAATAWCTTCGGTTACATCTAAACATCTTTAAACAAGTCCACCAGTATTGTTTTATTTTAAAATGGAAATAGAATCAGATTCATTCATTTATCTACAATTTTTGCTTCTACCTATATGTAGTAAGTCAGTTTTTCATCTCACCAGATCCACATCACAACGATTAGTTTGATGTTTAAACTCCAGATGAGTTTGTCTCAATTTTAATTCCCAATTTTTACAAAATATAGATTTTTAAACACCTAATAAAACTTGACATTGGTGTTTTTCTTGTTTGTAAAAGCTTCAAAAGTTCWACAAGATGTTTGCTTTTATTCAAACAACCATTAAGCCTTTACTTTAGCTGATTTTAAGTGCTAACAGCTTGTACGTAATTTTTTGTATAACTTTGGCGTGCGAGGTGGCAAGCACTCACAAGTCACACGATTTTGCAACACAACTTAAAATTTTGCACATTGAAATTTTGAAACTGTGTGACCAAAATGGTTGTACAACCTCAATTTAAAAACAGTCTGTTTTGTGCCGCCTGGAGAAACMGAGTTCACAAGCAGATATTTTGGACAATAGATGACGAAATTTCTAAATTCCTTGCAATTTATACGTTTAGAAATGTTTTAAGACTATTTTCTCACTAAGTTGTTCACGAAGTGGTGAACCTCACCCCATCCTTGCTTYTGAACAACTGAGCCTTTCGTGGATGCTCKCTTTATATACCTAATCATGACACTCACCTGTTTCCAATTAACCTGTTCCCCTGTAGAATGCTCCAAACAGGTGGMTTTTTGCCCCTGTCCCAACTTTTGTGGAAGATGTTGCAGGCATCAAATCCAAAATYAGTCAATATTTGCAAAAACTCATTAAAGTTTAACTGTTTGAACATTAAATATATTGTCGTGTCGTGTATTCAATTGAATATAGGTTGAAAAGGAAGGGCAAATCCTAGAATCGGGATTGCGTAATTAATCCCTCAAGACAGCAGAATGACCAGTTCACTGATCCGTTATTGAGCCTGCAGCACTGAGAGGACACATCTGTGAGCGTCGCTGCTTGTGGATGTTAAGGTAAAGCTGCGGCACGTTGGTTCTTAGTGATTGTTACACTGATGACAGGAAGTGGCTCAGGTGTAAAGTGATGGTTCTGCTGAGGCTGAGCTCTGCAGAATTTAAAGCGTTGCATCAGCTCTCCTCTCTGTAGTACCTGCAGAGTGTTTTCCTCAACTGTCAATTCCCCGAGTCTCTTCTCTGACTGTTCAGAGGGGTCTAAACTAATGCAAAAGTGGGGGGCGGGGGGGGGGGTGGAATAAATGCTGTCCTCTTTAACCTTTAGGCTGAAATACTGACAAATACTATTTTAAATTCAGGCAGAAACTGTAGAAAATCTGATTAAAGAATCAACTCATCAAACTTTAACATGAAATTCTCCCAAAGTTAATTCCAGCACAGCTTTAAACCACTACTTTAACAGTATTGTGAATTGTTTATTATTGTTTAACACTTATTTTCACCTCATCCTCTTATATAAATGTAATGTTTCCTGCTAAGTTTATTTGTTTTGTTTATTTTTATTAGAAAAAAAGATTATATTCATAAAGAACTGGATTGGACATTATGTTGAAAGCTTTTTTAAGAACACTCACTATGAAAAATAAAACAATTCAGCTCACAGAAGAGAGAGACCAAGCCTAATCAACTCTAGATCAATTAAACTGTCCAAAGACAACCATGAGCCGGACGAAGAGGCTGATGAATGAAAAACCAGATTCAGATCTGACGACGGTTTGGACTGTGTTTGTTCTGCAGTCGTGTATCAGTGGACTGAAGTTCAATCTGACAGCTTCACATAATGAGGGCAGCAAAGGGYGCTGACTTAACTTCAACCCCAAGGCTTTCATCGGCTGACAGGTCAGTGACCATCGTGTTAGCCAGGAACAAATATTCACACCACAGCATGGCGCCGGGCTGTGTTAGCACTCTTCTCTGGCCAGATGTTGAAGCCTCTGCATGGCTCTGCTGAGACCCGACTGCAGCTTTACASGAGTTCATCCGCTGCTGCAGGGCCTGCTATCAATCTGCTGAAGCGTGGCATCAGAACCACGCGGACAGGGAATAATTTAGACAAAGGTGCTGAAGTAGCTTCAAAAACAAACAAACCACTCTCTGGTCGTATTGATCTGTCCATATTTTGAGGTTATTTTGTTGATTTAGTGAAGCACAATCAGAGCAGAGTTCTGTTTTCCTGTCAGAAAGCTTTGATGAGCTAAAAARCTAAACTATTTATTCTGCTTGGGGCCAGTTGAATTGTTTATATTTGTTGCCTGTGGCCAAAAGATGAAGGTCAYTGCCCTTGTTTGTGTGGTTTTTGTTACCTTTAAGACCTTTTTGTTGTATAATAACTTACRTTATCTGGACCAGTAGTTCTAATGGGGCCCGAAGCTGAATGTATAAGTGGTGGGAAGTCATTTTTGGTGATTTACCTTTTGGTTCATTGCTAAAAGCTAAAGAAAGGAGAGCGGCTGGTAAAATTTGCAAATGTGTTTAAAAGAAAAGAGAAATAAATGGGTGGAGCAGAGAAATTAGATGTAGGAGTTAGTTCACGATGCAGGCGAATGTGTTAAATGAACATATATTTTCGGTGGGGTGCGGGGCCGAGGTCAGCGTGACTAAAGTCAGCCATATTTTGACAGTTTTCAGAAAATTTGATGATACTGGATAATAAATCTTAGGGTTTATTCACACCAGGAAAGTCCTTTGGTCCTCTTGTTTGGTCTGGACAAATAGCAGACTTTTTGTTTGTTTGGTGTCACAAGGGTGACCATCTCCCATTGGACAGAAATGATGGTGGTAGTTTAATCTAAGTACTTTCACTTTAATGCACATTGTTCTAGACCAGAGGTCTCCATACTTTTTTTTACTTAAGAGCTACTTTCACAAAATGAAATAGMCCAAGAGCTACTTTTTGCAACATTGAATTTTAAACTTAAACTCAAACCATTGGAATAAGCTTGTTTTGCACAAAAAACATTGTCTTCAATTCACATAAAACCACCACAAAGAACACCGAATTTGCATGAATGTGCTTTTTGTTTTTATCCATATTATATTGTATTTCACAGTACTAACTTAGGGTTTAACTGCGACAGATTCGTGCACAAATAATGATGACAACACTAAAGGGCTAATTGTTAGCATGATGCTTTGCTAAGCATCATGCTCAGTTGTTGCTACAACTGGCTCCTGAAGTGCAGAAAGGTTCATGTTTCCTGTAGTTGGTTCAGTTCGAGGCCGGTCTTTATTAACATCAGAAACGGCTCCACAGTTTGTTTACAAGCGGACTGAGATCCCCTCAAAAATGGATCTCAATCCGGTTGTTTGATCCTCATGACTGCATTCACACCTGCATGAAATGTCCGMACCAACGGGGGAGACGAACTCTGGTCCATTTAAAGCAGACCAAATGTATCAGGTYTGAATACACCCTTAGCAGTTATCCAAACAGGAGAACAGAGTGAGAAAAATGTTMTATATATATAATCTGTAGTTCCTTCAACCCCAGTAGACATAATCTCACTCTGAACTTCTCATTAAACTTGAGAGCTCTGGCTCAGGTGTAAATAAAGTTAACTTTATTTACACCTGAATCAGAGCTTTTGATTAGTTGCCAATTATTTCTGTCACAACATTGAATTATGCTTCCTGTGTGCATGAATCCAGCATTTCATGTATTGCATTGCAGTTAAAAATAAACAATTCTAGATAATATGATGCATCAACATTTAATTAAACTATAGAAAAGAACAAACTATAAAACTATGTTCTAAGAAGAAACTTGTGTCTCTGTTGTACCAACATATCTAATGAACCACAGTCAGATTGTCTTCAAGGTTTGACCAAAACAACTACAACATGAAAGTAAGTAGGAAATCTAAGCCTTTTAATTTTTAATATCTATATTTTAAAATCTAATTAAATCCTTGAATGTAGAACTTGCCTAAATGACAAACTAGACCCATRTCAGCTCTATGCTGCCCTGATAAAACATGGTTACATGTAGATACCATGAATATTCCAGTAGTCCATGTTTGCTGCCGACTCTTTTTGTGTAATTGAGTGTGATTATTGCTATAGTGAAATTAAAATCACCACCAAGAACCATAAAAACYTCTTAATGTTCGACGGTCAACTGAACCGTCACAAATGAAACATGTTCCAGAGATATKTTTCATCCATAACCACACATTTTAAACAGCTTTGTTCTCAGAACTGTTGTTGAATTTCAAAAACAAAATCAAAAACAAAAACAAAAAAAAAAACAAGACACTCATCTGCTTCACGTTGGTATCAAACACCTACATTAAATGTATATTCTTCTCTGAATGTGTGCGATCAGTAAAAGGAAACAAGGTTAGTGTTTTGAGTAGGGCTACAACTAAAGACTTATTTCTTAGTCGATTAGTCACATTAAATTGTGCTTCTTGTGTGCATAAATCCAGCAGATCATGGATTGCATTGCGGTTAAAAATCAACATTTTTAGATAATATGGTGTGTCATTAATAAAATGCTACGTCCACTAATTTTTCTAAARGACGTCAGTTCTATCAACTAATCATTGCAGCCCTAGTTTTGAGTCTGAATCGTGAGAAACGAACTGCAAGTCTTTTATCTTGTGTTTTTGCTTCAAATCCAGTGTAACTTTCTGGAGCTCAGACCACCCACTTCCTCACAGCTTTGATGTTCTCTGAGGCTCGGACCAGATTTCCACGTGACACGCTGGTGTCAGATCAGTTTAAACCAGTGGAGAGTGAACATCTGCCAGGAAAACCTTGGATAAAAGAACTCAATTTAATGATTTGGCCTCAAGTGGTGTAATCCTACTTTTAATGTTCTTCTTGCATGCRCTCTTTCAACACTAGCTTTCTGTTAGTTTTTGTCTGTAACAGAACATGCTGACCTCTTGTTGCGTTTCTCTTTCTGTTTTGAGCACCCTCAGAGTCCTTCAGGYCCTGCACAGACCTGCAGAGCTTTCCCTGCTTCCTTTATGCTCTTCTGTACTTGTTTGCAAAARGAACAGAGGAAATGACTTTCTTCCTGACAATGAATAGAGAAGATAAAAYTAATCATGAAATGTTTTATATTTTAATCTGATAAAGTGCAGTTTCAATACCTTTGGCAATTAGGAGAACATAATGGACACGGTTCCATCTTTTTTCAGGCCGGCGTTCTTAATTTGCAGGCCTCAGAATTTAACATTCAGCATCTGTCCTCGGGTCTCTAAAGCAGCTGTCAGCTGTGATCTGATGTGCATAAGTGGGACTAATTATTCCACGTTTGACCTACAGTGCTGCTGCATGTCAAGCTAAAGAGATTTCACTGGTGTCTTAAAGTATATTAAACTTTTCCTTACTCCACTGAGGAGATTTTTGAATTGGAGCTATTTGAACAGCATTTTTTTAATGTTAGGATGAATTTAGGTTTCCTCAGGTAGAGAGTTCAAGTATTTGGGCACGTTATGCCCAAAGATGGAGCAGGAGATGGAAATACAAGGGAATGGAAGTAATGAGTCGTGGTGAAGAAAGASCTGAGTCCAATGGCAAAGCTCTGGATTCGTTGGTTCGTCTACATTCCAACCCTCACCTMTGCCRAAGMTTTGGATCACGACCAAAAGAGTGACAACCTGGATACAAGTGAAAAGGTAAAACATGAGCTTCCTTCGWAGGGTGGTCAGCTCAGCCCTGGAGATAAGATGAAGAGCTCCACCATCCGTCAGTTGAGGTGGTTTGGGGATCTGAGTAGGATGCCTCCTGTCCCATTATAAAGTGACCCCAGTTCAGACAGAACTCTCTGGAAGGATTATATATCCTCTCTAGCCTGGGAACACCTTGGTGGGAAATCTCAGGACCCAGTTTAACGCTCACATATGTTGACCAATGTGTGACCAAAAACCTTATTTTTATCATCTCTAGAAAGTYCACATGATGTTCTGAAATCCTTCTTACATTTAAATCCTTCAGTTGGGGTCTTTTAAAAGTGGAACTGCAATGATTTGGTCTGAATTCCTCCTCATTGTAACTCCACAAGCCCCTCTTTCACCCCTTGTCTGAGGTGTGTCTCGGATCCACTCGTTTTGAGGCTCTCTCTTTAAATCCAAACAAGGAGCTTCACAACCCGCCCCCCTTCTAGCTTCTCAGAACCACAGGAGAATGAAGAACACCAAAATGTAGTTATGTCCAGACTTTATTATTAGTTCCGTTGCAAAGTCAGTGAGGTAATTGTTCAGAAAACATGATAGAAAATAGAGAAAACTGAACACGTTGAAAACATACAGCAACAAACTGAATTTAAAGATATTTACGCAGAAACTAAATTAAACTTTTCTGCTTCCTAGAAACTCCAAGTTCACAATAAACTCTGTTTAACAGCTAAAAAAGTGGCTTTTGCTTGACATGTCCCTTTAATGCAAAATAACTTTAATCCCCTAACCCATTTTTATCAACCTTTTCACATTGTTTTCATCTTTCAATAAAACGTGTGTGGGTGTCTCCACCCCCTTCTGTTAATTAGATCAGCGCTCTACAAGTTC
>NW_013952406.1:692099-694249 GCF_001266775.1 Austrofundulus limnaeus
ATCACATGGCTATCGTTCACAGGTGACTGATACTCACATCACATGGCTATCGTTCACACCTAATTAAAAAAACTAAAATAAACTTTTCTGCTTCCTAGAAACTCCAAGTTCACAATAAACTCTAACAGCTAAAAAAGTGGCTTTTGCTTGACATGTCCCTTTTAAAAAAATATTAATGCAAAATAACTTTAATCCCCTAACCCATTTTTATCAACCTTTTCACATTGTTTTCATCTTTCAATAAAACGTGTGTGGGTGTCTCCACCCCCTTCTGTTAATTAGATCAGCGCTCTACAAGTTCTGCTGGTGATCCAGTGTTATTATTACAGAAACTTAGCACAAAAAGTAATGAAATTTATGTTTGGAAGATGATTTCTTTGTTGTAACAATGCTTCTTGGCAATAAAGTGTGTGTGTAGTGTTGGAAATCCTGTTCATTTCCCTTTTAAATGATGCCACATTTGTAAGGAACATGCATTTTTGGGTTGCACACTTGAAAATTTTGCCTAATTTTCTCTGTTAAACAGCTTTTTTGCTGTTTCTGACTTGTTTTGAGCTTCTGGTAGCCCCAGGTGCTGCCAGTCATAAGATTCACTGTCAAGAAGCATTGTTACAACAAAAAAATAATTTTGTAATTTTGTGCTAAGTATACTGAACATCTGAGTCTCAGCTTTAAAAACACTTTCCTGTTAGATGATATTTTAGACTCTGTTATAAATTCTCGGGTGACCAGAAATAAAATAAAAAAAACCAAACATGCAGTTTTTCTTCATCTCTCTTCCTCTTCAGTGAGACGAGTATCTCTCAGTTTTCCGTAAAGACTTTTTAGAATTTCCCCAAACACAGTCAGGCTTGACACGGGAATCTTTTCTTTAGTGCCGCAGTGAAATTGGTCGGTGATCCATGAGCTGAATGTGCGTTTGTCTTCCCYTGTCTCGCCCTTGTCTTTTGTAGGCAGAGTGTGTAAGTCAACGGAGGGTGCTGGTTTACAGCTGACAGATTTCTGCTGATGCTGATCTGCTGCCTGGTGCAGAATAATAAGATCTGTGAAAATGGAAGTCAGATTAAGAGATATGCTTCGCAAGTCAGAGTGCATCGTGCTGTTAGGTAGAGATGGAGTTTTTRTTTGGTCTGCACACAAGGACTCTGGTATAACGACAGCATATTGTTCCTGGTGATTGTTTGAATCCACCTCCCTTTCAGCAGGTTTGTATGGTCATTTAGCTCCATAATAACTCAACAGACGTTATGGTTTTATCCACATCTTAACAGAGTTGAAGAAGCTTTCGTATCTCTGCTGAAACCCTGCTTTGCTTCTTTGAAATAAGGAGCAGCATCGTCATCGTCAACCAAAATCAGAATTCAAGTCTGACATATTTTGAGATGATGCAGCTCAAATTTTATTCTGTGCGTTTTTTGACACAAATCTCATTCCACAATTTTTTTGCTATTTTAACCCTTCATGTATCAAAATGTTCAGCTCCTTCATGACATTCTGGCTATGACTTTTGGTATTTCATCAGTTTATAATTTTTAGATATTTTGCCTTTTCTGACATTTTTTTCTCTTTTAAAATCAATGGAGCTGTCTTCTGAGTAAGCCTGAACACGTTTGGAATGTTATATCCAGTAATGTTACAGCCAGTAAACTGTTTCATGTGGGACATGKTGGAAAAATTATAACAGTGATACAGATAATTGTTAAAAATACAGTCAAACATTTTGGTCATACCAACCAGAACTACTTCAATGTTCTTAAAATCCTTTAGAACTTTCCACCTTTTTTTCTGGTTCTGCTTCTTTTTTTACTTCTTTGTGATAATTTTAGCTTCCTTCCGTGTTATTTTTATTATTTTTTTCTGCTTTTTTGGCTATTCTGCTAATTGACTTTTTTTCTATTTCATTCAGCTTCTTTCAGCTGTTTGCTGCAATATAAGCTACTTTAGCTATTTTCAGATCATTTTAGCTGTTTTCAGCTAAATTCACCTTTTTGTGACAATTTCAGCTACTTACTGTTTGAATCATTAAATGTGTTTTTCTGCTCATTTTTTCTAGATTCAGCTTTTCAAATACTTTTTATGGTAAATGGTAAATGGTACTGAACTTATAGAGCGCTTTTCAAGTCCCTCCGGACCCCCAAAGCGCTTTACAC
>NW_013952406.1:696033-717150 GCF_001266775.1 Austrofundulus limnaeus
AATTACTGAGAGAGTTCAGCTGGTGTCTTGGCTTTCCATGCCTTTTACACCTCCCTTTCTTCATGTGTTCAATATTTTTCCCCTGTGACATTCCACATTATTACAAATAACTTTGTTTGTTTTAACATTTTACCCGCTGTTTGTTTGTTTGTGTGTGTGTGTGTGTGTGTAAATGTTAATTTTTTTTCACAGCAACAACTCAAAGAAAATAAAACAGATATAACCAACCAGCAACTTTTCCCCTCTCAGTTCATTTCAAATTTTTACTCAGTTTATAAAATTATATCAGTAAACACAGAMTTGCATCACTTTGATCTGAGAGAACAATTAAATGTTCTCAGGGGTAATTAATCCAGCTCTCTGAGCTCTCTGAGGTAATTATTGCGCATTTTTTCCAGCAGAAACACTTCACTTCAGTTTGAAGCTGCTTAGCTTTTACTTCAGGCTCCAAACTTCGGCTTTAAATTTCAACTAGAASCCGTTCCAGACGGTAATCGGGTCAGTCCATTAATGTAAATTTACTGCTTTGTGTCTGAGGAATAAAGCCTTGAACTCCAGTAGGCTTCRAACCTTGTATTATTGTCTGTGTCTACTCCTGTTTATTAAACTTCCTTCCTTTCAGAGCGGTTCATCCGCTGGTGATTCAAGTTATTTATTTTATGCTGAGACTCGTAGAAATGAGCTTCCACTCTTTCTGCTTGCGTAGATTTTTTTATTTTTAGGTTTTGAGTCTCATCAAACAGGAAAAAACAAAAAAAAGTTTTATCTTGTTATAAAGAAGAATAAGAAACTTCTCCTGCTCAGAGGACATAAAGAACCTGGATAAACTTCCAGCGAGGTTGGCAGAGATGAAGAGATGGAGGAGGGAGAAGGAACGAGGTCATCAGAACCACGAGGACATAAAGTTAAGATGGCTTGGACATGTCCAGAGGAGGAACAGTGGGTTTATTGGTAGAAGAATGTTGAGATACAGTATATGGATGCAGTTTGTTAGGAGCAGCTGGAAGAAGAAGGATTAAATTTTCTTACACTGAAAAAGTTGGGTTTATAACTGACTGTTGATGTTTCTTGCCTTAAWCCAGGAGTTCACCTCACCTAAATCAAGTATCAAGAAGCTCAAATAGTAACAAATTAAATCCCTAAAGCTGCTCAGTCTCGGGTTGTTTCAGGTCAAAGTATTGATTTTCSTGGAAACGATGCTTGAATTTAAACAACAAACAGATGTGGTTTACCAAGAAATGATTTTATTCCGAGTGTGAGCAGGATGTGGTGTTTTTATTTATGTGTGGTTTTTATATGTCGTCATTATCAAACACTCAAGATTCAAACTCAGATTTATTTCTGATTGTTTGACGCAGTGCCAGCAAACAGCAGTTCTTCAGGAAAAAACACTTTACACAAATGTCAGCATTTGAAAGGGAAATAATGTGATTAGTTTGATAGTAATGGTGCGTTCACACCGAACGCGATTTCAGCATCAGGAGCCTCAGGTTTACATGCAAAGTCTATGGTGGACGCACTTCAAGCAACGTTGGGAAATGCTGCGGCGCCTCAAGCGCGATTAGAGCAGCGCGATTTGAACGATTTGAACAATCTGAGCGTTCGACGCGCTGAGGCGTAAGTCACTGAAGTTAGAAAATCTGAACTTTTGCAGCTCGATGCTCCGCGTCAACCAATCAGAGAGACTCCACTGTGTGATGTAGCGACATATTTTCCAACGGGACAGTTTACTGAATGATGTCCACTAACCTGAAACAGATGGAGAGGAGCTTTTTAGCTGAAATCGAGTGCCTGCAGTCGGTGTCCTGAGAGGAGATATCCTCACCAATGCGTGGCAGCGGCTCATCAGACTGGAAAAATAGTCCTGAAAGCGAGCTGTGAGCCTCTACTCTGAATTATCTGGTGAATTAATTATGAATTAATTATCTGATGAACGTGACATGCTCTTGCTCTCTGTAAATAAAGCAAAGCCACTTCCTCGTCTGACATTAAACAGAGCCCGACAGAGGAGGGAGGGGCGGGGAGGCTCTTGCCGTGCAGCGCTTCAAGAGCTATCCTGCGTCTGACCTCAAAGTGCACAAGCGTCCAACTTCAGCYTTGGCTGCGATTTTGAAGCTGAAATCGRGTTCGGTGTGAARGCAGCATAAGAGCTTATAAAGTTCATTTTGTTTAGTCTGAGTTARGACAATATAATTTTCTMTAAATTTCCTGATGCTTCAAAGCTCAGTTGCAATGGAAGGAAGCTAAACAACCTTTAAACCTTGGCTTTCTATGTATTTTTAAACTTTGCTTTTCCAGGAATAAAGACTTTATTTCACAACAGAGGTCTAACCAAACAGGGTTTTTATTCTACTAATCTTTTCTGCCTTATTTACTGATTGATTTGCTAGTTGGTGATTTTTCCATGGTGTTTTTTTTATTTAAAATCCCAGCAGTTTGAGTCAGCCCTTTGTTTAATTAAAGATTACTTTTGRTTTCAGATACTTGTTTAAAAGTTATTAATTCCACCGTATTGTCAGTTATTAACTTTCCTTTGTTGCTGTGGTTCTGTCAGCCGCAATTTTCTGTGACACAAATACGAGACAGCCCTCATCAAAGACATAATTTWCAGAGATAATATTACCCCTGTCAGCCTTGCTTGTCTCAGTGTCCCCCCACCTTGTAAATCAGCACTAATGCAAACTGTACCGCACATTGTTGAAGGTAATTGAGTTTGATTGTGACAGTTTGCTGCATGATGAACYCGCAGCATTATCAGCCATCTCTCTGCACCGACTGCTTAACGTCTTCTTTTAGCCTGTGATTAAAATCTAAAACATTATTTTCTGCATGTGCAACAGAGTTTCTACGTCCCACACAACTAATAAAGATTACAAAATTAAAGAGTTTAGTTCGCTAAATGTTTGGAGCTGTTAGAAATTAAGTGACTCTTGTTTATTTTTTGGGGGCAAATAGTTTATTTGTATATTTTGCATTGATTTTAATTGACATTTTATGATTCSCTCAGTCATTAAACACACATTAACGCACAATAAATAGTGTTTTTTATCATCTGCACAAGAGAGTAATTCTTTTCTGATGGCTGTTTTCATACTGGCCTGTCACCGTAGCCCCCGGCGGGTGAACTGGACCATTGGTATTCACAGAGGTTTTTTGGGCGCCATCAACAGGAAGTAAATGACAGCYGGGCAGAGTGATAGCTAACGGCGGTGACCTGGAGGCTGGGTGAATTTTATCTGTCCTTCATATCAGCCACAGTGACAGTCAATAAGCTCTTCCCTGGCAGGACCTGGTCCCCCGTGTCAACATCACACTCATCAAACAGACGCAGAAGAATCCCACTCAGGCAGCAGCAGCAGTGTCAGTGCAGGCTTCTGTGTCTGAGCCTGTTAGAAAATATAAATATATGAAATAATTAAGACAGGAGAGATTCAGAAGAGAGTTTAATCATGTCATAGTTTATATGGAAGCATATTTTTTATCATTTTATATTAAAAATCGAAGGTCAAATACTCATTCGGTATTTGTGTTTTCTTTAATTTAAAATAAAGTTGTGATGAGGTCTAAACAGTGTCACCCACCTCCCGTATGTAGCTGTGAACTGTAGTTTCTTGTCATCTGAGCTGCTTGTTGTGCGTTTTTCTAGCTGTGGAAATAATGTCAACATCGCAGTTTCAAGATCTTCCTCAGCAAAACTCAGCTGTCAGATCATGCACACGCAGTATGCTCTGCATCTTTGTCCCGCCCTSCATACATTTCATGTTTCTTATTACTGCATCCAGATTGAAAAGCGTATCTCTTTCTAAGCTAAATGAAACAATTCTTAAGCCTTTTTTTTACACATCCTGCTTCTGCACGTTTTATCGTCACTTCTTTTATGCTTACTAATGACCAGATTATTTACCTGCTTAGTTTGAATTAGTGCCACAGAAAGAATGTCAACAATTRCAACATCTCAAAATTTGCTTTCCTTTTTAAACTTTACAACCTTTGTTCTGGTGTCACGGTTTCAGGAACATGTGAACCCAGAAATACAGACTCAGTAACCGTGTTTCCATCCAATTTTATTTCAAATTTTGAGTGAATTTTTAAAATTTAGCAAAAATTTCGCGTTTTTGGGATTTTGTTGGCTGCATGGGAAGTTGCCCCTGAATTGAGACACTTGGCCCATTYGCCTGTTTCACTTTTGTGGGAGGAGTTTGTTAAAGATGTGATTAGTCAGATTGACTATTTTGGGTGGGGTTTGAAGAATCATTAARGATTTGGTTGGTTGAACTCAGAAACCTAAAGTCCAAACTCCACCCACACAGAAGGACTCCTACCAAACTCTGCCCACACAGCCAAGAAACTCCTACCGTGTTACCACTAATTGGACTCAACACAAGGAGCTCAAAGAAGAAACTAAACCATTATTAAACAAAACCAAAAGCTGAGAAATGACAAAAAAAAAATTAAATTAAAAAAAACTACCAATAAACACAATTACCAAGCAGATGATCAGTTCAGCTGTGTGTCTTGTAGTTGTTGCTGTGAAGTTGAGGCTTTTGTGGAATACCCCGCCTGCTTTTTAAAGTCATTACCACAGCTTTAGTCACGTAAAAGTGGCAATTTCACTTAAAAACCTTCAACGTTTGCTGCATTATCATCTCCAGGCACAGCAAGTGTTTGCTTTTTAAAGTCAAACGCCTAAAGCCCTTGACTTGATAAAGGATCCAATTGAGCTGAAAAGTGTTTTTTCTGTGTGCCGTCTCCATCTCCTGTTACAAAAATGAGCTCTTTTGCTCTTTCTCGAACACCATCATCATCATCGTCACTTTAACACGCCTCTCCTCGTGGGCCTTCAAATGTTTCAYGTGAGAGCATGGTGTGATGAAATGAGCAATTTAATTTTGACTTAACAAAAAACAATTAGGAAAACAATTCAAACCACCTCACAAACGACAAGCAATTATTTTTTGTAATATTGCACGCACAACAAAAACAAGCAGAGTTTGCAACATTTATAGTAAAGAGAAGCACTTTTTAAATTTAACAACTTAAATCACCACAGAGTTATTTCATTTGTACGTCATTAAGTTCATATGTTTCTTTTCTTTCTTTTAGTTCATTTTACAAGTGAAACTTATTTTTTTAAATGTGGAATTTTAAATAAAATACCTTTAATTCTGCAAAGCCTTTCAGAATTTGACTCCGTTTGAGGAACACACTGACCTTCAACTCWCAAAATATGAAGTATTTCAATAATAGAAGCTACCCAGGAGCACTCTGAAAGTCATTCTGGATAAAAGGCATCATTTTCCATTAAGAATCTGCTCAACACATTTACGGTTTAATCGCCGTCCCCGCCTTGCTGGCATTAAGTCTTTTAAATAAATAATCAGGAGGTTTAATCTCCCCCTTTCAGCCTTTATTCCTATCTAGGACATTGTCTGCAGAAATGTAAACAATCTTTTCAAAGACTTTGCAGAACATTGTGTAATGTGCTTTGAAACTGTAGTTGGCATTTCTTTAGATGGTACTGTACAAACAAAGCTTTAACAAGAAGTTATTATTCTCTAAACTTCACATTACCCACCCACCCCTTGTCCACTGCCACCCACACTGTATTACTCTGCTTTCACACTTGTTAATGAAACCCCAGATTACATTCTTTCAATCAATTCAGCTCCCCCTCAGGGAGTGAAGGCACAATATGCTTTTTTTTATCCTCTTTTTTTATATTAAAAAATGATTAAATGCAGACTGTTGGCTCTTCTGCCTTTTATGATGAGATCAAAGCAGCTGGACCCGTTGCTTGTTAAAGTAACTCTACGTTCTGAGCAGTGTGTTTTTAAAAAACCAGGCCACCTTACTTTGATGACTAAACCATTCCAAGTATTAATGTCACAGTATTGACTTGTAATACAAAAAGGCTTGGCTATAAACTCCTCTAGCTGTTGCCTTAAAGCACAGATTCTCACTTTGCATCATTAACTCTCTGCATTGTCATGTTTGTCTGATAATGCACCCGTTTTTAAATATGTTGTCTTTACTCTGATGTAGTTTTAAGCAGTTAACAAGGATCCGCATTTCTCCATCTTACATCAGACACTATTTTCAGAGCTTCACAGGAAGAAAAAAAAACCTTTGGAGTCAAATTTAAATCACCAAGTAAGAACTTGAAGGGACTCCAGGTGGAACTTCCTCTTCAGCTTTACTTTTACTGTCTTTAATTAAATCTTCATCCCAGCTGCAAGAAGGAGAACGGTCTTGGTCCCTCCTCTCTTTCTGTGGTTCTTCATTACCAGTGAGGCACTGATCTATAGGACAAACTCACAAATACTCCTGGGATTCAGGAATATTACGCCCCGCTCCGTAAGAGCAGTGATGAGCTGTGCTCCTTATGAACTCCTGCATGACTTTTCCATTATAGAAGTCTAATATCTGTGTGGAAGTGAACATTCAACACCTGCTCTTTTTAAATGCAAATTAACGTGGACAGGAATGATGATCAGTTTTATTAAGCTCATTCCCTGACCCAGAAAAAGTACATCACAAGGAACAAAGAGGCAGTATGTGAGCATCTGAATTGATTATCACCTGATAGGCCTGTCACAATAAGCAGTAAATCAGTTAATCACACAATAAATGCTTGATAATTTTCATTTGCCTGCTTGTTTTTCTTCATGTTTCCCTCTTTTCCACTCCTTAGCAAAAGGAGGAGTGAACTCTGATGTCAGGTATTTGCCAGGCATCTTTGGTTTTTCAAAGCCTTCTTTCAGCAGYCGATGCCTCAGGATGCCCTCAGGTGTCAAACGTTGGGTTCGCTGAGAGTGGCCTGAGGAAGCCGGAGGAAGAGACATAAAGAAAAAATTAATAGTAATATATAAATATATATAGTAATGGTCTCCAAATATTTATGTAGTTTATCGCAATAATTTCTGAGAGAATTTATCATCCAGCAAAATTTATTGTGACAGGCCTTTCCACTGGATTTGGTAAAATAGTAAATGCTCTGAACTTGTAGAARGCTTCATCAAGTCCCATCGGACCCCAAAGCTGTGATGGTATGTTATGGTTACAGTGAGTGGGGATGGATAAAGGTCCTGTATGAGCCGGAGCTTCGTAAGTGGGCCCATTGCTCTCCCCAGTTTATTCAAACCTTCACATCCCTCGGATGAAGGACACAGTAACATTCAGTGTTCTGAGCTATAAAGAGGTCCCCAAGAATTATTTGACTGCTTAGAGCCAGGCATTGGCCTAAGTAGCACAAAGAAGTATCTAATTCAATGCCACAGGCATCACACAGACCATTGTCATGGAGTCCCTTTGCCCATTTGTGGCAGTTGAGCAGGTTGTGCCCAGTGAGGACTCCAGCCAGTGTACTTAGAGTTTTCCTTGTCGGGGCGATTAGAGCTTTCCAAACCTAGGATTTGGACCGTTTATCAGTTCCTCTGCCTGTCTACTGTTCATCAGCTCCCTCCAGCAGATTGAGTGTTGACGTCTGATCCAGGCCTGTAGGGCAGTCCTACAGACTGTTGTTAAGATACCTACAACAGGAGTGGGCTTGACTGCCAGCTTTTGCAAGGTATTCAGCTCCCTGGTTACCATTGTCCTGGTAGCCATTGAACAGTAACTCTGTTATCTCTCCCCAGTTGGTTCGGCACACTCCCAAGCCAGTAATGACTTAAAGTGTGGCCCTTGGAGAGCTTTAATAGCAGCTTGGCTATCTGTTGTGATGAATATTTCCTTATGTCTACTGATGATGCTAAGCTACATTGTAGCCACAGTTGCCCTGGGGCACACTGACAAGCTTCTTTGAAATAAAAACATTGATTGACAAAAAAAAACTCTTTATGAAGCTTTGTTTCCTCTTGTGAATCACAACATTTCTACTAATATCAAAACTTTTCCTCTAGAGTAGCCGTTTATGGAGCACATGTCGTCAACATGGTTTACTTGAATGTTAGGCAGCAAAAAACCACGGGTCCACCTGTGAGATATTCACTCTGACATCATCACCATACTGATTTTCCCTCCAGCACTTGGAAATTAATTACAAGGGCAATCAAATATCTGTTTATCTTTGATAAAGTCATTTCAAACTGCGCGATCATTTCTGTTTACACAGTCTGCAGTGTTCAGATGGTGACCTCATGAGGACAGATATCACAAAACGAAATTGCCTAGAGGGCTTTCGTCTTTGTACAAATATTATTATAATTTGCCTCACTCACCATCGCCAGTCCAGAAGCTTAAATTTAAAAGAGAAGAAATGATGAGGGAACTGAAAGACATGAGGAGAATCACAATTTTACCCTTGTTCAGGGAGCGTTTCTGTAGGTGCTGCAGCAACGTTTTTACGATCTCTGTGTTTATCAGCAGCTTCCTACAAACACACACACATGTACAGAGCATAGAACTAAAGCACAAGTTATTTTTTGGTGCAGAGAAGAGTAATACACTTCTCATAAATGCTCAATTTTAATTACATTTATTAAAAGAGTTCTGGAAAACTCAAAACTAAGCTTGAATGATTAAATAAAATAACAATGAAAACAAGTAGAAACATTAGAAAACAATTGTTTAAAAGCATTTACACAAATAATATACAGTGGGGTGTGACAGTTTGGGCAGCCTTGTTAATTTTCCTGATTTACCTTTTACAAATCATTGATTGTTTGGATAAAATAAATCAGTTAAATATATCATATAAGGGACAAACACAATGATATTTGAGAATTGAAATGGTGTTGTCTGTGAAGAGTGGCAGCATGGGAGTCTCAAAACAACTTTCAAATGAGCTGAAAACAAAGATTGTTCACCGTCATGSTTTAGGGGAAGGATACAGAAAGCTATCTCAGAGATTTCAGCTTTCAGTCTCCACTGTGAGAAACGTGAGAAAATGGAGGACCACAGGCACAGTTCAAGTGTAGGCTCCAAGTGGCAGACCAAGAAAAATCTGTAATAAACAGAAGTGAAGGATGTTGAGAACAGTCAGTCAACCCACAGACKAGCACCAAAGACCTACAACCTCATCTTGCTGCTGATGGAGTCACTGTGCATCGTTCAACCATTCAGCACACTTTACACAAGGAGATGCTGTATGGGAGAGTGATGCAGAGGAAACCTTTTCTCCACCCACATCACAAACAGAGCTGCCTGAGGTATGCTAAAGCACATTTGGACAAGCCAGCTTCATTTTGGAATAAGGCGCTGTGGACTGATGAAACTAAAATAGTTATTTGGGCAGAACAAGGGTCGTTATGCATGGAGGAAAAAGAATACAGCACTCCAAGAAAAACAACTGCTACCTACAGTAGCGTGTGGGGGTGGTTCCATCATGCTGTGGGGCTGTGTGGCCAGTACAGGGACTGGGAATCTRGTTAAAGTTACCAGCAGATTCTGAAGGCCAACGTCCAGGAATCAGTGACAAAGCTGAAGCTGCTGAAGCCGGGGCTGCATCTTCCAACAAGACAACCACCCTAAACACTGCTCAAAATCCACTAAGGCCTTCATGCAGAGGAACAAGTAGAATGTTTTGGAATGGTCATCTCAGTCCCCACACCTGAATATTATTGAAAATCTGTGGTGTCARTTAAAGAGRGCTGTCCATTCTCAGAAACCATCAAACCTGAATAAACTAGAGATGTTTTGTAAAGGAGAATGATCTAAAATAGTGTACCTTAAGCCACAATCCAGACTCTCATTAGAAGCTATAGGAAGTGTTTAGATAATGTTATTTCTGCCAAAGGAGGATCTACTAAATATTGAGTTAGTTTTTTTTGTGTCCAAATTTATGCACCTGCCTAATTTTGTTTAACCAATTATTGCACACTTTATATAAATCATATCAAATTCATTTCACTTCTCAAAAATCATTGTGTTTGTCCCCATATGATATATTTTACTGATTTTTTTTATCCAATGAATGATTTATAAAGTTAAATCAGGAAAATTAACAAGGCTGCCCAAACTTTCACATCACACTGTAGAGACATGCAGAGCAGAAGGCCATGGCAAAGTTTTAAACAAAAATCAGAGAATGTGTCGAACATCATCAGATTTATTGATATATTGATCCATTTTTTATTTGCCAAGGTTAATTGTCTTTTGCAGCCATGCTGAATTGGGTTGACTGKAGAAGTTATCAGATACAGATAAGAACCCAGTGATTACTTACGGATATTTTCAAGAAAGTTTGTTCAGTTAATTGTAACACATTTTGCCATCAGACAGTCAAACAAAAACTTGTACATATAGATCTAGAAAAAAATCATCTGTTTTTCATTGTGTCAGATAAGTTTATCCAGTCCAACATCAAAGGACAGATTTATTGAAGTTGTATAAAAAAATCAGAATATGCAAAATGGCCCATGTATGGTTCGTTGTTTTTTTCTGTTTCTAAATAAAATCACAAAAAGGAAAACAGTGTTTGTTATACATTAATGAAGCTGTGAGCCATTATAAAATCTTATATATTTTCAGCTTTTTTGAGGTTCATAAARTCACGCAGCTCTTGTTGAAGAACACCTTTTCATGACAGAAGTTTGTTATATTTATAGGTTTCTCAGTTATATAAACAAAGCTCAAACTGTAAAATAAATACATCAAAACGACAACAGAAGTGCTCCTCTCCACAAACACAAGGACTTCACTGTTGCACATAAAACACTCTGAGTTATAATAAGAAGAATGGTCCAATTAGCTAATTAAATGTTAAATGTTCAATTGTAATTTAGCTTCAAATRTTATGCAAGGGTTTTAGAAAAATTTGTCAGAAAAAGATCTCAAATCACATTTTAAACACCAGTTTGTAGGTGGCTGCTGTGAGGCTGATAAAATCTGTCGGTACAGATGTCTTCTGTATCTGCACTTTGATGCTGCACAGGTGTCTGTGTGATCGGACTGAACACATCCTTTTTGAAAGCACAAAATGAGCTCCGATTACCATCTGAAACGAATGCCAAGCTGAAACCTGGGGCAGCAAGCCGACCGCATCGTTGCCTGGTTGTTTGCTRACAGGCTAAACGGGGCTGACGGTTTTTATTTTATTTATTTTTTATTTCACCGTCACAGGTCGCCGGGCTCTCGCTGCACTTTGAACTGTTTCTGTCCAGAGAAGCCATAATTAACTGGTGTGTAAAGACACACACTGACCTGAACACATTTCCATGCATTCTAAGCAGCCAGCTTCACTTTGAAGTTCAATCACCTGCCCTTAAAAATAATGTGTGGAAGTGGAAATGTAGAGTTACTGTGCTGAATCTTACTCCCCCTTTGTTGTAATGAAGAGTGCTAATGAGAAGTGGAGGCAAACAAAGGCGCAGTTAATGAGCATCAATGTTCTTTCTTGCCCACTCATTAAGACTCTATTTTAACAAGTTGCTGGCCCACATTAATAAATGATTCCTTTTTTTTAAGTTCTCAGAGGATGCCTCATCATGTGCCCTGAAAGGGAACTGAAAGGCTTCTGGTGATCTGGAGCATAAATTAAAATATCAGGTGGGTCAGGAAACAGAAATGATTTGTAGAAGCATAAATCTTAGTCGTTTAATGTGCTCTTATTCCCTGTGCCGTCATTTTTATTCTCTTTTAGCTGCTCCTCAGGGGCGGAGCTTGACTTTTTTTTTTTTTGCAGGGCATGGCCAAGGTGTTTTTTGGGGAAGGCACAAACAACAAGAGAAAAGCACTCTGGATTTGAAAATACAAGATGGCCACCACAGCTAACATTAAAAGGCTATAATTCAGTCATTTTAAGATTTAAGATTAAATTTGTTGTGTAGTAGCTAACAATTAATCATATCCTGATTGCTGGTGTTAATCTCAAATTAAGCTAATGCTATAATTCAGCCATTTTTAAACACTCATCTGAAAATATACAATAGAATCAGAGAACAGTCTTTAACAAAATGTAAATGCAAATTCAAAATCCAAGATTCCCAGCCATTTGCCAACAGTGGTGGACAAAGTACTCAACTCTAGTACTTGAGTAGAAGTACTGATACTCATGGTCAAATCTTTCTCAACTACAAGTAAAAATTGCTCGGTCAAAAATCTATTTAAGTTAAAGTAATGAAGTATTTACTTTTGAAAAGACTTAAGTATTAAAAATACATGCATTTAAAAATACTCAAGTATTCAAAAGTACAAATTAAAATGTCTAATATCAGTACATTGCTGTATTGTTTTCAGAGTGATTTTACAGAACCTTGTACCTCTCAGAAACCACCTGATGTACCAACAGGTAGAAKCACTTTGCTACAAATTCTACACCACCTGTAAAGACTTCAGCATAAAAATGCAGTAAAGTGAGTGGTGAGCTCTTAAATGTAGAAATGTAGTTTATCCACGGTGAAAACATGACATTTAAACTGATACAAACTATTTTTCAGTCCTAAAATCTCAAACATTGAGCTGAGATATGACCATGCTGCTCTGGTTTCTCTACTCGAGTTTCTTCAACRGTCTCCATTGCTGGGTTCTGTTTGAAATGAAGGTGGGAGCTCAGCTCGCCACCGTTAACGAGGATGATGTAATTCCAAATCTATCTCAGGTGTGAGCCATGACTGTGATTGGTTCCCATTGTGAGGAACATAACGTGTGGCCAAAGGCATTTCCAAGAAAGGAAAACAGCAAAAGTGGATCACAAAGCTATGCTGAGCCAAAAGTAATGAGTAACTAACAAGCTTCGAAGAAATGTAGTGGAGTCAAAAGTATAATATTTGTCTTTGAAATGTAATGGAGTGAAAGTCATTAGTACCCCAAAAAATAATGACTCAAYTAAAGTAAAGTTACTCAAAAAATGTACTTAAGTACAGTACTCAAGTAAATGTACTCCATTACTGTCCACCACTGCTTGTCAGTTATTTGGGGGTGGCACCAGGGGTGGCTGATCAGGTACCAGAGGTAGCTTCCCTCTGGTTCCCCTCCTGCACAGTTACAGTTCTACACTTGAATGCTTTACATTTCACAGAGAAGACAGACAATAAACTTATGAGACTTTCTACCTTTCTTTGCTTTCTAGATATTTCTTTTTAAACCAGCTAAGTTCTTTTTGTTGCTTTTCTATTTTTTATGACAACTGTGCCCCTTTTCTTACAAAGACTTCATCAAACTGTCTTTCACAACACTCTGGGTATTCTATTTACTTGGTATTTTAGTGCACTGGCAAAAAACCCCAACATATTTTCATTGCTGTTTCAATTCATCTGGCTGCCGCAGGAACACAAACACTCAGTATATGTTGTGATGAGAGAAGCATCACTTTATAAAAGAGCCTAAGCAAAATAAATAAATAAACAAAAATTCATAAACTTCTATTTTACAACATGGCAGAAACTTCTACGTGAAAAAAGAAAGATGAAGAGTGTTTCAGCTTTAAATAAGGAAATTAATTTAAAAGTATGAAAAATTCAAACCTGCAGTAGCAACAAGGTGAGAGCTACAAAAATTAACACAAAGTCAAAAATAGAAATGTGTTTTTATTTTCAAATTGAACTGTATAGTTGGAATATATCATGAAGAGAAYTCTGTATTTCAGTCAATATTTACAACTATTTAAAGCTATAAAACTCACTAGAAACATTGGATGTTTAATTTGAATTGGACTTTTTCTCTAATGGAGTCCTTTATAATTCAAAACAAAGTAGCATTTTCAAGCATTCCCTGACTCACATCAGATGTTTTCATCCCTAAATTACCAATTTTCCATGGATAACCTACGGACTTTTTCAAAAGCTTTGCTTCAAATTTATTTYAGCGTAAGGACATGTTAAGCCATGTTGTCACCCTCACCTTCCAGATGCTGTTATCTGCATTTGCCTGCTCCAACAACACCCTCCTGCTCCCCTCAGTACTGTGGATTATTTTTTTTAAATTACAGATTTCTGAGGGTTAAGATACAGGTAAACATCTGAAGGGGTTGACATGTATGGAGGTTGCATTTAAAACATTTYCGCTAAAACCAGGACGTGTTTCCTCCCAAGTTTGAAAGAAAAACATTTTCTTTCATTTCTGATCCTCTGATTAGAGATATTGTCTTTGTTCACACAATCACAACCATTTTCTCTTCCACCCTTTAAAGAAGGTGATTTAGATGCAACTTAGCAAAGCAGTGAAAATGTGTTGCYGCTGTTTCCTAACTGTTGTTCCTCAGCCGTCACTGCTGATGATCACACATGTMTGGACAGACTGGGCAGAATAAGATGTGACCGCGGATGTGTGTCCTCAGGTGGTTACTGGACGACCAACATGGCATTCAGATGCACTCATTTCCATTTCRCAGACCTGACAGCAACGTGACTGTGAAGCTTTGTAGAACACATCATCTGTGTTATATCTGGCACGCTGCTCCACTGACTGCATGCCAGCTGATTTAAATGTGAACGGTGTGCCAGCAGGTTTTGGAGGATATAGATCATCTTGGGAAATTTAGAAAGGGATGGGAACATGTTCTGCTCGGTGGATATATTAGACACAAAGCCCTCCTTCTGAAGTTAAACAGCGAAGATTTATCACCTTTGAAACGCTTGCTTCCCTGCTGAGTTTATTTGTAATATCATATCATGTCTCCCTGTTCCTCCTGCTGCTGAAAAACACGTCTTTTAATTAAAACGACAATTGTAGGATTTTATCTTCGGAAATGATTATCATAATGAAAACAGCAAATATAAATAAACCTATCATGTATCATAATTGGATGCTTTGCTGCTTGAAGGAACAAACACAAAATAGGCAAAAGGATCTTAAGTGATTCATTTCTTTTTATGTACCAAGTATGTTTTGTTTGTCATTTTGTTTTTAATCTAGATTTAAACTGAAGCATAAAGTCATTTTGAACAAAAAGTGCTGTAGTGGTCGATTCAAACTGAAGGGCGGTGATGCATGTGCAGAAAACTGTCAACACATAACCCAAATTAGAGACAGAGCAGTAATTTACCATGTTTTATGTTGACTGCTTTAAAAAAACATATTTAATCAATTATCAATGAGGAAAATGATGCAGCAGCAGCTGCTGAAACCAGCTCACTTTATCCAACGTTTAGTTCATTTTCAGGAAAACATTTTCTTCTGTAGAAGTCACAGTTAGTAGTGACACATAAACAAAACTCCACGAAAAACTTTTATTTCAACTCTGCAAAATAAAAAAGAATTGAGAAAACAAACCAACAAACAGAAAGCTCCCCTGTTCCCCGTCCTCCGCCCATCAGTTGCACACAATCTGAACACCTGCTCACCATCAGACAGGTGATTTCCTTCCCTGGTGTGTCGTTCAGAGCTTCTAACCTGCCGTAAAAATTAATTRAGCCCGTCTGTGAGGGAGGGATCACTGACCTTTGTGATGTTATCTCATCTGTTATGGCCCGAATCCCCTGTGAAGTTTTACAGTGATGATACAATAAAAGAATCACATTACCTACTATTTATTTCCCATCACTGAAAGGCAAAGGTGTGTCTATTAGCAAAACCAGTTGATAAGTTAGACATAAGGGTCCAAGATATTGTAAAAAAGTGACAGCAATATTTTCTAACCCTGATGTAWATTACGATATGAAAAAATCCAGACATTTTCAACYGATGACTTGAAGAACATTTTAAGTTCTGCGGCCATATTGTTGATGATGAACCTGCACCAATTYTTACATTAGGGTTGGGGGTATTGGCAAAAAAAATTATCACGATTAATTGTGGTATTTAGCCGATAACAATATTKARCCCCCAAAGTCCCTGGACACCTGCYTGTCCTAGTCACATGACCGATTTAAATCACTCTAGRGGGAAAGATTCGCTCTCCGTAAACATCTGGTCCAAATTGTGTCAAAAGTACAGACTTCAAGCTATACATCAATTTATAGTCGTGTTGATAGGCCAAGTAAAACTGGAGTTATGATAAATAAATTACAGAACCTTTTTTTAAAATATTGGTTATTTTTGAAGTGGAGAGGAGCACCGAGTGGACTGACCTGTGAAGTCTCCACTCAGTCTGCCTGGCGGCACTAACCGTATTAATCATCAAGTGTCAAAAAATAATAGATTGAAGTTTTCTGATAATTTCACACYATACAGTTTTGCCCAACCCTATTACACATATGTTTTTGTCTGTATTTGAAAGTATTCTTGTTGTCTTTTATTGTTCTGGGACCTGAGGACATATTTCCATCTATCATCTTCAAACGTGAATTGCCTTTTATCACCTAACGTGTTGCCTCCGTGTCTATTTTAGTTTCTGTTTCTGTCACATTTTAATATCATATTTGTTCTCTTTTCCTCCACTTCTCTGTGAATTTGCTCATCTTCCCTGTTTTCATTAAGATCCTCGTCCTCCTCCACATCTCAAGAATTCACKGACAARYCTTCTCTGAAAAAAATGTTGCCATTATTTTCMTAAGTTTCACAYTAAAATGAAAGTTTTKYTTTTTTTTACACAAAGCCTTAGAAGCAACTRGTCAAAATAAAAYRCGTAAAGCAACTGTTTAYTGCAGTTTGTTGATTTAATTTGCCTCCTACATCTCAGGACCTGCAGTGACTGTTACACACATACATTGTGACAATGATGCTCAAACAACATAWCCTGCAGCTCTGCTTAGACATGAACTTTGTGTGCACTTGCACATTTTGTTTTCTTTCRAACACCTGCAGTGCACAGATCCCAATTCAATAGTGTGATGATGATGAAACACTGATGAAAAAGTAAACATTTACAGTATAGAGAATAAAAGAAGCTTTACATTTTACCTTTGGCAGTGCTGTTTGATACTTTTAAGACCCATAAAAGTAATAAAATGTATTTTTTTGAGCTAGCTTCACATCACCACTGCTAAAGATTTCATGGGCTGTTTTCTGTGACTTGATGAGTTTGAAGAGGACCCCCTTAAGGGTCCAAACAAACACCCCCACACTGGAGGTCTGCGAGGTGCAGTGCAGGAAGCTGTCAGGGCACAGGAGACAAACTCACAGCCTGAGCTCATTCACGCTTCCACGTTCGGCGCTATTCAGTTTTTTGACTCGTAATTAAAGTTTGTGTCGCAGGAATAAACAGGAAAGACGCAGCAGAGATGGAGCTGCCTGAGAGTGAAATTTTAAAGTTTGTCAAGATCCATGCTCCAGTTAACTTTGAAAGTATTTTGTTCTATATGCATCACTGGAAAGAGATGAAAGTGTCTGAGTTGAGCCTGCAGTTCTTTCGTCATTTCACTTTATGTCATGCCATTACCAATAGTGTTGCAAGGAGTCTTAGCTGTCTGACAAAACATGACAGTGCAACACACACANACACACACACACACACACACGCATCTGGTTTTGCACAGCAACAGCTTGTCTGCATGGTGTATCCACTCACTCTGAGTTTCTGAGAAAAGTCACCTTTTTAATGATTGATTTATTTAGCTCCAATTCAGAGTTGGCTCGGTACATTTTATACAAAAGCATTTCTGTAGATTTAACTCCACAGCATGTCTGCGWAAAGAATTTAAGGCCATGTTTGAACCGTCTGTCAGAAATGTTTGAGGCGGTCCCGCACTTTCTTCAGATGGTGACAGCAGAGGGGTGCATTCTCTGGGCACAAACTAGAAAAAGACAAAAAGATGGACAGCTTGGAAYAAGACATTTTTATTGTTCTCCTGCYCAGCAGTGTGATGAGGTCTTTTTCATATTTCTTTCATACTCAGATTTTAAAATAGACACATTTATAATGATGTCTCTAACGTTTTCCACAAATACACATTTGAACTTAGCTTAAAGAAATAAGGTAAGTTTAAAAAAGGCTTATAAGTGCGGGGAGGTGGTCAGAGCGTTCGCCTCTCAGCAGGAAGTTTGCTGGATTGCCTCCAGGTCTGTGGTGTTTACATGATTTTCTGTAAGTAAGTAAGGACACATGCAAATCCAATTTTTAGCTCTTAAATACATTTTGTTGGGAACTTGGGAGTCTCTAGGAGGCAGAAAAGTTGAATTTAGTCTCTCCTGGTGCTGCAAAGATTTCTTAATTTTCTGTTTGGATGATATTTTTCAAACCATTTGGTTTTCTTTATTTTCTGTGACGTTTTCTGAACTATTATGTCACGGTATTTATGACAGGACTTCTAAATAAGTTCTGGACTTAACAATTACAACCACTGACATGCTGCTATATGTCGTAAACCCCTCTATCAAACTAGAATGGATCTCACTGTAAGCTGTAGAGGGGCGGGATTTGAAGCGCCTCGTTTAGATTTAAAGAGACAGTCTCAAAACGAGTTAATAATAATAGTAATAAATTTAAGTTGTAATGCACTTTTTATTAGAAAAAATCTCAAAGTGCTACAAACGCAAAAGAAAAAAAATCTGAGTCGATCTGAGATGCACCTTACAAAGGGGGCGGGGCTTGTGGAGTAACAATTAGGAGTAATTCAGGCCACTTTATATAGACCCCAACTGAAGGATTTAAATGTGAAAAAGAAGGATTTAAAAGCAGGATATATAAGGTGCGTTTTCTCCAGATAGTCCAGTTTCCTACCACAGACCAAAAACATGTATGTTTGATTAATGTTAGAATTCTGCCCGTTTGTTTGTTTATATGTTTGTTTGTTTGTTTGTTTACATACAGGGATCCCTAGTTAAGGTTTGGGTTGTGTTCTCTGTTTCTTGCTGCTCTGTTTCTGTTCTGCCACCTGCACCTGATCTCAGTTTCTCTGCTCAGGTGTTAGGCATTTTGAGTAATCAGTTTGTCTTTATATTCTCTCTTGGTTGATTAGTTCCTCAGRTTGGCATTGTACACTTTTGTGTCAGTTGTGGCTCAGTTTGTATGCGTCTGATCCCCACAAGTTTTGTTTAGTAGTTTGCTGCCTCGACAGCCTTCTTTAGTTTCTTTATTAAAATAAGTTTTCTGAAGATCCTTGTCAAGAGTTGTTTGTCTGCACTTTGGGTCAAAAACCCCACCATAAAACATGACAGTTAATCGGTAACTTTAAATTTGAGTGAGTGTTTCTACGATTATGTTTTTACTACTCTTATGTAAATATAGTTGTAAAATTTGATCTTATTTGATCTTGCTTCTGACTGAATTGAAGTGCCAACGTTACCAAAACATTCTACATTTCTGAGACAATGATCTTCATTTTTTATTATTTGTACGTTATCATTAAAATTACAAGAAATAAAAGATTGAAACATTTCACTTTGTGTAATGCACCTACAGTATGTAATATGAGTTTCACTTATTGAACTAACTAAGAAAAACTTTTTCATGAAATTCTAATGTTTTGAGCTGCATCTGTATGTTTGCACTGTGCACYAATGCTGTTATTTTTACTCGAGTTTCCTCCACTCTGTTTCCAGTGTGTATTTCAAGCCTGGAATTATTAAGCTCTCTGCAGCCTGTGGGAGTTTCTGACAGCTTGTGCAACATGTTTTACTGCGACGGAGAAAATAAATTTCTGATGAGTGACAATTAGTCGAAAAGTGTCTCCAACATCGACATCTGAAACACAGTGTGGTCGGAATAATCTGTCTGACGGCTAAGAATAGCCATCGTTACAGATAACGAGGAGCTCAGGCTGGAATATGATGTCATTGTGGACATGTGTAGGAAGAACTTGTGTTATTCTGAAACACGTCTTCACAATGATGATGTTTTCTGACATTTTATGTAAAGATTGTTTTTGTTTGTACTTAGAAGTACAAGTCATCATCCTGTGAGCACATTTGACCCCTGTACCATTGTGTTTATACTGATAAATGTTTGTTTTACTATAAAATACATGCACTCATGAGTCTTGTTTACCAGTAGAGTTGGTTACTAATATTGTCTGGAAGCYTTCTGTTTTCAGTTWAAATAAAACTAAATCTCAAAAAATGAAGGAGTCAGWGTTTGTAGACCTTGGATCCAGCAATGCAGACTGAACACAAGGAGCTTGAGTAAAAATGTAACATTTATTCACAAAAAGCAAAAGTCTGACATGGCAGCAAAACTACAAATTCCAAAATTTGAGAAAACACTGAAGAAACACGGATGAGTTCTGTTTTCTGGAAGGCTTCCAGCCATGTTGGAACAAAAAATGGCTGTCTGGTATTAATCCAACACAATTCTGGTTTCTGCATCTGGACTTTTATCAAGCCTCCTGGTTCTTCATGGTTCTCTGCAAAAGTCAGTAAAAGTCCCATCAACTCATCTGAACACTGTACATCCAGAGAGCTTTAATTTGCTTTTTYTACAACCAGTGCTGCTATGAACACAAAGCTCATATCAGACTGAATTAATGAAAAAAGTTGTTATTGGTGCATTTTTTTTCTGTTTGTACGGCATGCAAATTCATTTGTCCCTAATTATGCTTCTCTGCATAATCTTATGCCTGATTCTGCCAGTTGGAACATTTTTACATTTTTTTGTTCTCAAAAACAGTTTGTATCGTTTGGGTTGGGTGTCAAATTTCCACTCATATACTGTATATGTACTGTATATATATATTTCATAGAGCTATACGTCAGATTTTAACTACACAATAAACTGTTCATCATAGAGCTGCAGTGCACCTGATGCTGTTTAGATGGGGTGACCTCAAGTAGACCCAGTTTCTAAKGGGTCTCACCGGAGCTGGTGGTGTTTTTTATTTTGCACCAAGCAGCAGCTGTTACCGCTGCCATCGACTGAGGAAGTGTGCTAAGTGAACCTGCCATCTCCCAGGTTTGCAACGTGTCTTGGTTGTCACCGTAGCAAAGCATCTGGTGGAGCCTAATGTTAAAAGTACTGTCACATATCCTTTGAGCATCTATTGAAAACGGGAGGAAAGTGTTCGGCTGAGCAGCCAAATCCTTGCCTCTCGTCAGGCGAAAGGGACGGGTTATAGGGTGGCACAACACTTCTCTCTCTTTTTCTACTGACTTCCAGACATTGAGTGCTGCCTTTTAGGAACTAATGCTGGGGGTGCAGGCTTCAAGCTGAAAGGGAAAAAGGTGGAACATTCTGTGAATGACTTTCTAGGGTCACGTAGGAGTTGCCTTTCTGAATCAGACTTTTAGAAGAAGATAATCTGTGTTTTTTCAGTTCAGTTGAATGTTCAGCTTTTAGCCATGAAAGATACAGCGGGTAAAATAAGTATTGAACGCGTCAACATTTTTCTCAGTAAATATATTACTAGAGGTGCTAATGACATGAAATTT
>NW_013952406.1:719965-721234 GCF_001266775.1 Austrofundulus limnaeus
TTTACTTTAGAGTCAACAAATTCACCAAGGCCGCCACAGCTACAGCCCAAAGATTGGCTGTAACTAAGRCAGATTTACAGATGCTAAACTAAAGTTTGATGTGGTAGTAGCTGAGAGTCATCCTCAWCACYRYCTCTGAGCACTAACACGTTTAACAATATCACCCTAGATTGTGGGCAGTGTAATTTAAAAGGTTATAGCTCTGACCCTTCCCATTCAGTGAAGCCCGTTTCTACCCACTGTTCACTTTACACTCTTCCACACTTTTATCACCAAGTGCAATAACTGAACAAAGAGTGGGAGGATAAGTAACACACATTTTACTTGCAATCTAACCAAAGATTACTTGATGCAAGCATTTTTTTTATCTGTGCCATGGACTGGTGGATKTGTCAGGAGAGAGAAAAGGATGATTGCAGAATTGTGTTCGTAGTTCTCAGATACCTGGAGTGACACAGCCAGAGTCTGGATGGGAACCTAACGGAGCAGGAAATGAATTAGGTCATAAACAGAACATGTGAACGGGTCTGACAGCTCGCTGCCAGCTTCACTATCTGCATCWCTCCCAGCTGTTTTTTGAGTCTGTTCTATCTAAAGAGCAAAGCCTGTCATGGCTGTTCTCTGCCTGTGATTGGACGACTCACCYTTGTTTTTAAATAGATGCTCCACTATTGGTGTTACCTCGGTTTATTCAGCATTTTCTTTCTCTTMCTGGACTTCCCATGTGTCTTCTGCAGTCATGTCTTTGTAAGTGACATCTGCTGAATGGACCAGAGATGGTGGGTTTTTCGAACAGCCTAGTCTATATCACATCTATTATGTTATGGCTCTCACACAGAAATTGGTTTCAACAGGCAGGGGCAACGGTGAGATGAAAATCCCACCCAGGGGAACAGGGTTTGATGGAACAGGTTTTTGTTTAGAACGTCATCTGAGACTTTCAGGTTATTGTTTTTTATTTTATTTATTTATTTTGTTATAAATGTGATAAATCAGTCTCAAGGATTGTTCTTCCTTCTCTGCAGCATGTATTGCTATTTTAAAAATAGCTCAGATTGACTATTAGTGTTAAAGAATGCATYAAACCCAATCATTTTCATCATTCTGTGCTTCAGGGTGGTTTTAAAGAGCTTTTTCAAGGATAAAAAATAACATTCTAATTTTATCTCATCAAATGGGTCTGTTTTATATTTAAAGGGACGGCTTGACCCGCGGTCGGATTTATAAAACTTGCGTACGCACAAAATGAGCCCAGAAACTTGCGTACGC
>NW_013952406.1:722179-740398 GCF_001266775.1 Austrofundulus limnaeus
GAGTGTGGGTGTGTAGAGGGTAGAACCTGAGGCGGGACCTTGTGCACAAACTCTGAGGTGAAGCTGTGATCTATAAAGGAAAGGTGCAGAAACATGCGTACGCACGGTTTTATAAATCTGAAATTTTTTTGGCGTACATCATTTTCTCCTTTTGGCCGTACGTTTACTTTTAGTGTGGTTTCCACGCAACCCTCTGTGAATCTGACCCCTGGACCGGATATTGTGAAAACAACATACAACATCAGTACACAGCGCCTGTATCCATGCTGGCACAATTTATTCTTCAGGTGTCTTCCTCTGCTTTATAAAATAATTTCAGTCAAATGCACTCTGTTTACGAAGTTTATTTAAGTTTACGAAACTCACGTAGTGTACAAAGTAAATAAATAAATAAAAACCTTGGCAAACCCAAGTTTCATCGTGGTGCCCTGAGGCGTCGCCAACTGAAAAAAGGTGTCAGAAAACCAAAGGTGGTCCTCTGGCTAGACGCCTGTTCACGGGGCTCTTATGTTACAGAGGTTAGAGACTGTTCACCTGGAAAATACCTGAAACCAGAGTTCACTCCTCCCTCCACAGAGGAGTAAAAAAGAGGGAGACTGAAGGGGCTGAGAAGATCTCTGCTGTCAAGATGAAAAAAGAGAGGAGACATTGCTTTTGGGCCAGCCGAAGAGGGAATTTTTTATTGAGTTCAGCAACACGTTTCAACTGACAGGAAAGACATCCAAAACTGAACTGACGTATTTAGAAACCAGACCTTTTTATACCCAAGTTYTTCGTCATAATACAAAGCCAGGAAAGGGTGGGCTTTTCCCAGAATGGGCTGGAAATTTAAGACCACCCAATCCACACTTATTAAATGTATTTGTGGACTGCTGATGATGTCAACTTTTCCAGAATGTTCTACCAGATGTTTARGTGACCCTTATTCCGACCTTTTGWCCCTACAAGTACTGCTAGAARCCTCAACAAGACACGAAGAAAACAAACAAGCAGACAAAGGAAAATTATCAACCTCATTTTAATTTATTGAGCAATTAATTGATTTTTTGCTTATCACAACTGGCCTAACCGGATAAAAATGTATTTTGAAGCWTCTCCTTGTGGTTCAGCATGGTCACCATGGTAACTACATGTCTGCGTCTGTCACTCCCAGACAGCAAACCAAAAACATGCTGACAATTAAGTGTCAACAATTTTAAAGTTGGATCTTTAAAAAGAAGACCTTTACAGGCATTGTAATGTTTCTACAGTGTTTAATGCAGATAATAATACAATAAATTTTATTTAATTTTATTTTTTATGGAGTGATAGTACAGACTTCAATGGTTTTTGTTTTTATTGGCACCRTTACTGACCCTGTTTGTTGTTTCTCCACCTGATCTCTGAGATCTGATAAATAAATAATCCTTTTAGGCAAATAACTTAAAACTGATAGGCCTCCAAAACAACCAGCAAACTCTGAACCTGTTTCTGTCACTTCAGTCCAGAGGAATAACTTGAGCTCATCTTTAATTCAGGGGAGTATTTGCACTGCTGAGCTGAGGGAATCTTCTTCTGGCACCCCGCAATAAAAACAGATTCCCAGAAGGGTCAACATTTTCCTGAAGGAGCAGCTGGACACCAGCTTGAGCTTCCGCTTCAATCCCATCCTCTCTTCAAAATTCGTCTTTTCCTCCCTCTCCCTGGGAAGCACCCACTCCTCGAGTGTGAAGAGATTAAATGTTTATCATCACAGAAGCTGCATGAAGATTAGAAACCTGAAAATGTTTCTGCTGAAGTGAAGAAACAATTAAACTCTCATATAAAGGAGATAAACACATTTTTATAAAACTTCAACCTATGCTACTTTTTAGATTGAAGCTACTGTCAGCCTGAGGACAAATTCACTTGAGTTTATTTATTCTGAGGAGAAAAACTTTGACCTGCTGCACCTGCTTCWATCACCAGGCTACATTATTTTAATTTAAGATCAAGGAGTGCAGACTTTCTGGAATTATTTTGTTTGACGGTGTTCACAGCGTAGYAAAATGATTTCCACCTTCAGCTACATCGCTGCTGGCGTTCCTGCTGTGAACTGTGATTCAAAAAGTTTGCTGTTCAGCAACTTCCCGCTGCTTGATAAGCTGTTGCATGAAGAGGYATGGAAAGTTATTTTTCTGCTAAAATGTTGAACCAGTGTGTCAAATTCACAACACTACAAAGATGAAGAGACAGCGCTGGTTTTATTAATATTTAGTATTTTTTTTAATGGTTAGTAAAGTTTGTGTAAGTCTAAATTACTTTAGGAGAGTTAACATAATGTTTGAGGGCAGAAATTCCCCATGATAAATTAAATCCTGACTTTGGAGCAATGGACCAGATCTTTACTTGCTCTCCAGCCTGTTTTGTGGACTTTTTGATTGTTTTTTCTGACACATTCTGAATGGGACACGGCGGCCATTTTTCATGGCTATCTGGTCATTTTTTCAACCAAAGAGCTGTGTCCCATTCCTGGTGCAAGATGAACCTGAAACCTAATAGCTTACTCAGATGTATTTTAACATTAATACATGCAAACATAATAAAAGTAAAATTACATAATACATAAGCAAATAATAATAAAATAATAAGCAAAAAGTGGCTACTTTGAAGAACCTAGAAAATAAGACATATTTGCAGTTATTTCACACTTTTTTGTTAAGTATATAATTTCACATGTGTTAATTCTTAGTTTTGATGCCTTCAATGTGAATCTACAATTTTCATGGTCATGAAAATAAAGAAAACTCTTTGAATGAGAAGATGTGTTCAAACCTTTGGTCTGTGCTGTATACATTTACTATGGAAAAGGATTTTTTCTTTGGGATCAAAAAAGTATTTTYAATTTCATTGAATCATGATTAATTTCAGCCGATATGGATTTTTTTAATCAAAATTGTTTCTAAACAAAAAATATTAAGATTTTGAAACTTTTATATGTTCAAGATAACAAGTGAGGGAAGGGCAATATCAAGTTCATAAGAAAAATCAAACGTTTAATTGACCATAACATGCTCAAATAAAAGAAGTAAAGGCAGATTTGGAATCCTCATCAAATTACCTTTCCATTGATACGGTCCCAGTACTTCCAGAGGTAATTAAGGTTGAATATAGGCGGACATGTCCATTTTTGCTGAAAACTAAAATATTTGGGGCTCCTATCTCTGGAGCCACTGGTCTTATTGACCTCAAGTTTAATTTACTGTGCTTTGGTATCACAACAAACAAATATGCTAAGTTTAATAAAAATCTGAGATGGTAAGGTTGAAATTTCCTCTTACTATGAGTGATTTGACATGGAGTTACCCGTCTGTCCTGGGGGTACCATTGGTTTGCTAAGAGGAACTTGGAACGCTGGATTCAGGAGGAGCAGTGTTCCTTTCATCTTGGCTTTGGGACAGTGGGTCAGACCTATGCTGTCCTACTCCCCAAACTGTTTTGATTGAAGTTAGACACATACAGTAGGTAGAATAATAATTAACATCACTGATCACTGGTTGACGTTGTAAATCAAAGAAAAACGTTACACTGCTGGGGTTATCTTTGCAAACTTTGCTATCATTTAACCTGAAAGTAAAATGTAGAAACTACTTGGTTATGGTTAGGAAAACATCATTACTTTGGTTAAGCACCCTCACATAAATTACAGAGCTTTGTCTGACTTCTCTGGTAATGCATCTTGCTCTGCTTGTCATCTAAATATAGACTGTAGCTACAAGTAAAGAAAATCTATTGCTTCATTTTAGATTGACACAAACTCCTCTGGCTAAATTGCATTTTTGAATATTCTCATAGGCTACGTTCACACTGCAGGCAAATCCGACCCAAATCCGATTTTTTTGACCCATCTGACTCATATCCGACTTTTTATGACAGTCTGAACGTGACAAATCCGATTTTTTCAAATCCGACCCAGGCCGTTTCAGTATGTGGTTTTAAATCGGATACATATCTGATGTTTTCAAAGTGACTGCAGTGTGAACGCTCATGTCACATTCATCTGACTTTTTCATCAGGAGGAGGGGGTGAAGGATCGATAAGACACTAACCTCAAGTCTCGCTGTTTAAATCTGTAGCTCCATGTGTTTACAGCTCCAAAACACAAGTCCAGTTGDTTCATCTTTTTACTTTTCATTTTCCACGTAGATAGTTTGATAATAACATGTCCAGCCTGGGTCGCGGAGAGTATCTATCCTAAAGTTCGATACTTGGCCGATACTTTTTTCCAGCTCGTAGTTTCTTTAAAAAAAAAAAAAGCTTCACTGGAGCATCCCGGTCAGAGGCAGGTTCAGTTATAAACACTGACTAAACAAGATGTCAGATAATTATTTAATCTACTCTGATTAAACAACAACTTCAGATACGATGTGCAAAATGTAGCATCCATGCTAGCTCTGTAAACAAACAAGCCGGCTGATGAGACGTCACGTCGTTTACTGCGCATGCGTGTCACATCAGTGCTGTGTAGCGTTCACACAGGGGTCTGATGCAGGTCACATTTAAAATGTAATGTGAACGTTCACACAAAAAGATCGGATTTTTTCAAAAAATCAGAACTGAGCATTAAGACCTGCAGTGTGAACGTAGCCATGGTCTCATAAAACCTGCATCAAGTAAACTTTACCAACAATAACTAGTCAATGTGTGAATAAATAGCATCAGTTTTTGGGTAAAGCTTCCATTTGAATGAAATTAACTGAGCTGACATTTGCTCACACATTTCAATTTGATAATAGCCTGCAGCTACTTCCGTCTGAAACTCTACTGTAAACTCTGGCTACATCCTGTTACTTTAAAGAGCTAAAACCCACATAGTTAATTTAAAGTAAAGAACATGAATAATTCCTGGTGGATTATCACGCTCTGGTCTGTTTTCTCTCTTGCTTCACCTCAGCACCCTCATCTGGCCTGGCTTAGCGTGAGGCTGAAAGTGTTGCTGTTTCAGCATCAGATCCTCTGACTAACCTAGTTTTCCTCCTCTTTTATTATGCAGCAGAAAGTCTTCACAAGTGTCTGCTCAGGAGTACACAATCAATGTTTTACAAGTCGCAGAGAGGAAAAGTTAGCTCGAGTCAGACAACTTTCCAGCACCTTGAACTTTTATTTATTTATTTTTATCTTTTGAGATATTGATGCTGTTTTATTTATTCCTCAAGACTTTGGTCAACATGTAACGGTGTTGTTTTACACATCATTAAAATGACAGTTTTTCTCCTCTAAATCTGTGAAACGCTGTTTCTCAGCGCTCAGAGTCCTGAAGGTTATACACAGCACATCTGACTAATGGTCCGGCTCTCTCTACATGCCCATGCTAATCACTTCTCTGATTGATTGTGCTGCTCCGTAGCACTAATGGCATCATTAGCTGGAACTGTTGTGGCAGACTTTGCTCTGAGCTCTCTATTCCCTCGCCGAGATTTTCTTTATCCTTTTCTTTATTATTTGGAGCAGAGATGGGGACAGGTTCATTTCCATTGTAATCACCTTTGAGTCGCAGTAAAGAGACGAAACGAAACATAAGCCAAAGAAAGGGAGCGGAGGGTGTTCATTAGCTCCTACCATGTTCGCCTRGCCCATTTCTGTGGGTCAAGCCGGAGCGCCTGTTACCATGGGAACCACACGACAAACCCCGTGATAAAAGACATGACAACGCCACGACAGTAAACACAAGCCTTGATGTGTCATCAAAGAGGGAACAAACCCTTGGAGGTTGACTGTAAAGCTCAAAAACGGAATTTAAAGTCTTCATCTGTTGAAACCGCTACACCCATGTACATATCTTGAGTTCTTTAAATAAAGTGGTTCAAAATGGCCTTTTTAAAAAAATAAAAAAAAAACGATTCTATCCAGCAGGGTCGAACACTACCTCTGAAGTGGAGATCAGAGTGAGGTCTCACGTGAAGAATCAGTGCTTTGAGCTAACGGGATCAACAGGCTGAACTTTGCTGACATTTGCTGAGTCAGAGTCTGACACACAAGTTGCTGTGAGGATAGAGAGTGCTCTCTGCAGCTTGTTAGTCCCTCCAAAGAAAACACAGGTCAAAAGATATTTGGTTTGGAGTTTAAATTGATTTAATTTCAGCTGAATTAAATAATGTCAAGAAAAYCATGATTTAAAGTTACAAACAAGATAATGTAAGTAAAAACAATTTTAAATCTTAATTGTTCCAATCAGCTTTAACAATTGAACTTCGATAAACTTGGTAAGCAGTGGGTGGGTGACTGCAAATACTTCATAAAGCCAGAGGAAGACACAGTAAGAGAATAAATAAGAATAAATCACACTGGTTTGGATAGAGAAGGTGGGAATTAATGTTACAACTTCTGGTCCAGTTCAGTTTACTTTTCATGTATGTAAATTTGTAAGCATCTTAAACGGCGTGTGTGTGCGTGCGCGTGCACTCTTGTTTTTGCTACTTGGTGGGGACGATTTTTCAGAAAAATGCAGCCTTCAGAGGCTGATTTCGGGTGGGGGGGTTGGGTTTAGGATGAAGGTGTGAATTGAGTTTAGGTTAGTTTTAGGGTTAGGTTAACCTGTGAAGTTAATTTTAGGGTAAATGGTCAGGTTTAGGATATAAAATTTCCAAAAAATGAATGGAAGTCAATGTAAAGTCCCCACAAGGACAGAGAGACATGGTAGGTGTGTGTGTGTGTGTGTGTGTGTCTTTATATCAGTTTCAAATTGTTTCCAAACAATATTATCGTTTATCGTGAGAATTTATCATCCAGCAAAATTTGTTATCATGACAGTTCTGTAATGTAAGTGATGATAAAAGAAATCTGACCCTAAAGCTGATGCAATCAGGAAATGATGTGCAATTTTTTTTACTAAGGTGATGTAGCAATCAGCAGGGGTGTAAATCAGCAGCTTTATAATGATTTGTTTGGATGATGATACAATATTTCTTCATTTGAAAACCTGTCATGAAAATCGGTCATGATACGATTATAGTTCACAAGTCTGTGATCGATATGATGCGTTATTATATACCCATCAACACAATCATTCAGTAAATGATTGTTAGATTGGCATATGATGAAGATATGGATTGATGTTTTTGTTTTGCRTTGGTATAATTGAATCAATCATTGAATCGATGTATTAATGTGAATCTATGTATCGTTAAACTCTGTTGTTAGAGCTGCCGCTTTACAACAAAAAGACACACTTCAATGATCTCTTTCAACAGACCAAAAACATGCATGTTAGAACATAAATATCCTTCTCCTTTTCACCAAACCCGTGTAGCATGAGGAGTACTGGATTAAGATTAGCAGCCGAGCGTTCGGATGTCCAGTGTGAGCTGCGGAGYCCAGGGATGTGTGAGCAGAGTGCAGCTGGAACACTGCCGAACTGTCAGACAGTGTTTAGGTGGTGTCAGCTGGGAACGCCTATTAGAGTAACCAGAGRTGATGGTATCATCTCAGAGATGGGAATTCAGCTGCGTAAACAACACAGCACTTTGTAACTTGGAACATAARGTCTTTTTTATGCCAAGGATTTCCTGGGTGGCTAAAGTTGTCTTTAAAATTTGTTATTGTGGATTTCTAAACTAACGAAGAATCACTTTGAATCCAAAAGGCACCAAAGTAACCAGTCCTGTTGATGTTTTGGTTATTTCTAATGAAAACAAATGGATTTTTGACTGCCTTCAGCAAAAAGAACAATAATGTTTTTTCCTGTTAGTGTGCATTTGTGTTTGTTAGCAAAATATCTTGTAAACCACMGAACAAATTTGAATGAAACCTGGAGAGGATGCACACATGTCCAATCTATGTTTAGTCGTTACAATTCAAGATGGCCAACATATGAAATAATCCAAAATTTTTTCAAATTTTCATGTATCTGTGATCATTGTTGCACAAACACACAAGTATTTCACAGTCATTTAATTCATACACCAGCACCGGATGCCCCCAAACTGGACCATGATGCTTTGCGCTGGAGGTATCCCAAAGTAGTCCATTCTCAGTTTACACGCAGACATTCCCCTTTGACATCACTTCCTGTTACTTCACATGCAAATATCTCAACAACTGTTCATCTCAGCGGTATGAAATTTATTTAGCAATATGTTATCAYTGTTATCCTTTCAAAAATGCRTTCATGTTTATCACAAAAATTTGATGTCATGGGCACTTTACGGACTGATGCTGTAGTACAGTATTTGTTTTGGTTGTGTATTCCTCATGGCTTGGTTCTGTTTGAGAGAAACGATTAAAATGAAAACGATCCATTTTTATTTTCCAAGTTGCATCTTCAAGTTTCCCCTTCAGAAATTCTTAACGTTTCGTTGTTAAGTTAACGTCCACAAAGAAGCTGTGTGAGCTGCAGTACCGGCTGGATAAATCTTTCTTCACCTGCTATCGGGATAAATCTCAAATTAAATGCATATGCATGACATATGCATGCAGTGGTTTCTTGTTAACTCAGTGGAGAAGCCTACTTTCTGTGTGTGACAGCTAAATTACAGCTTCTCTCTACACTGCAAACTGTTRGCTTTTACCTGCAGAGGCTTTTTACTTCTTCATGTAATTTCTTTTTGATGCACATCACCTCCTGTCTTGACAGAACTGACATTTTGTGCTGTCGACAAGTAAACTGAGCTCCACAGGTTGCTTCTGTGTGTGACCTTCTTCTATTAAAATACTGTCTTTTAGCGTCCGTGTAAAAGACTTATCTCATGAACAATTAATCAGATTTATAAATGTAGGATTTTTCTGTTCATTTAAAAGGTTTTAAATAATGCGTCTGGTAAAGTTTAGATGTTTTTARTGGACCATGATCATCACAACGTGATTTTAGTTTGGCATGAAATGTGACAAATGAGATGGATCTACGACAAAGCAGCGTTGACCCCACAAGGTCGAGCTGGAGACGAATGTAGATTGTAAAACCAACAAAAACTGCACGCTGCGCTTATTGTTCGTTTATTTTAAAAAGTCCTCCACGAGTGGCCAGTAATGCTCGRAGCAGATAAGTGTCTGGTAGAGATTTAATGTTCAGCGTGTTCAACATGACACTTATGGATTACCAGAACAGCTGCAACCATAAACCAAGGACGCCATCATCTACAGGAGGAAAATGCGGCGGGACAGTTTCGCTTGCATCAGCAGCACCAAAGAGATTCTTTATGTTAATGCAAAGCCCAGCAGCGGGTTTAAGGTTAAATATTGAGGAGAAAATGAAACAATGCTGATGAGCACTGCGGCATTCTCCGCCTGTATGTACTGTTCGGAGTGCTGATGAATCCGCCCATGGGTAATTTGTTAATGTTAGCAGCGTTCTGGTCACAAAGGCTGACTGAGCTCAACATGTTATTATCTGCAGCAGCGACTCGGAGATGATGGACAAGCCCCAACAGAGCCTCCACTGTCAGACTACAGAGGCTTCTCATCGTGGCTTTATGAACCCGTGAGCAGCTCTCATTATTCATTTGACTTTAGTCCTTATTACAGATGACTTGTACTGTATTAATACTGTGAGGCGGACACCTCTCTGGTCTTCAGCCACTTCAYTGATTTTAGCATCAAAACATTCAGCTCTGCCTGGAAACAGCTGCTGTGACTTTTGGCTTTTGTAACCACACATTTTAAAATATTTACAGTATATTTTAATATTGAACATTTTTGTTTCTATGAAAGGGAATTTTKCATTGTTGTAATTTTAGCTTTAAAGTCATTGTTTAGCTAATTTGAGCTTCAGCTACTGTTGAGTGGTTTTAGATATTGTGATGATTTTTTGTTTTTTATGGCTTTGCTAATTATAGCTAGTATCTGCAGTTTTGTTGATTTTAGCTTTAACTGTTGTTTTACTGGTTTTATCATTTAGCATCTGTTCCGCTATATTTACYTTTTAGCTATGATTTTGCTAAGTTTAGTTTATAACTGTTTTACTGGTGTTAAGTTGTAGCTACTTTTGAGCAGTGTTGTATAAAGTACCACAAAGTGATACTTGAGTAAAAGTACAAGTATCTTACCAAAAAATTACTTTGGTATAAGTTAGTCTCCTTTAGGAATATTATTTGAGTAAAAGGCTTAAAGTATCTGATATTTTTTGTACTAAAATATTAAAAGTAAAAGTATTGATTTAAAATGAGCAGGTAGTTTTTCTGTAATGATATTTATTAGCAGGTGACCTCCATCCAAAAAAAGTAGAAATTACTATATCGTATTAAAATAATTAATTTGTTAAATTTAGTATGTACTAGTTGTTTCAATTTTTACAAACATCATGGCTGCATTTCTCCAAAATAAAAATCTAACCACAGGCTGCGGCCAAATGTAATAATATAAATTCATGAAATACAAATACTTCTTAAGTACAGTCCTTTTATTTTAATGATTATGTCCTGCTGCAGTGTGACATGATTTGTTTGTGTACAAACTAATATGCTATCAGAGTTTTATATATTTATACTTCTCATTCAGCCACAGTTAAATTCACTTTATAGGAGGCACAGTTTATATGGATAATATTTATGTTTTTTACAATAACAAGCTGGAATGAAAACAAGCAAAAATGAAATGCAAGTAATGACTTTCTACTAATTGCCTTTTTAAAATGAAAGAAGTAGAAGTAAAAAGTAGACTGAAAAATAATTACTCAAGTAAAGTACAGATAACCAAAAATTCTACTTAAGTACAGTAACAAAGTGTTTGTGCTTAGTTACTTTACAACTCTGCTTTTGAGCAAATTTTTACTTTTAGTTAAAGCTTTGCTAATTTTAGCTTGTATCTACCATTTAGTTAATTTTAGTTTTTAACTGCTGTTTTACTTGTTTTAGGTTGTAGCTACTTTAAAGCTTTGCTGATTTAAACTAGTTTCTACCATTTTGCTAATCTTAGCTTTTAACTATATTTTTGCTAATTTTAGTGTTTAGCTACAGTTTGGCTGTTTTTATTTCATTTAGTAACTTATTTGCTGTTTTTACATTTTGGTTATAATTTAGCAAAATTTAACTTAACTACTATTTTGCTAATTTTAGCTATTCATTATGGTTTTGCAAATTTAAGCTTGTTGCTTCTGTAATGATTTTACAATTTTAGCCACTTCTAATCTTTCAGCTACTTCGAAATTTAAAATTTAGCTATTATTTTGTTGGTTGTATCATTTACCGTATATTCTGCAGTATTTACATTTTAGCTACCATTTMGTTAATTTTAGCTTTTAACTATTGTTTTGCTGGTTTTTGTAATTCAGTATCAGTTTAGCTACTGTTTTGCTGATTTTAGCTATTCGCTGTGTTTTGAGAGTTTTTGCTTTCAGCTACTGTTTAGCCATTTTGAAGTTTTAGTTCCATTCTGCTTGTTTTAATTTTGACAATTTTTAGCCTCTTTAACATATTTCAGCGATACCATTCAGCCTTTGGCATTTCAGCTGTATTTTTGCAGAAAAATTTTTTTCTAGTTCATCATACGATCCTGGGGAATGGTAGAATTTTAAATGTTTTGTCTGAAGTTTTCTGCAGGTGTTTGATAAAACTGCATTCAGTTCACAAAATATAAATAAAAAACAGAATTAAAGGTTGATTCTTTTCTCTTTTTAAATRAGATGGATACGTGAACGTTCACCAACAAGAAGAGCACCACACTGTAAGCCTCGTTAATCATCTCCAGCTGCTGACCCAAGCCGAACTTAGCTGGGCCATCGTAGTTCAATCGAGCCTTTTTACCYAAGTTTCCCTGAAACCGTCCACACAACAACATGAATTTGTGAACGTTTTATTGTGGCGTTTACTTCCTGTTTGAAGCGGTTCACTGCAGWGCGTCCTTTGATCTTGGAGAGCGCCGCAGATGAAAACATACATGAATATAAATGCCACGGCTTAGTTAGAGGCTGCTGTGTAATTGTATCCGACGCTTGGCTCGGCTATATCCCTAATTAATCTGTGATTTCCCACATGCTTTAGGATTGCAAATTGAATATGRTAAGGCTTTGAGGTGTTCTTTACACTGGCTGCAGAGTTGGACCCAGAAACCCTCTTTATGGCTCTAAGCTAATTATTCAGCCTCTGGTTCTGGAAGGCTGCCTCTGGATCTAGCTGAAGGCTTTGAGTGTGTATTTGTGTTTGTGTATTCCACTGTTGTACATTTATTGTTAGAAGAATTCAGAGTGTGCATGTGCGTGCATTTGACTTCCCAATTCTTCCTTCCTGTTTGGTAATTTGGTCTGAAATGAATTATACATTAAAGTTTTTTTATTTATTTATTTTTGTTCTCAGTTCTGGTTCTTGCCTTTCTTCTTTTGTGAGCTAGTAATATGTACGAGCTTGGTGTTAGCTCGGATTTATACAATTAATGTCCTTTGAAATTGCCTGAAAGTATTAGTATAGTAGAGTATTAGAGGTTTTTATTCCACTTGTAACACATTTCAGTGTTGATGTTGCTGAACACTGAACCAGACTTTTATGTCAAAACATTCTTGCACATGCAGCCAGTCTTGCATAACATTTGACGTTTAACTATTTTTTTCATTTTGCAAACATACCGCCTAATTTAACATAACTGTAAAACTGTAAATGCGAAATTAATTTAGAGCTGTCACAAACTGCAGGCTTTGACAAAATGTTGACTTTCTCTTTATTTCCCCTCATCTCTATCTAAAGTAGCAAAAGAGCCAGAGGGTGTTTAATTAAGAAATCACAAAATTAATTTCATCATATTTCTTTTTTATATATCAGGGACAAAACGGTCTCCTCTGTGAAAGATACATGACTGAATGTTAATGAGTTTGAGACTTGTTGATTTTCCTTTTAAAATAAATGACTGCAATCAATCACAAAGTTAAAGATATAAAACTGTATCTAAAGTTCAGTTTATCAGTTAGAAAATATCCACCAATAATTCTTCTAAATTGAGCAAAATTGCTCTTTATGACTTTTGTAGATTTGCCCACCAGTAAATCTTTTTAAAAAATGTTACAAATGACACATTTTAAGTCAATAAATAATAATCTGGAAGGTTTTTCTCGCATCAATACATAAGAATTACATACCATTCTCATCTGAGCTTCATGAAATAAATTGGCCAAACGTGTGGTGACGCTTCTTTAAATAGTTCAGTTGTAGTCTCCGAGTAACTTCGTCTTTTTTTTAGTTGATTGTCCACATTCCTGACCAGATGGTGGCAGTAATGRACCAATAAAGGTCACCAAAAGAGAGAGAAGAAAAAAGCCGGTGGTGTTTTAGAGAAGTGATGTTTGCTGTCACCGATTTCCTTTACGATTCTGATACCGAGCAAAACTCAGGCTGATATSTGATGCTGATCCGACACTGATACTTTGTGCAAATACACCTTTTACACCAACCTAATGTGTCCTGATAAATCGTGAAGTTGAAGTGGATGACATCAGAGTAATTTATTTTGACACTCAGTATATTGATGTAGTGTCCTCATTTATAATACAGCAGAGCAGATACAAAAAAAAAACAGATGCACAATCATACAAAATATGTGAAAATGTTATTTTAAATAATAAAAAGTAAGTTAAATAATAAAACCATGAAAAACTACAGTTTGATTATCAAGAACTACTAAAAAAATTAAACTTGAGTCTTAAATTTCAATACATGAACATAACATGAGAATAATGAATATGTAACATCCGAGTGACTTAGCCCAGGCGGAAGAAAAAGTAGTTCCCTCCAAGCACTTATGATTTAGACATGATTTCAATAGTTAATTTACTTTTCACTGTGTTCCTGTTTATGATACATTACCTGAAATGACTGAAGTATCATCGATGTTTGATTTTAGTATAGATTCTAGAACATAAAGTTCTTGTATTGGTGGTATTAATAATTCAGTATTGATCCGCATGTTGCTGTTTCAAAGTGAACAATGGTGACAAAACTAAAACTATAAATACGTCACAGAGCAGAAGAGCATCCTGAAAATATACAGATCTGAGCAGGAACTTCCAGACGATCTGACCAGTCAGACCTGAACCACTTTGTAAAATTAGATTTTCTAACACGATTTCAAAAAAATATATAAATATAATACTGCATCTATTAGTTTATCCGACAAAACAATCTCCAGTTTTTCATCAGGCTTCTTTCATTTGTGTTTTATTTTTCTGTACATTTACCTCTGCCTGTCAGAACTAAATTATTCAAGTAGCTCGATCTAAAGCATCCCTGTCAGCTGCTGCTCTGATTATTGCTATTTTTATTCATTCCTCAGCTCCTGATTACCGCTGCGGTTGTGTCTGCACTGATTTTTATTCTGCCACTGATGTTATTGTATTCCTTTCCAACTTTTTGAACTCTCACAATTAGATTTTTTTTTCTTGAGAACAGTTCCAACACTTTATCAAAGGTTCTAAAAATATAAATTTGAGTTTTGTTTAACAACCACAGCCAAACTGGAGCTGAAAAAAAAAAAGCAGAATGAGAGTGACGTCGGGGTCAGTTTAGTCAGAAAATAAAATGCAAAAGACCGCTTCTTAAACTTTAACAGTATTTTTGTAACTTTATCCTTAATTGTTTGCATGCAAACGAATTTTCACCAATTAAAAACAAATCCACGGCAGTCTGTGACCGTAATATGCTGCATGCAGACAGCCATTTCTGGTGGTTCTGGGGGCTGCTCGGCAGCAGCAGACAAACGGAGGGGGGTGAAGGACGGCGCGAGTTAGCACACAGAGAGAGACAGGCGCTCTCATCAGTGACGGGCTCACCGGCTGTGTGGACGGAGCTGTGGCGCAGGAGGAGCGGTAGAGTTGCGACCGGGGGGGAAAGCTGCCTGAAAACAGGAGGAAAATGCGCGAGAGAGGGAGGCGGGACAAACAGAGCGATCACAGAGGAGAGAGAAGTCATTCAGAGCAGGGAGAAAGCTGCGAGACAAGGACACAGAGCGAGGAAAACGCACAGAGAAGCCTCTTCTGACTGCGAGAGAAGCATGAGAGTGCGCACAGAAAGTGGCAAAGAAGAAGAAGGGGGAGTCCAACAGACGGCTGAGACTACAGGACTGAACTGACACAAGACGAGAAGAGGAGGAGCGCCAGGGCAAGTTGATAGATTTGATTTGGAGGGAGTATTTTTAGAACGAGGAGCAGAGGCATGAGAGGAATACCAAGATGAGAGATGCTGTCTTTGAGTCGGAGAGCAAAACTAGGGAGGAAGAGGAGGAAGAGTGAATGACGGGGGACGGATAAAAGGTGGCGAGAAACACGGAGATCGGATTTTTCACAGAACAGATCAGCCTCGGTGTGGTGTCCTGCAGGAAAGCACTGTGCATGTTCATGAATGTGCACGAGACGTGCTGCTCCAGGTGAAAGTGTGCTGTCTGTTTCTAACTTTGACTGTGGACGAAATGATCCTGCTGTCCCCAGAGGAGCTTAAATCTGAGAAGCAGGAGAGTCCACAGTGGGACAGAAAATAAATGAGGATTGGAGACATTTGTGCATCCAAGTTTGGACGTGGATCAAAACATCTCTGCGACTCTAAAAATCTGGAACGAGGCAAGCTCTCATTGACCAGCCCCTCCACTCATCTCTGTTTTTATTTTTCTTCTCTTCTGTCTGTTTTCGTCCTCAGCTTTGCATTTGCCCTCTCTTTTCCCTTCTCTCCTCTCTTTGCCTTTTCTTGTTTTCATTTGCTCTCTGTCTCATCATCTCTTGTTCACCGTCTCACTAACTGCCGTGGACTCCGGACTCATTCATGTAGAAGACCCCTCGCTTAGAGCATATTCGCCTCTGATTTTTCTCTTTTTCCCTGCTGAGTTGGACGATACGAGAGCTTTTCAGACTTGGAGAACATTGAAAGGAGACCAACAAGCATCAGCTGCTGAGTTCATCATCGGAAGAGGACTTCAGAACACGCATGTGAGGGTCCTTTCACAGAGTGTGTGGTACCAATGTGGTTGTGACTGAATGGGCTAGTAGTGGCCAAATGCATATCCATGTGTAGATTACAGTAGTGGATTTATCCTGGAGCTACATGTGGGCCCCAGCCCCTGAGGCCTGGCTGGGAAATGAAGCCTCTCCTGCGGTTGTAGGAGCGCTGTGGGCAGCCATGGCCCTGGAGGGGCACTGTCTCCGGAGGGGATCCCCGGCCATGATTAGAAAGGGTCGCAAGCGACGTCACACGAAGCCGACTCTGGCTCAGGTCACAACCACTCTGCTGTCAAGGACACGTCTCCACGGCCTGCGGCATGTCTGTGTCCCCGGTGGCTCAGTTGGCCGCAGGGCCTTCTGGTTGCTGGCCCTCTGCACCTCGCTGGGGTTGCTTTTATCCTGGTCCTCCAACCGTCTTCTTCACTGGCTCTCCTTCCCCACATACACCCGAGTCCACACCGAATGGGCCAAAGAACTGGCTTTCCCCGCCGTCACCATCTGCAACAACAATCCTATTCGGCTCTACAAGCTCACAAAGAGCGACCTGTACTTCGCCGGCCACTGGCTCGGCCTTCTGCTGGCCAACCGGACAGTCAGGCCCATGGTCCTGGACCTGCTGCAGGAGGACCGCCTGGCCTGGTTCAGAAAACTCTCAGACTTCAGGCTATTTCTGCCACCCAGGAACTTTGAAGGAACCAACCTGGAGTTTATGGACCGACTGAGCCACCAGCTGGATGAAATGCTTCTCTCCTGCAAATACAAAGGAGAGCCCTGTGGAGCTCACAACTTCTCCTCTGTAAGTCCAGTTTTTCTTCTGTTTATGTTAACAGCTAAATGTGAAGCAGCCTGAATATCAATTTAAAGTTATCTAGTTAATCACTTACCCAAACATGGAAAGGACTGCAGTGTTCCACAGGTAAAAAACACTTAAATGAGTAGCTATGATCACCAACTAACATCCATGGTAAGGGTGCACCGATTAGAGTTTGTTGGCCAATCTCCAATCACCGATCTTTAAAAAAGTCTGAACTGCCAATTCTGATTTGGCCAATTCTGATTTTTTAAATAACTGACACTGTCAGATGGTATAAGGTCACAATAAATCTTCACAATACAACTTCATGTTCCAATGTTATTTTATTGAAATACATTGAACATTACCCTTGAAACAATACAAACTTATTTTAACTGGACATTAGGTAGAGCAGAGCAGAATAGACAGTGGCTGATTTTCAGACCTATTTGATCTTTTCCACTGATATTATCTGAGAATTGGCCCATCTCCCAAAATTAGGTAAATCAGCGCAGATAAATCGGCGCAATTCTAATCCATGGTATCGGTTATTTAGGAAGATAAAATTTACTACCTTGGCGTCAAATTATTTTTATGTATGGCGACTGTTTGGTATGCTGGTTTTTGAGTCTGTAGATGTTCCCAGTAATCTTTCCTTGACATATTTTTCTGTGTCTGAATGTAATGCATTCACAACCCCCCCTTAAAAAATAATAATATTGTTGTGAATATTGGTATTCAAGGTGTTTTTAATTGAGGTGAAGGAGTCAAAGCGTGTTTCTTTCTGACAATTTGTCATTTTAACACATTAAAACACATCTCAGTCCTGGCTGTGTGAAAAAAGTTGAGTTTAATTATTTGGTACAAACTGTAATATTCTTGCTGTGAGACAAATGCAATGAAATGTATCTCTTGTAATGATAATCTACAGTACCAATGTTATTATAAAAATGATTATTTCATGTAAAAGCTTATCTTTTAGTGTACCTCATGGTGAAATATTGAACCTGATTTTAATATGGGTTACTTAATCCAGTTTCTACCTAATTTTTAACATTTATATACAGTCCCAAGTTATTTTTATGCTCCAGAGAAGATGAAATATTCTTTTCAGAAACGGATCCAGTGCATAAAGATTTCAAAGGAGGGATAATAATCAGACATGGGAATAGTTTCTAACACACACCGAGTAAAATGAAAATGTGGAGCCCATTTTATCTGGTTTATATAAGTCATTTAAACCTGGTTTTTATTTATTCATGGTTTGTTCTTTTCATGCACTTTTGTTATGAGAAACAAATATCATTTTTGAAAAGGCAGGCAGAAAAAGTATAGCATTGTTGTGTGTGCAGCTTTGTTGAGGCGGATTCTCGTGTGTTTTTCTGTCTCAATGAACATACAGAAACTTTCAAATATGAGTTTGTGACTGGCGTTTCAAAGTGTCATTGAACCAGACAAAATTACCCCTTTCTTCCCTCTAAAAGCAATAATTTACAGTACAATCATATTCAGAGTTTATGGTCAGAGTTTATTGATGTGAGGCCTTGATTTGGTGCAGTCGGGGGGG
>NW_013952406.1:741472-759660 GCF_001266775.1 Austrofundulus limnaeus
AATGAAGGAAGGATGAATGGAAAATGTATAGAGACATTACTGATAAAAATATGCTTCCATCTACCAAGATGATGAAGATGAAATGTGGCTGGACATTTCAGCAATGAGCCCAAACACAAAGCCAAGGAAACTCTCAGTTGGTTTCAGAGAAAGAAACTAAAGCTGCTGGAATGGCCCAGCCAATCACCTGACCTGAATCCAATAGAAAATCTATGAAAGAGGTGAAAATTTCTGTTGAAAATTTCATGTCATTTGCACCTCGAGTAATATATTTACTGAGAAAAATGTTGACGTGTTCAATGCTTATTTTACCCGCTGTATGTATGGACCCCACAGAGGTCTATAGAACAACTAGAGTCTCACCTGACCGTGTGATCTACTGTAGCTACGGCCCAAAGCAGAATGATCAAGTCTGGATTTACTGACTGGTGATGTAGAAATCTTAAAAACTATTAATATTAAAAAAAATGTTATTAACACATTAGAGTGTATCTAATGTATATAAAACTGTCAGAAAGCTGTGCGTTATGGATTTACCAACAGAAGAGAAACAGGAAAATGTCTCATTTCACAAGTTAAACAGATTTGATTTTATTTACCTCGATGTGGATGTGATCTGAGCAGAACTGAAGCAAATTTTGAAACGGTTTAAAATAAAAATAAACTTATAAAGCTGATGTCATCACTGTTAATAATTGAACTGGTTAGCAAATATTCTCTTCTGTACCAGCACTCTGCTGAATCATGCTGCAATTTAACATAAATTACTTATTATTATAGGCTTGACTGATTTATGTGATATTTCCACTGAGTAAAATAATATTATATATTTACCTTTTTTTAAGTTTCTGTTAGACAAACCTGAGCTGTTGAGAAGATGGTTAATTAATATCAGTAGAGACAAGTTTCATCCTATAACCAGGTGCAGTGAACATTTTTTAAGTGTTGACTGTTTAATATTCATCATTATTATTATTTATGACAGGTAAGAAATAAGAAATATTCTTTATTATAAGTTGAAGGCTAAAATGTCTAAGTTACTGACTGACGTTAGGTCTGGTTTAGATTATTGTTACCTGTAAATTATATATTTTTCTTGTATGCATCTGCTGTTTTATATGATTGTTGAATGAAATTAATTATTTACACCAGGTGTAAATCAGGGCCCCAACAATAACCAACACAAAGAGGGAAAAAACAAAAACAAGGGGACTTTGAGCCCCGCCTGCATTCACTACATACACATGACACGACATCTAAGAACCTCAGCATTCAAACCAATAAGTCAGGTGATGGGGCACATGACCTTCTATGAACAATAGAGCTAATCAAGCCTATTGTTAGGCGATGGCCCTCTTTTGCATGTGACTGACCTGTTTGTCCAGGTGGAGGCAGTGCTTTTAAGGCTGAGTTCACCTGAAACTCATCAGACTGAAGAAGTCTCTTGGAGGAGAGACGAAACGTTTCACTAAAGAAGAAACCATCCAGAGGACCTATTTATTTTTCCTTTTTGATTTTTTCTACCTGGATAACTGAGATGCATCAGGACATAACAATTATATTAATTTATTGTAAAAATAATACAAACTTTGTGACAGATCGGATCAGATGAGTCAGATTAGATCTTAGGTTTAGGAACACCTTGTAGAACCTCCACATGGTTAGCTATCCTTTTGTTACATTTAATCTTTAGTTGTGCTTCTTTTAGCTTTAACATTTTCGCTTTTATTAAATTGCACCAATCATTCAGCTGTATTTCTTTTCTTCTTACATAGTGTGTTAGATGCAGTCAGATTCACTGCTCTGATCAGAGCTACGATGCTTCCCTCTTCTCATTTCTTGTCTCGTTCTACCTTATAGGGAGTTTTATAATGTTAACGGAGCCTCCGAGGTTTTGCTAATCTCATTAGCTTCCTGCTGCAAGTCAGCAAAGACTCCCCAAGGCCCATTTCCTGCATTTAGAGCGCCATCACTCTTGACACCAAAAACACATGCAACAAAGCGCACTAAACGGGAAACACGGGTACAAAGAGCTGCATAAACATGAGAATGCTTGACCTGTGGGTGTAAATTAATAAATGGGATGCTTTATTGTCTTGAAGAGAAAGTGTGAAATCTGGTTTTGATAGGAGTGTTTTAGAGCTCAGAGAAGGCTTTGGACTGCCAAGCAGTGACTTGCTTCTGGGGTGAAGAAGAAAAACAGCTGACTACTGGTTGGAAATAAGAGATGGCACCGAGACAAAGGTGTCTTGGTGGGAATACAAATAGGTCCCATAACTCCGGCCTAGCCCTTGAGCAGTATGGTTTCATGTGCTGAATCCACAGTGTCATAGAGCGCTAGTCGCCGGCTGGCAAATCGATAAATCTATTAGGTTGGAGCTGTAGTTTATGATGGTCTATTTTGCTCCCACATTTCCAATAGTGATGTGCCCTCAGCTTCCCCGCAGCGAGACCCATCAGCGAAGGGATGACAGAGCGGGAGAAGTGTGCTGAAGGCGAGGAAAACCGCTCTCACCATCCTCAATAAAAGCAAACGACACGTTAGTGAGCCGAGCCCCCCATATGTGGAGCAGATACACATCTCCACCCCGCTTCCCAGAGCTCCATCCAGAACTAGATAACCGTGCCCGCAATGACAAATTAAACAGCGCTGCGAGTTTTAGAGTAGCACCTCATCACACTCTGAGCAGGGAGCGTCTCTCTGCTGGGATGTATCAGCCCAATCTACAGAGAAATCTCCTAACTGCAGCCACACAGTAACACTGAACAACTCTGAGTTTGACTGCAGGAGGTTAGTTTGTATTTATAGTTTTGTTGATATTGATGTGGTAAATTTTGTTGACTTTTGTTACTGTGTTTTTTTTTTTTTATCAGCTCTGGTAAACTGTGTTGCAGTACATCAACAGGGAATCAAATCACTTCTTGTATAAAACAGCTCAGAAGTATTATATTTTTCATTTTTGTTTATTCAGTTAAAAAAACATTGTTAAGCAGAACACGGCAAATGCTTCAAATATGCCCAGCGGGCAAGAAAAGGAAAAGAGGAACATCAAGGGATCAAATTAGTCGACGTGAACCAGAATGTTGCTTTTTGTGTGAACGTGGATAAACGCTGAAATTCACAAATGTTGCTGTCACGGTTTAAAAAGGCTGTAATGTGTCCGGGTGCAGGTGCAAAATAATCAGTTTATGAGAGCTCTGATTGTTTAACCTGGTGGGAGCAGGTGGGAAATCATAATTAGAGTCATCAAGCTGAAGAAGACCCAGGTTGCTGGCTGGAGTGGAAATTAACAAATAGATTCTTTGTTCTACGATCACTAAACCTCTTCTGATCATTTAGGCAATTGTTTGTCTGCACCTAAAAATTATTTTCTCTTTGAATTCACATATTTCTGTGTTTACATCTTGGCTGCTTTTCATACAAAACATTCTGAAAGGTTCATACTGCTGGATGTGAGGGTCAGTTACAGTCTTTCTGTCAAAGCCTCCTTCCCTGATTTTCCCTCTCTTACAGAAACAACGTGTACATACTTACATACATACTTTCTTGCATTTGTTTAGTAATCCTGGAGGGCAATCCAAAAAGTTGCCCTTAAGTAAGGCATCAGTTGCTCAATTGCTTGTTAAAGACCTTGACTGCTTAATGCTCTGGTTTGTGTGTTTAATTGCTCAATGCTTGTAAGGTTTGTACAACCTCAAATTGGTTAAACACAAAGAACAAACTCATGTGTTAGAAAAGAAAAGAGCACAATAGAACAAAAATACTTCATTGTCATTGTTAATGGTACAGCAAAATGGCTGACATATCTTTTTGTTTGCAGTGTGAAAGCAGACGGACAGTTGAAAAGATTCTTTATGAGTTTTTGACAAATGAGTTTGTTTTATAAAAATATAACAGTGGGTTGATTGATTAAACATGGAAACATGAGATATCGCCCTGGATAAACAAAAGCTGCATGATAAATAGAAAACTTGCCTCGTTCACAACGATTTATTAATATTGCGTTGATGATATCGGTTGCGATGAGCCCATATTTTCTGTCATCAGATCATCCCAGCCAGGTGTGGGCATCAAGGCCAGTGAGAGTCCATTAAACTGATGGAATATATCATCAGCATATAGAAAATGAATGCACGGTGCTTCAATTATAACAGTCTATGAGCTGTTAAAGTCCAATCAGTCCTTCGTTGTGCTCACTGATAGTACAGTGATGATCAATTTTTGACAGAGTGCAGCTGTAGTTTAAAAAAATCTTCAGTATGAAATGACACCTTTTTCTATAAGTTGGAGTAAAAACTGATGGTTTAGCCGACGACATAGTTACATATTTTGTTTTGTAACAAAGTGCTTTTACATTGTTACAGTGCTTGAGTAATGTTTTTGAGGATTTGTATTTTTTTAAATCCTAACTTTTACTTATATTTCCTTACAGTCAAAACATAAAAATGATACTTTTACTCTTTTACTTTAAAAGTTAACACCTAGTTAGTATGGAGGACCAAAAACCGACATAATTTAAAATAAAAGCAGAAATATATAAATGGCCCAATAAATAAATAAATAAATAAATACAACTAAAATGCACCAACTAATTTAAAAAAGGAGAACTTTACCTTGATCTGCACATGGATCCTGCTCCTTGACCAATAGGAGAGGAGCTGACACTAGAAGGACCTCTCACCTTTTTTGCATAATGAGGCAGAAATTTATTGATTATTTCTGATTTTTGAAGATTTTTTCTTCTTCTGCTACCTTTGATTTAATTTATGATTTGTATTTTTGTTGTATGTTGAGTTTATGTTGTTGTTTCTTAAAGAAATGAATAAACTAACTAAACTGAACTGAACTGAGAAATGCATAAAGTCAAAACAGGAGACAGAAAAGTGCAAAAACAACACATGGAAATAAAAGACTTGTGGGAAAAACAATAAAAAATTAATAAATTAAGTGACATAAGCATCTACAAGTGTCAAAATATATACTTTGTTGCAACTAAGCTGTAAAAATACATATGAAGGTCCTTTAAATTATAAAGCACGAGGTGAAGTTATCTTTTTTAAATTTAATTGGTGCATTTTAAATGTATTTATTTAATTATTGGGCCATTTATAGATTTCTGCTTTCATTTTTAATTCTGTCAGTTTCAGTTCTCCATAAGTTACWCACTACAAATTTAAATATGACCAAACTCATCATGAACAGAGTTGTTTATGCACTCTAAGAAATGAAGTGTTGAATTCAATACTTCATTTCTTAGTGTGAGTAAATATACTTTTACTTTTCAGATTATTTTGAACAGTTTTGTGACTTTTACTTACATACTTTTCCCATCAGTAAAATTCYTTTTTACTGTTTTCTGTTAAGGTATTTTTACTTTTACTTAGTTATTTTTAATTACTTTACCTTTGGTTTTCTGATGCAGCCCTAAAATCTTCACTGCTTCACTGTCAGTAACCATGTTTTCTCCAGAGTCTCACAGAAAGATGTTTATGAGTTTGAAAATCTCCTCCAAACACACATTTTCATCTGTAGTTTATATTTCTGCTGGTCAGCTGTAAATATTTGCAGCTTTGGATTCACCTGTTGGCCCCCCTTCTTATCAAGCCCAGACTCAATCAGCAGATCGACTGAAGCTTATTTGCGAACAGCCCTTTGAAGCAGTCCTCAAAGCCTGATCTATCACCGCTGAGCTTGATGGYACCTCTGATTGAGATTTAAGCACATCCAGGTAATAATGAGGGGCTCTGACCTTTTTCAGTGGGATTCTCTGAAGCAAGACCATAAAGCTATTGATTTAGACTGAATGAGATGGACGGGACTGGAGCTGTAGCTCAAACCAAAGCAATTTCATTACTGCAGGTTGTCCCATGTTAACCATACTCATCACTCCTGATCCAATTTCACCCTGAGAACAGAGAGCTCAAGTGGGTTCTTTATGTGCACAACTTTCACTTTCTTATGGCGAAACTACAACTCTGCTGTGTTTTAATTGGAATGACCGCAGCATTGATTATTGACGCCACAGCCAGTGGATACAGGCAGCATTGAGTGTTTGTTGGACAGCAAGCCTAAAGCCACAACGGAGAGTCTCCTAAACCTGCTGCTGTAATGCAAAGCCTGAATACAGATTAAAAGATTAAACATGTTTAGTATTCAAGAGGTCATGTTGATGCATAAAGCACAGGACTTGTAAAAGTTTAGTGTTTAGAAGAAAAAGCTAATGAACGCCGTTCTGTTCTATGAATATCATTAATTGAAGCTGCAGATATAAGTTACAGCTTAGAACTTCCTTCTGGTGTTTATGTAAGAAACACAGAGTAAAGTTAGAAATAATAATCGCTGTAAACAAATGCATGTTTAAAATCCTTGATGGACCTTACCTTCAATGCTTTTTCCTGCACACATTCTACGCTAAAGACATGCACGCTTCCCACAAATTTAAAAATAAAAAGTTTCTCAGAGGATCTTCGGATAAAAAAAAAACCTACCTTGAGCTGCATGCGYTCCCGGCGTGAGTCTCTAAATGCCAGTATGACAGATAAAAGAATTCGCCTTCAGCGGAGTCGAGTTGAAGAAGCACCTCAACATTAAAATCATGTCAAAAATTACCCAAGAGTTGCATCAACAACCTTCTGACACAAAGTCAACAAAACTCCCTCGCTTCCACCAAGGTGGGATATTATCATTGCAGTGTGATTTGATCAAATTGCATTACATTGCACCACTGTACGTTAATCTCAGGACAGTTTAGGATTACCGATTCAAAAGATGGTTTGAGTTCCCAAAGGCTTCATCACAGTGTGGCGCACGTCAATGTCACATCAAAATCAGAGTCATCAATTATAGAAGAACTGGGTTTGCAGCACACAGAACCAAGGAAGGAATAATTACACTTACTGAGAATAAAAAGATACAAAATGGTCAAATAATAGAGATATATGAAGAAATATTAAAAAATACCACCAATATTTGATGATAACTTCTAACTTTGAGTCTAACAATTAAAATAACTCCATGTTATTGTTAACACAGCAAATCCCTCACATTGTTGCTCAGAAACAAGTTTTTTTTGCAGCTTTTATTTCACTTGCAGCTCCATTATTCATCTCAGACGAACTCCAGCAGGCAATCACATATTTTTTCCCTCTGTGGGGATTTAGATTAGACTCAAACTGTATATGACCCTGAGTTTTTGTTCAAGAAAACACTAGGATAACCTTTAATATCCCGAGATGTGCCGTGCCATTCAGATGCACAGAAGAAGCTCACAGACAGACCGAGCTGTGCTCTGTTATTGTTGGATGAATCTTTCATAAGCAGCTCTGACACTAATATGGATTTCTTATCATGTGATGTGCATACATTAGTGCCTTCACAACGGTCTGATTTCATGTTGCGGCGTAAACAACCAACACAAATTAGAGTCCATGAAAAACTTTTGATTTAATTGCAGTTTAATTTTCTGTAAAAGCTGAGGTATATATTTAAATACAGGTTTAATTAGTGCAGTTTGGCTTTAAAAACATACTCTGATATTTATGTTAGGAAAATAAAAACCCAAGTACATCGTCTCAATTCAGTCTAACAACCTTTTCAGACTTTTGTATCCAATGGTTAATGTGCCCTTAAATAATAAAAGAGAAAGTATTTGTGAAGCCATCTACATATGTTTGTTTACCTACAGAAATAGCCGAAGCGACTGAGTACAGGTTAACAGCAATGACGTTTATGAAAGGACTGTTTGAGATAGAGAAGTCCAACAGTTTGGATGCACTGGTAAGTACTTATGCACAGATTTGTTGAGCAGATAAAGGTTTTTGTTTTCATCAATATTTCTGTGAACAGGGATGGCTGGTACAAGTGCATTTCCTTAATTTTGGGAGATCAGGATTGACCCATACTTGGATAAGATCGGTGGAAAAGATCTGCAACTGCTCATTTTGCTCTGCAGTGAGCTCTACCCAATGTCCAGTTTCAAGGGTTGTTCAGGGTTTTTCACTAAAATAATATTGGAACATTGAAGGTGTATRATGACCTWATAACACCTGACAGTATTAGTCATTTAAAAAATCAGTATCGCCCAAAATCAGAATTGTCCTGTCAACTTTTTAAAGATCTTGATCGGCCAGAAAACTGCAATCGATGCGTTTAGGGGTTACCCTTATTTTATCGCGTTGATATTTACAACAAAGCTGGTGCTGAAGAATCTGGAGAAAATCCCAGAATCTTTCCAAGGACCTTTTCACAGCCTAGTTTAATAAATAACTTACATGGTACAGCATGATTGGCAGACGTCTTGTCCCGCCCCCTCGCTTTGCTTCTCACTGGGGCTAGCTGATAGCTGCAGGCCAAGGCAACAGGCTTTAGTGTGGACATAAAATAACGTGTCTCGAGTGGAACTGGTGTGGTTTGGCATAGAATGAGTAGGTTTGATGGTGAGCAAGATTATTTAATTTCTCACTTGTTTTCCTTAAAGTCTTTGTTGGGGGCAGATTGACCAAAGAATATTCAAAGATTATTCAAAACCAAATAAAGGACTGACAAACGGCAAGTGTAGCTAACAAATCTTTTTTCTAACTCCTAACTGACAGAGATTGTGTGTACGCTTGGTTTTTAGTGGTGGTTGGTTTTATGGTTGTCTTTGTGCTGAAAAAGGACATAAGGTCCTTTTTAATATCTGTTTCAAATGGGATGCTTCTGTTTCTGGAGTCCAATCTACAGCGTTTTGGTATATATCTTTTAGCCCACCCTACAAGTATCCCAACCAGTGGAGTAAACTCCATCAGACTGCATAGTTTGATATAGTTCAGGATAATGTTTTTTATATATGATTTCTTGGTTCATATCTTTAAGAAAAATGTCAAGTTCCTGCAGCTATTTCAGAACATGTCACCATCTTGGTGCATCATTTTAAAACCAACAGAATAAATAACATTGAGGATGTTTAGGTCTCATCGAGAGGAGCTTAAAGTTTCCTGATTCACTCATGTTTGATGCATCCAGCTGTTTGATTGTCACTTAGTTATACCGTCTTTCCTATCCAGTGACAGCCACCTTATCTGCTAGGTTGAAAATGAAGCTGCTGTTACTTCTTGCTGCCATCAGCTTCTTGAAAGCCACAGAAAATCCTCACTTTATTTTTCAGTTTTTCTGATTTTATCTTTTAAAAACAGGAGTTCCTTTGGGTGTCAGTAGTTTTGAATTGCAGAGATTGCGCTCAAGGAGACGTAAAATGTTGACGTTTTGCCTAACTTACCTCCCCACCTTTGATTATTTCTGCCTGTGTGCCTTTCAGCAAGCACTTAAGCTCCGGCTGCTTCAGTCACATGGCTCTGCGGTTAACAAGTTACGGCCTTTTTGTCTCTCAGGTGGCTCTCAGCTGTAAGTCGAGCCTCAGAGGAGACCTCTGAGATGTAAAATTCTGGTGAACAACTGGGACAGTTCTTGTCAAGAGGAAGTTGCTAAATTGATTTAGAAATCTTTCAATATTATACTGTTTGATAGTCTTTTTAACTGTTGAACATGTCGTAAAATAAATTAATAAACTGTCTGTAAAAACTGTCAGATATAAAAATATCAACAGACAGCACTTGTTAAGAACACTACATTTCTGTTTTCCTCATAAACCTTAGAGAAAACAAATACAGTATATTACTGTTTTTACTCTGAAATTGAGTTATTTATCATATCTGGTTTTATTTGTCCTAAACACAATTTAAAAACTGGTTTATWGTTTGAAGTCCTTTTTGACACCAGCTGAAATAGTGATTTAATGTGACGAGGGTTAAATACTGTAACTAGAAGGTTAAATACTYTCCTAATTTTAAATACCGTCTCCATTTTTTTAATACCAGGGTATACAARAATATTGTCATACCACCCAGTCCTATAGCCACATATGTTCAAGTTGTTGAAGTTACAACATATTAACAAATATATGAGGAAAACAGACAGAAAACAGTAGCTTGTGCGAGTGTGTCAAGTATATGTTTCTTTATTTTCAGTGTTTTGTTGAGCGAACAGCAGCATGAAAGCTGCAGCTCCTTTGTGTGTCAGTCTTAATCCACCAAGCACACAGCCTCAGGGATCCTTCTTTACCCTATATGCCTAAAATGTTCAGTTTTAGTTGCTTTTGACTGCAGTAACTTCTATATGTCTCAAGAGTTTCCCAAACATCAATGAAAACTCAATGTTTTTTTTTCTTGAAGCAGAGTTTTTTCTCCAACTCCTCCATAAAGTTCAGGTTTTTGAAGTCTCCATCTTTAAACGCTCTTGTAAACAGTTGCTTGTGTCTGTGTTGTGCAGTGTTGCAGGTCTTTTTAAGTTACCTTTGCCCTTTTTGTTACCTTTTTGATTAATTCCCTCTCTGCTTGGTTTGTGTGTTTTGGCAGTCGGCCCTTCGTTGGCAGGTTTGTTGTGCTTTGTTTCCTATTTTTTTATTTAATATTAGATTTAATAGTGCTCTGTGGGACTTTTCTATATTTTTTGCTGGTCCCAATCTAATCTTTTCTCCTGCAGAACTTTGTCCCAGACATGGTCCGAGAGCTCCTCGGTTTCATTGTGCWTCCTGTTTGGTCGTGCCTCCTGCTCAGTGGCATTACAGAACCAGGGTTGTTTCACAACAGATGTAAAAAAGTGAGATGATTGAACACAGCAGCTGTGGGATTCTTTAAAAATAAAACACACACATGATCCAGAACAGTTTGTCTCAGATGTTTACCATCACTGCACAATATTCAGAGAGTTATCTCTTTGTGTAGCAGGTAAAAGCCCAGCTTTTGTGCAAGTGATTAAAACATAACACTTAAAACCTCATTATACCTATTTATTTTACAGCCTTTTGTTACCTTTATCCAGATTGTTTTGAGATGTATTGCTGCCATTAAAGACAAAAGTATCTTTTTTAATAAGAAGTGGTTTTTCCTTAGTTTCAATATTTCATATGTTTGCTGTCTTCCATTGTGAATAAAATATGAGTTTATGAGATTTGCAGATCATTGCATTCTGGGTTTATTTACGTTTTACACAACTTCTTTAGAATTGTGGTTAAACATTCGAAACAAAAAAAATGTTTCTTTTAGTCAAATTGACAAGTTTTGGGAAGGCTTGTGTTTCTCCAAACTGTATCCAGTTTTTTAACTTCATATATGTACAAACCTGCCAGCAGTTTGCATTTATACGGTTTTGACCTCTTTTYTAACGTTTTACTGTTCAGGGGAAGCAAACCCAGATTTTGTTGTACTCTGCATCGACAATAAGTCCATTCTACTCTATACTTTCCTACTTTAGTAAAGTAAAGCAAAGTTTTATTTATATGGCGCCTTTCACCGAAATAAATTCACAAGGTGCTGTACAATCAGGGAAGGGGGCAGTTAAGAAACACCCATTCAAGAAGACACACAAGACAAACGGGGGAACAGGCGAAACAGGTCATGCAGCAAACACAGTTGCGCTACCTTTAACAACAGAAAAACTAGAAACCACGCAAGGGAAGATGAGGGGAAAAATACTCTCATATTTAAACTTTACTCATATTTAAACTTTAGAGGGGAAAATAATATTGCAAACAAACATGAATAAATGGTGTTTTGTTCAAATAAAATTAAACTTCTGTTTAAATGATGGAGCTTTATATAGTGTTTGTTTTTGAGGGAACCAAGTTATTTTATTGTTTTATCAGACAACATAGGCAGGGGGTCATGTAACTGTGTGTTTGTTTGTATTTCACAAACCACTGTTTACATTTTAATGAAATTWTCAGAATGTGTTCTTTACATGTAAATCAGCTTGATTCAAGATGGCCGCCACAGCCAATCAACCACTGTTAAAAAATGGCTCCAATTTTGCAGATGAGCTAAAATTAAGAGGCTGAAAGTCTTTTTTTCTGTCACCGTCAGGTCACATTTTTAACAAATGTTTGAAATGTTTTTATGAACCTAATTTTATAAAATAAAATAAAAATCATTAAATGGATTCTTCAACTATTCTGACTTTTACCAGACCAAGGACTTTTTTCTCTTCCAATAGAAGTTGATTGTGTAATGTTTGAGAAAAGTGAGTTTTACATAAAATGAAATAAAATAAACATTTAGTCATCTTCTCAAAAGTTTGACTTTCTAAACATCATTACTGTAAATTTATTTCCACTTTGCTCCCTTCTTTAAACGACACACCAGATGCTTTTAATTTTTTTATTTTATTTTTTGCAGAACTGATTTATTTTCAGTTTCTCAGTGCTGCTTTTTTCTTTACTGAAGGTTTTTCTCAGATGAATGAGCGCACGCAGAGGAGAAGCGAAGGGTCTTGGTGTCTTCGCGGCCTTGAGGGTCTCACCATCGCTGTGGTCCCATCAGACTGTGGACACAGGTGGCACAAGCTCATTACTCCATCCACTGTTGCTTTTCTTTCATGGATAAAAGGAAATAACGGCTCCTGTTAGTGCTCCCCCTGCTGCGTTGTACGGGCTTTTTGTTGGTCAGGTTTTGTGTGGGAGGTCACAACAAGGAGTCGGCAAGAGAAGAACTGAGAATCTATATTTCAGGCAGGAAAAAAAGACTTCACCATTTGAGATTTTTCCTTTTTAGAGTGGAGAAATCTGTGTCCTCATTATAAAAAAAGAGAGAAGCTAAATAAATTAGCTCCAGAATTACGTGACCCACCAATTAAACCGTGCTTCTGAGCGAGATCTGTGCAAACTGTAAATATAGAAAGTTGGGAGCGAGGGGGAGAAACAAACAAGCTCACGGGTAAAAAAAAGAAGAAGAAGAAGTAAATGTCATAAATAAAGCAGAGGAAGTTTGGTAGAGTGGCAGAGATGGGTGTCAAACCTGTGAGATCAAAGTGTTTTTGAAGCTCTCACTCTGTGTCACACTTTTACAGAAACACCCCCACCATGCAGCCGGGGAGACCTTTAGTTATCAGGCAATCCTTGCAGGTTTTACATAACTCTGGTTGTGTAGAGTGCATGGCAGTCGTGTTAAACACAGCAAGACAGCRGCTTTTCTGATTCATTTTTAATTATCGGATCATCGCTGAGGTTTCTGCCGGTTTGCCAGGCTGGTTTTGTTGAACCAGAATCACTCAGGTGATTATGACATTAGTCTAAAACTCTGGATAAAAAGGTTCAAATTCAAAATTAAATCTACTTATTCCAATAGAAGTTTGACCCATCACACATAGCTTTAAAGGATATGATAGATGTTTTTAAGTTAACCAATAAACCTGGTGTTATAGCGAAATTTGCAGGTTATTAGTATTTTTGACAATTAAAAGGAGACATGTTCTGCTTTAAAATCCTTCTTTTTCACATTTACATCCTTCATGGGGTCTATATAAAGTTAAACTGCAATGCTTCGGTCTGAATTCCTCTTTATTGTAGCTCCACAAGCCCCGCCCCTTTTCTGGGGTGTATCTCAGATAAACTCCTTTTGAGGCTGTCTCTTTAAATCCAAACAAGGCGCTTCACACCCCGCCCCCCTCCAGCTTCCAGACCGGTCCATTCCACTTTGACAGAGGGGTTTAGGACTATAGCTGTGCAGAAACATTTTATTTACAAATAAATTTAAAGGTTTAACTGTTCGCCGCAAAAACTGACGTAATAGTTCAGAAATCATCAATAAAGAATAAAGAAAAGAGAATGGGTTGAAAACTATGACCCAAACAGAACATAAAGATATCTACGCAGCACCTGGAGAGACTAAATTCAACTTTTCCGCTTAACAAATTGTATTTACCGGTCCATTCCACTTTGACAGAGGTTTAGGACTATATAGCTGTGCAGAAACATTTTATTTACAAATAAATTTAAAGGTTTAACTGTTCGCCGCAAAAACTGACGTAATAGTTCAGAAAACATCAATAAAGAATAAAGAAAAGAGAATGGGTTGAAAACTATGACCCAAACAGAACATAAAGATATCTACGCAGCACCTGGAGAGACTAAATTCAACTTTTCCGCTTAACAAATTGAATTTACCGACTAAAAATAATGAATTTTTTTATGATATGTACCCTTTAAATATTGGTTAGAGAGGAAACTAAAGCTGGAAATTTACAGCCTATTTAATTTTTTTTGCCTCCAGTTTTACCAGTTTTAATACTTAACGTGTTAAATCAGCATCTGCGTTAAACCTTCTGGGTGAAAAAGTTTCTTAAACACWTTCTTTTCCTCCCACCCTTCACCCGCTCAGAGGCAGCCGCACAAAACCGAGTGCGTTTCAAAGACCTGATGTGAACCGACTGAACTCAGCACAACACAACAGGCCTCTTTGTAAAATAAACCAGGCATTTGGGTAAAATCGTTTATGTTCAGGCCTGAATAACACCCCCCCTCCTGAACAAAGGTAAACACACAGCGGTGGTTTGGATTCTGAGCACAGGCTGAGCCTTCACACCTCGCTGCAGGTTGTTGCTCATCAACACATTCAGACACACAACGGTGTCGTTTTCTGCTTCTTTATGGGGGGTTCTTCACTTKGGGTGGAAAAACAGAACACAACCCCACAGTTTGTTGGTGAAAAGATAATGAATTCAATTAAAATCGCAAGTGTACTAATACCTCTTCTGTCTGGTTTAACGTGAGCAGGGAGCCACCTGCATAAATTAGACTTGTTACAACAATAATTCATTCATAACCTTTAAAGTGCAGCTTCACCTTTTACTCTGAGAATAGCTCAACCCGCTGCACATTTTCTGACAAATGGCTAAAAGTGCATAAGGGGGTCGGTCTGAGAAGGATTGCATAGTGGTGAAGAGGAGAGGAATCTAAGTGTTGGRCTGAAATTTATCGGAGCAGCGGGGAGGATAAAAAGAGCCGAGACAACCAGTCTGACCATTATTGGACCTTTTTTTTATTTTAGTCTGATGGTTGTGATCTTTAGATGCTTTTAACTCCAGGTGCTTTGAATTGGACCTGGTGTTGAGGTGAAAATGGAGGCAGCCTGAGTGATGGTCTTCTGTTTAAAGTTGCAGCTGCTGAATTAATCTTATATTCAGATTAAACAGATATGTGGTTCTTAGATGGAAGCTAACATACCTCATTCTCCCTGCACCAAACACACATACACTGGTTCACAACAAAATAATTCAGTCAATTATTATTTATATATTCCAAACCATCTCCAGAACATCCTTCTTTCGATGAGAAAAGGTAGCATTCACCTCAGTGCAGGTCTGAGATGTCAGCTCTGACTCCTGCAGCTTTTATTGTTCCGACGTGCTGAAGTCTRTGACACCAGATATTTGTAAACTTTGCATCTGGCTTTCCTGAATCCATGGGATTTTATTGACAGCATAAAGTTTATACTTGAATATTTTTTAACAGCGATTCCTTTGAAGCTAGGCTCCTCATTAAATCTGAGCTGTTGAATGTTCTCAATGCTGAAAGTTAAAGGTTTAACAAAGCACAAATCAGTTTGGTTCACATGTTATACATTAAACGTTAAAGGAAACACACACACACACATATGTAGATATGTATGTATATATATACAGTATATATACTGTATATGTATATAGAAAAACTTCCTCTGATGAGTCTGGCCTATAGCTTGGGTTATTTTTACAGCTTATGAAATTTGTTGAGCTATATTTCAAGGATCTTCTGTTGTTCCAGTTTCCTCCGGATGTTTTAATATTTTTTACACTGACAATCATTTCTACAAGAAATATAATTCGTTACATTTTGCTCCCTTTTCCTTTAAGGTTAAAATTATTTACCTAAAACATCCCATCCGTTTAAAATTAAATATTAAAAGCAAACGTCTGCTCAAATCTATTTTACTTTCTTTTTACAAGAGATCCTCTAACTCTTATGTGTAAGGTTTCAATTAAATACAAATGGGAATATTCTGTTTTCTTTTTAACCTCAGATCATTTGTTAATACTTTTTACAAATCTTTTCTGAGCTAAACTGAAAAAGACTGACTTTTGAAAAGATAAAATCACAAATAATATTCATGGTTTTTTCTGCTGTTTTAGGATGAATCACAGAAGAAATTTCCTTGTGAAGGAGTTTTGCAGCATTTGAGAGGCGAGATTAAATGATTTAGGTTGCAGACAAATGTAGGTACCTTTGAGCATTCATATTTCAGCTGTAAGTGTGCACTCGTTTTTCACGCTGTGTATTCACTCTAATATTCGGCTGTAAATTGAGTCGTAAAGGGATGGTTTTCAGTTGTGCAGATCCATGCGTGTCTGCTCAGGTTGAGTTGAGTTTTCCCCGGCTTGACGTTTAAGGATTTGACAAGAAAAACAGCGTGGCACCAAGTTAAATGACAAACTGTTGCCATCTTTAAAGTATCAATACTTGGCATGACGGTGTAATTGAATATTAAGCAAACTTAATGTTAAATATGAGGTGGTGTGCAGTAATGTTTAAGAGGAAGTGCACGTGTGAATGCGCAGACTGAAGGCAACAGCTGCTTAAACCTCACGATAACAGGGAGTATTATTGTAGATTTTCTTTTTAAGTATGGCTCTAATGGCTTTTTGAACCTGCCAATTCACATTCAGCCGTGTGTGTGAAAGCCCTTCTTGTTGTGAAAGGTCTTTTCATTATGAACAGCTTATCACGTCTCGGGCTGTAAACTGTCTGAATGCCCGCTGCAGCCTTTGAAAGGATCTATTTTCCTCATGAACAGAAACATTCCATCCAGAGGAGAGACTTTTTGGTGCTGGATGGGGCTCAGGACGCAGAAAGCAGATGCTGGTGTTGGAGCGCCGCCAGCCTGAGCAGGAGACCAAGGACCTGGATGGTGCACACGAACAGAGAGGGGAGAAATGTTTGCTTTTTAGATGTGGCTTTCAAATGGAGGGAGAGCTATAAAAAGCATACATCCAGAACTGAGCCTCAAAGTCAAGGCCAGAGGCCTGTCAGATGAGCACATGTGCAGTATCGTTCATTTTTTGGAAACAATCATCCCATCCTCTCACTTGGACCTCCTTGAAAACTGTGCCACACTACTTTGAAAAAAAAGAGTACTTTTATAGGATTTTTTTTTTACAAAATACAACTCATGTTTAAACTTTCCAATGGAAAAAAATGTAGTTTTGTAACAAAGACAAGACTTAAAAGTTGTGGTTATGCACGGTTTACGCAATTAAGCTTAAAACAAAACAAAAAAATCTGAAGGAAAACTGGATTTCGTCACAGTCGGTTGAGGTTTGGACTCAAAATGCAGACAGGACACGTGGATCTTAGTAAAACAAATTTATTGAATAAACTAAGAAAAACAAAGAGCTGACGTGGCAGCCAACAAACGCAGAAAAAGGACCAACACTGCACACATAATGCTGAATTGCGCAGACTAAGACAGAGAAAATAAAGATAAGATTAATGAACAAAATCACGTTTGGCAGGAAGACAAACCAGAACAGGTGAGTGTGGACAGGGCAGGAGCAGAGGGGCAGGGATCAACACAGAGGAAAACATCAGGGAGCTGAAAACAAAATACACACATCCTCACAGATTTTTGCCTTCCTAGAAACCATTGATAACATATTGAACATATTGATTTTATAAAAAGAAAAGAAAAGAAAAGAAAAGAAATAAAGAAAAGATAAAAAGAAAAAGTGCATTTACCAAGATGTTAAAACTGTAGGAAACCTTTCCAGCTTTAAATTATTTGTGTCTGTTTTAAACTTCACTTCATTTCCCAAACATAATTCTGTGCATAGTGAAATCCTACATACTTGACGGCCTTTAAGTTTGACTCAATAAGAGATTTTCACGTACAGTAGTATCCCGTTTCGTGATTAATTTCTCCATGGTAAGAAGTAAGAATTAACACAGAACTGAAACTGAATCTCTGACCCCTGTAAGCTTTCCATGAGCCCTCCCTGTAGGTTTCAGGGACATAAATCTGAGAAATAGTCGTCGTGTTGATGGCCAGACGGTTCAGCTCAGCTGCAGCTCTTTAACGACAGCTGAGATGACTTCTCAAGGCAGTTCTTTGCTTCCAGGTCAAACTAAAATACACATTCATGTTCTGAATGTATTCCAGCTACATTGTGGTGTTAGTCAAGGCTATAGACATTTTGCTTTATGATGACTTGTAATACTAAATACTATGAAGTATGTAATATTTGTCCTTTTGGACCAAGACCAAACTAAAAGATTTTAAGGTCTATTTTTTTTTTTGTATTTACTCAACTTTTAATTAGCTAGTTTTGTTGGTATATATATATA
>NW_013952406.1:759670-767544 GCF_001266775.1 Austrofundulus limnaeus
TTGCAATACTTAAGCCAAGTAGGAGCACTGCGCTGCCCCCCTCCCTCGAAAAATACTAAAAATAATAATGATAAAATGAAACAAATTTTTAGATTTCTTGATTTTTTTTAAGTTCTTATCTTAATATGAAAATTGTTTATTGTTTCTTATATCAATGGTACACTTTAAATTTCTGAATAAATGTAACAAAACAAACAAATTTAAAAGGTGAAAGATAATAATTGTCCTGCCCCTGAGCTGTTAACTTCACGTTACTGAGCAATTTAGTTGTAAAGCACAATAATAATGTCTCAAAATAAGCTGCTTTACAGTCTCCCATCTTCCATAATGTATGCCGATGATGCTGGGAATTACTGTATCTGTCAGACAGTGGGTGGGTTCAGAATTCAAGATGGCAGCTACTCACCACAACTCAACTGTAAAAGAAGTAAAACTATTATTTCTGTGTTATTTATTTCAGATTAAGTCAGTTGTACACAGTACTTTTCAGTGTTTATAAGAGGATGTGTTAAAACACTGTTTAGTCAAAGTTAAATGTGAAACATCTAAGTTACAAGTGGCCCTTTGAGGGATGTCTCATGCCCCCTGAACCACTCTTTCACAATAAGAGCCCCATGAATCCTGGCATTGTCATCTTGGAATATGGCCGTGTCATCAGGGAAGAAACAATCCATTGATAGAATAATCTGGTCATTCAGTATATTCAGGTCAGCTGACATTCGTTGAGCACAGACTGTTGCTGAACCTAGACCTGARCACCTGCAGCAGCCCCACATCATCACCACGTGGACACTTGTTTTTTGGGCCTGGCAGTGTATGACCAAAACAAAAATGAAAGTTGGTGTTTTAAATCTGCCTCATTAAACCTCCTCTATCCCTGCGTTTGTTGTGAATTTGTTCCAGTCTGAGTTAAGGTAGTTTAGATTGTTGTTTTCTTCATGACAGTCACGTTCAAGTGTTCTTTGCAGARAGCAGCAACAACTTTAGTCTCTCGAGTGTTTTCTTTTTTGTTTTGCACACAGCACATTGATTGCTCTTTGGTTGCTTCTAAAGTTTTATCTCCGTAAAAAAATGTACTGTGTGCCATTTTCAGTATAACTCTTGCAGAGATTCATAATAACTGGCACGCCTGAGTTCCTGGAACATAAGGATGCTGAGCACTTCTCCTCTCCTTTCACTTAGCAGTTCAATTTTTCGTCATTATTACCTCTCCACTTTCCCCGAGGCATTGTGATGTGCAGAAAGGACTGTGGTCCTGACAGCAGTTTTCATAGCCTGAGCTGTCTTTCTGAAGGACAGGTGCTTTTGGCACCTCAGGGACTTTTACCGGACGGAGAGCGGGCTGAGGACAAGCTGTGGGCTGTCCTTATAGATGATGGTAGCTTTCTAAAAGCTTTAACCGAGTCACTTAGTGACAGAGAGAGCAGAAGCCTGGGAGCAGCAGTGGGGCAGTATGACTGCACTGAGAATAATCAGAACCCTGAAGAAGGACTCAGGACTGACCCGAGCCTCTGAGGGCTGAACCTGATCACATCAAAGCTTACTGATTAATCACCAGAACAGGTTTCAGTTTCAAAAGTTGGCCTTACAGGTTAAAGACCCTCACTGGATTTACATTTTGCATGCACTTTGATGTTTGATTCTGTGTTTTGGGGTTATTCATGAACTCAGGATGCGTTTGCGCTCTCGATGTTTTTCCATCTTATTTTTATAAAACATCGCTCGGTGGTCCTGTAATCGTGAGGCTGCAGGTTCAGGCTCAGGTTGTGTCAGCAAGGCCATCTGGCATAAACAGTTGCCAAAATCGCGACCCCTGCAGAGGGAAGCAGCTTAAAGAAAATGAAAATCCTGCACTGCGATGTCACTTCCTGCCTATACAAGGATTTATCAGACCTTATTGTATCTGTTTATAGCTTCAGGCTTGATTTGAATGAGCTGAGTGTGGGAGGAGGCTGGGGAGCACGGTGAGGTATTAATCATAAAAAATAAGCCGTGTTTATTTTTTAATATATGAAAAGCGAAAGTAATGTACATTATAGATACACATGTTGTGACATTTGTCATCCTCTGGCTTTGGAAAGATCTCATAATTTAAAATTTGATAGGTCTTTATGTAAACATCACATCTAAAATTTATTTTTTATCCCATCGTTTGCTTGCAGCCCTTATTGTTTCGCACAGATTAGCCCTAAAAGTTGACCTTGTCTGATCATATAAAAGGTAACAGGATTGTAAATGTTTATTAGAAACTTCTATATTAAACTCCTGCCTATTCTCCATGGGTTTTAGAGTAATAAGTCTCTATTTATTAAATTAAATGCATTCAGTTTAAAACATATTCTTTGCCATTTCCAGTCACTAATCTCAAAGGAATTTGGAGTCAACTTGTAGGACTTTTTTTCTGTTATTTACACCTGATTTTCTGATGACTAAACATGTGAGCATTCAAACGTATCCATTTAACTTTTAGTTTTACTCCCCTAACTTGTCCATTTGTGGTATAATTTGGTGCCAAACGCTTAAATGCTAATAATCATATCGTTTTCAAACCAAATATCATTTCTAAAGTGACGCCAACACAATCATTACCAGCATTTATACAAAAATGACCACTTTATCACAGCTCTTAACTATTAAAACAGAGTTTTCCTTTGTATTTTGCTCTCTTCTTCCTATTTGAAGTGATCTGTAATTTGTGTGAAAGCAATCAGAAGAGTAGTCAGTGATGTTTAGCCCTTCAAGATCTCATTAACCTCAGTTTGACCCCAGGACTGTTAGCTCTAATGGTGCCTGCTTGATGTTGATGGTGGTTCTTGTTTTGAACTGATTGTTGGGGATAAGCAACAGCTGACTGACTGTCAGAAAGTTTGATTAACTTTAGTGTCTGCCTGATAGAGCGCACAAACACTGACTCAGACTGACAACAATACCAGACATTCTGCTGTGGTTGGTAATTAGAGGACAATTCTAAAGAAGGTGTCTGGAAGTTTTGTGCACCATTAGTTTCATCTCCTCCCATCGTTAATGATGTGATCAAAACAGACTAAATGATTCAAGGTGTCATAWGCCGTATTTCCCTGAAAGTCACTGCTTCTCACAGTTTGAACCGGCAGTTTTATTTCAAACATCTCAGAGATTTTTATCCTGATAATCCACCTCCTTTCTCTTCTTTTCATTGGGACTTAGTGTCACAAATCGTCCACCTGTTCCTGAGTGAAAAGTAGGCATGACAGTTGGTCTTTTGTCAGTTCTGTGTAAACCTCATGATATCACGCCCGGCTCTCTTATCTCGGTGATGTCAGCGTCCTGACCCGGGATCCTCACACACTGCCTCCCAGGACATCGGAGGGATCAAAGACCCTCTGCTGTCAGATCCATCACCTATCTGCTGCAGCGCRGAGCCAGAGATACATTTAAAAAGTGGATGGAAATCCAACGCAAGTTATGCAGAACACCAAAACCGCTTTTGATGTTAATATAATTTGTCACCTTGTTGTCTCGTGGGATACAAATTGACCGCTGTTGTGATCAAACAAATCTAGTGGGGATTGAAAAAAATTAAAATGGAGTAATTAAATAAAAATAAACGTGAGGGAAAGTGAAATGGCTTCAGATACAGCAACCACTTTTAAAGTACAAACCATAATTATCTAGATTGTGTGAATGCTTAATAATTTTGCTGAAAGCTGCCGAAGGAGCTGAACACAAGCTGAAATATATTAAATGTTAATCTAAGTTGAATTTGAAGAGCTAAAATTTACTCAAAGCAAGAAGTTGAAAGTGACGAGGAGCACAACAAAAGCAAATGTGTAAAAAATAAATGCTTTATGTAGAAGAACTGTTATGGAAAGACATGAAAATAGTAGGGGTGCAACGATACAGAAAATTCACGATTCGGTTCGGTTCGATACTTTAGTCTCACGGTTCGATGGTTTTTCGATACAAAAAAAAGAAATTTTCATGCCCCTTTTTAACTTGTAATTTATTTAAATTAATTATGAACATTTGTTTAACCTCAGAAGTACAGTTTTTAAATTAAATGTTGCTGAAGCAGCAAGTTTCTCAGTGGATCTGTGCTCAAAAATGCAGCCTAGGTGGAGTAGTCGAACACAGATCCACTGATCCTTCAACACAGAGCATCTTCAGAAGACAAGTTGATAAAGTAAATTTTAAAAATCTGTATTGTTCGATACAAGTGTGTATTGAACCTAAAGCACTGTTCGATACGGTTCGATACGGGTACATGTATTGTTGCTCCCCTAGAAAATAGCTCAAAAAGCTACAAAAAAAAGTTTAAAATTTGAACATAAGTAAACCTAACCTAAAATACTTAAACTAAAGTTTAAAATAAATGGACAGAACAAAGAAATGGTTGAACAAAAAGTTGAACAAGCCTAAAAAAGCTAAACTGAAGCTTTAAAACATTCACGTTATTAAACCTAAATTAAAAATACACATTCAAAAACCCACACTTTATTTCAGGTTGTAGCTCTTAAATGTTGGAACACATTATCACAGTCAAGAGCTGTGGATTCAGTGGAGATTTTCAAAAAGCAGCTTAAAAATTACATTGTCAAGTAGGTTTTTAACATGCRTGTATGAGTTTTCACATTGTCTTATTAATGCTTTTGTCATTCATAAAGATTTTTACATGCTCTGTTGAGGTTTATTGTGAAGTTTTATTGAGAAGCACTTTGTGGCTGCTTGACTGTGAAACGTATTATACAGATAATGTTACTTACTCACTACTTATACTGTCAAAAACCTCAGTTGGACATTCATAATTTTCTCACAGCTGCTCTGATCACCACATAAATGGAGCCCTTATACGCTGATTTTATAAGAATGGTTCAAGATGTTAAAAAGATGAATCATTCTGTGATAACTGAAATGTTTTGTTTTAAAGTTTGAATGACCTTTCTAGGTGGAAGTATACTGAAYCTGTCAAAGTTGAAAAAACAGTAGGTTGTTTAAGGATTTCACAGAATTTCAATGTATTTCAATGAGAAAAAAATTGCTAACAAACCTAAATATCTCAAAATCTTTAAAAGATTTCAGTACCAAAAGTCAGAGCAACCTTCCCATGAAGGAGCTGACGGGATAGCTAGGTGCCGAAAAACATACTGAAGACATTTGAAAGAAATAAAGGAAAAACATGAAAACAGTTGCATGAAAGCTTAATATCAGACAAACAGGCTGCAGACCCTTGTTCCACATGTTCCTGTTCAGGGTCTTGGGGAGCTGAGAGGTGGGCTAGTCCAACATTCACACTCAGTCATTCTGAGGACCAAATTAGAATCTCCAGTTAACTTAGCATGCATGTTTTTGGTGTGTGGGAGAAAACCAGAGTATCCAGAGACAACTGACTCAAAAACACCCCAACTGTGAGTCGAACCGATGACCTTCCTGTGAGGCAACAGTGCTAACCAACTGCTCCACCGTACAGCTTCCACTTTGTTGCCAACGTTCTCTGCACACTTGTTGGGTCTTTCATATGCTCATCAGCTTTTAGTAATTAATTTTACCTTATTTGTTTTTGAGGGGAATGTATTAACTCTCTTTCATTTCCTGTTTTAATTTGAAGTACGTCGAGTTCCAGCATCAGTCAGTTCATTAGACGTCATTTTGTCAGAGAAAATGATGAACCGACGAGCTCAACAGTTTCTCCTACAATTAGTGATTTCTGATAAATTTGTCAGATCTAAGTAGTCGACTAGGTGCACTCCTCTTTAACGCCGTCATCGGTTAAGCAGTGCATAATGGCCTCAGGAAGTGGCCCATTTATTAGTAATTCCTTGTGATGTGGCTGGCAGAGCGCTGTGGTAAATAATTGAGCTTGGATGAATCAAAGCCTACGGGACATGAAAAAGGACAAAAAGTCTTCATGTAATGTTTTCAGCAAAAGCTGCACAATAACCATGAATTTCTTATTAAGTGTTAAAATTGTTTAATTCATTTATCTTTTAAGAGGAGATTCGATGTACCTTTTACTTCCTTATTTAGTTGTCTTTGAGTCATTCTGGAAAACATACTGTATGAAGGCCAGCCTGTGTTTACAGACCAAAGCAAAATGTAAACACGTGATGTAAAACTAATTTGCATGTATCTTTAACACATCGGAACACTTCCATCTTTTAACTGCACTGCTGTAGACACGAGCATATACAATATTTGCACATAAAATTAGCTTGCATGTGGATATTTAACACCTCTTAAACACATGTTCCTACAGAGCCCGTCTGGTGGCATTGAATAAAGAAAATAATTCACGGTCATGAGATAATTATTGCAGTAATTTCCATGCAGGACTGTTGATTAAAACMGACAAGTTTCACTTAATTTAATTAAATTTTAATACAGCAGTGAATGACACACTTCAGTCTCTTGTGGTTAGGCACGAGGTAATTCTTAGCATTTTATATTGTTGCTGTAAGACAAAAAAACTTTCTTTTTTTGAAACTCAACACTTAAATCTGGTTCTTCTCCCACTCCCTGCCTTGACTGCGGAAACAATCTGAGTTATGTCACATTTCCCAACACAGATCTTAGGCATTTATTGTCATCTGTATTATAAAAAATGAACCATTTGGATTGAACCATAGAGGTATACTCTTTGGATTAAACAGACACCCCACCAAAAAAAAAAAAAAAGAATAATAGGTGTGGGGTACCTTTGACCAGTTAAACACAAAAACAATGTATCTCTCAAAAAGTGACTTGGCTGCTCAAAATTATCTTGTGGCCATGAGTTATTATCTCGTGACCACACATTATTTTGTATATGTATATATATTTTTTTCAATGTCACTGGATGGGCTCAGTTTTTGCATATGTCTCCTCCCCCTACTCTTCTACKATTAGTCATAGTTGTTGGGCTTTATTTTGGTTTTGTGTGTCTGCACGTTGGTGCTTTTCAGAAATATGTTATTCTTTCGTACAGCTGGTTCATTCTAATTGCCCAGGCTTCATTGTCAATCCATGCCATGTGGGTAGCATTGCATTTGTTTGTTCTACCAATCACTGCCCACTTAGTTGCTTTGGACTAATGGCCTTACAGATGGTTCCCCTTATGTTAGGAAAGCTCCCACAGTGAATGAAAGGAGTTCTATGAACTATGATTAGCTGCGTTTCTTTTTGTACACATAAATGACCTCCTTCAGAACAGAAACTATAAAGGTTCCATCAGTTCATGAAAAACCAAATGTCCGTGCAGCTTCTCGTGGTTCTACAGTAAAAAACAATTGGTGTCAGTATTTAGTTGACATTGTTGCATCATCATGACCTTTTCTAAACACGAGGTTAGTTTGATTAAATGTGCATATGTTGGTGTAACACAGTAAATTACATATCATTAATGAGCTGCCCAGGTTTTGACAGCGTGCACTCCCACATGCTTGTACCTTTCAGTCAGGCTCACAGACAAACCAGCTGGTTAGAGGCATAAACAAATTCATCTCTCTATTACTTCCTTAATTATGTTTTCTGTCTCAGAGCCACTGTCGGAGTCATGAAACATTAAAAGTTTTTTTAACAATCTCCAGAAAACAAATCTTGTTTAAAATAGTTGTTTTTGTTCTAAATATTATAACYTCAACAAAATGTTGGAAGCATAATTTTATCTTGTGTTTTTGCCAACTAGCAGCAGACTAATCCTCCTTAAAGAGTAACTTACCCCAAAATTAACTGTTTTTAGCTGATAAACTGTCTAGAATGTGTCTAAAATGTTATATAGTACTGTTTCTGTGCTAATTTTGATGTTTTTGTGCGTATTTTTTTAAATCTGTAATATTTGGTCTAAAAACATGTTTTTGCTGCTTAAATGGGTAGAGCAGTGGTACTGCAGGCTAATTTGCATATTGGTTAACGGCTCTCCA
>NW_013952406.1:768136-772196 GCF_001266775.1 Austrofundulus limnaeus
GTTCTCTCGTCCTGGCCACACCTCCGCTCTCTAAACCCCCTCCCCTACCCACTTTGATGCATTTTTCAAATTTCGCCTTGGGGCGGAGTTATCTTTTCACAGGGGGGGGGGGGGGTAAGATACACTTTAACTAGAACTAGCAAAGCTCCTTTTCTCAGGTAGATCTGTTATACATCCATTAATGTAACACAATCAAACCAATAAAGGACCTTTGCGCTTCACCTGCTGTAATTCATTCACATTTTTTGACGCATGGGAAAACACTCATCTGTGTTATTCTTTTTATCTATTAGGGTTGACCGGCTACAAAATCCATCTTCATAACACTTGATAAAAGCATGCCTTTATGCCTCTTTATCCTCATAACCAGGAAATGGAAGACACACTTTCTGCACAGCATGTGCTGAGAAATCCATCACAACAAACAACCTTCATCCCCGATCGAACTTTTATCTACATTTCCAGATACTGAGCCTAAACTTACCTGCTCAACGAGCTCCTAATACCTCGTAGCTGCAAGGAAGCAATCTGAAGCTGAATGTTTCTGGTCATATTCAGCCAGCAAAAAAATGGCTTCCACTGGGTTCCCCCCACTTCTCAGTGTGCGGTCAGGAGAGATGACGAGTCGTCCACTAGTTTGCTCCCCGCCATTCCCATAACRGTATTCCTAATTAGCTAAGCGTTAACATTTTCCTGAACACAGCAGAGATTATAAATCTTGTTTAAAAGCTTATAAATAATATGCATAAATCACCATGAAGGTTAAATGCATCGTCAGCCACAAACACAAGCGGCTCTAATAGAGTCTTAGGAATAACACTAATAACCCCAGAACGTTCTCACACAAACATACAGCTATGTCTTTGCTCTGAACATTCAACAAAACATGATCAGAATATTACAGACCCACATTTTCAGCTCAGTCCACAGAGTCAATAGACTGATCATGCGTAGCATCAGTCACGGTTCTGATTGCAGCACTTGTGTCCACTCTGGGCCCATCTTATCGCCACTCCTCTGGTAATTTTCACCATCCATCAGGTCCAGCTTTGCATTCAAATAAACAAGAACACATTGCAGATCAGAGGAACTCACACTCCTCATACTGTACGTGTCGTTTAGTAAATATCTTGTTAGCACACCCTGCACACCACTAATCTTATGAACTGGCTTCTGGCCCTCTTTCGCTTAGCGGTCGTGACTTGCATCCGATGATCCGACTGTCTAGACCAGATCGGGCTGATTATGCTGATTAAAGGAAACAAGCCACATTAATTCTTGGAGGAAATATTTATTAGCTTCACTTTAATACAGGAAGGCCTTCTGAGACTTCCTTAGTTCCAGATGCACTTGGTTTATAATCAGATTCTAGCCAAGTGGAACACAGTTTAAAGCTTCAATGCATTTCCTGCTGGATGTGCTTCGTGTATTTATATTTACATGTAGTATTTTTTTTTAGAAATATTGGGTTTAGGGTTATATTTTTATTGATCTGGATTCAGGTTAATAATGTTTACCACCTGCTGTCTAAAGATTAAACATGACTACGTTGTTGTGGAAAAAATTTCATGTTTGTTGCCACAGATATTGTGGTAAAATTTGATGTGGTAGTAGCTGGGGTTGGGCAATATTGGCAAAATAAATTATCACGATTAATTGCGGCATTTAGCATAAAACAATTAATAGATGCATTTTGTGTCTTTCCTCTGGTTTCGGGTGGTGTTTCAGGTGATTAAACAAGTTCGTCGTGTTGGTGTTACTCTACTTTACCATTAGCATTAGCTTCACGCCGCAAAGACTTATATAAGTCATTAATTGCAGTAAACACCAAGTGCCAAATATTAATCAAGAACAGCTTTTCTGATGAATAATTGCACATGATGCAATTTTGCCCAACCCTATCTGGTACCTTGAAATATGGAGGATTAACATTAACTTAGCATTAGCATTAGATCTGTGCCGCAATAACTTATTTAAATCCCTAATCACAGTAATAGTCAAGTATTATTTAGTGACAGTTTTTCTGACGAATAATTGTGCACAATGCAATTTTGTCCATCCCTAGTAGGAGCTGAGTGATTCACAAAACCTTATTTTTCCAGCTACAACTTCATAATTACTTACGTAAAACGATTTTGGTCTAAAACTTGGAGGTAAAAGGTGGTGGGCGATATTCATTTCTCCAAGTAATGCTAGACCTTTAAATGTTATAACTTTATTATTATTATTTATTTTATTTTTTGTTCAGTACCTTCTAACCATGCTCAGTCCACTTTATTTTCTTACAGTAATATTGTACCGTAAAGCATTTTTTAATGACAAATTACCTTCCAGGCTTTAAGTTTGCTCAGTTTGTTTGGTTTCTCCTGGAAAACATAAATCAATAGAGTAGAAATTTGGCTAAAGCTAGAATAAATGAATAGTAATTTCTCTCTGTACAGCAGATCCTCAGAAGCAGACCAGGGATGCATTTCTCAGCCTATAGGAGTTGAGGTGCCTTTAGAAGTTTCCCTCTTTATCTCRGAAGAACTTTTTTCATATATCTAAAGCTCATTTTGAATACCTCTCAGCTTTTTATCTCCTTTATGCTGCTGTTATTTTTACTCAGCTGCCTGGAATGAAGAATTATCTTTCTCTTCTGCCTGTCAGTCTTGTTTATTATTTTGGGATTTTCTCAGATTATCTTGGAAAACTCCCCCTGATCAAAGACCCTCTCTCTCTCTCTCTCTGCAGTAACTCTGAATTAGTTTTAACCCAAATACCTGTTTTTCCTTTCCGTCGGTCTGTTTGCTGTGTGATAAAGCTGCAGCAGTGGCTCCATGTGCTGCTGACCAACCAGCCGAGCTCTGACCTTTGTCTCCATCACAGCTTGGCTCGTATTGCTCTGTTCTAGTCGAGCCGGGAAGCAGAGCCACTCAGGCATATCAGAACATTTTCCACCTCTCTGAGCCTCCTAAAAAACATGTTGCATGTGCCTTCTCTTGTTCGCTGAGTTTTAAATTTTTAAAGTAAAAAAAAAAAAACTCCAATCCTTGGAAAGCTAAGGCTCCTGATCTGCTGAAGATGATGAAACAAGGGTAGGGAAGATAAAACGAAGATAGTTATAAATGTAGAAATAAAGTCCAGAATCAGAGAACATCAGATAAGGTAGGTGAGACTCATGAACGTCTTTAGTTTTCTGCACATTCAGAATCATAATTCAGAGGCGAATTTCAGCTGAAAGTGAAATTGCCTCYGTGTGCTGCAGATCACAGCTCATAGCAAAGTTCATCGCAGGAACCTCTCCAAAGTAATTTCCTCGCAAAAAGATACCTCCGGATGTCTTTTTCACCGAAGAGCCTTGAATCAGRTTTCTGTCAGATCGATCATGAAAGCCGAGCATGTCTGAGCTGCGTGTTTGCATCGCAGTCATTTGGATTTTCAGAAACAGCAGCCGAGAKCTAATCAGTTCTCCTCAGATCTAACATCTTCTGACAGGACTGAGCTCTGGTGCAGGAGCCAAACAGGCCACGGTGGGAATCACCTGCAAGCGTACAGATTCCATGTCTCTACGTGCTTCAGTTAACGACGATACAGGCAAACCTAGACTCAGTTCACAATAGGGTTGGGCAAAATGGTATCGTGTGCAAATAATTGTCAGAAAAACTTTAATCAATTATTTTTTTGGCACTTGACAGTTAATTTGATTAATGCTACAAGTCAGACTGATTGGAGATTTCCCCGGTCAGTCCGTTCGGTGCTCCTCTTCGCTTCAAATATAACGAACACTTAAAAATAAGTTATGTAGTTTATCATAACTCTGGTTTTACTTGCTCTATCAACACAATACAAAATTTGATGTAATGCCTGAAGTCTGTAGTTTTGACACAATTCGGAACAGATGGAGAGCAAATCTTTCCCACTAGAGTGATTTCAGTTGGTCACATGATGTCCAGGGACTCCAGGGGATTAATCATCATTAATCTTTATTGGCTAAGTAATTCAATTAATTGTGATTCCTTTTTTTTTTTTTGCCAATATCGCCTAACCCTAGTTCACACCTTAGGTCTGACCCTAAACC
>NW_013952406.1:772254-773903 GCF_001266775.1 Austrofundulus limnaeus
CCTCTTCGCTTCAAATATAACGAACACTTAAAAAAAGTTATGTAGTTTATCAAAACTCTGGTTTTACTTGCTCTATCAACACAATACAAAATTTGATGTAATGCCTGAAGTCTGTATTTTGACACAATTCGGAACAGATGGAGAGCAAATCTTTCCCACTAGAGTGATTTCAAATGATCACATGATGTCCAGGGACTCCAGGGGATTAATCATCATTAATCTTTATTGGCTAAGTAACTCAATTAATTGCGATTCCTTTTTTTTTTGCCAATATCGCCTAACCCTAGTTCACACCTTAGGTCTGACCCTAAACCCCACCCCCAAACAATTTTTTAAATATAAAAAATAAAAAAACACCATCAGGACTGGGTTCCTATAAGGACTACTGGTTCTGATAAGCATGTGAACATATCAGAATCCTGAAAAGCTCACAGACACAAAATATAGATTAATAGGTGATTATTGACATATTTTCTCTGGTTTAATCCTTAACTTTAGGGGCCAATAAAAATAAAATAAAATAAAATAATAAAAGTTTATACACTGGAATATTGCAATATTTCCTTTCCCAGGTACCATATCAGTGCTTAACTAAGGATTATATGGATGTTTAAGAAAAATATGAAATAAAAATGCAGTTCTCAAAAAAAAAAAATGAAATTAATCAGATTTTAGTCATGTATGCATGGTTTGCTCTTTATACTGAGTTTTTTAAAGTTAGAATCTTTTGGAGAAATCGTGATATGMATCATATCAACACACTTTTACCTTATTCAACTAAACTTACTGTATTTTTCTTCAGAATAAATCTCTATGATTGTTTTTATTGTGTTGTTTGTATTTCTAAATTAGTAATAATAAATTTCCAAAATAAATCGTATCAGCTCAAACAACCTCTAAAATTTGCTTGTATTTTTCTGGAAGCCTGTGATTTAGCACCAATAATAATTTTACTGGTTCAYATTTGGTTGAAGTTAATACAGACAGGTCACTGCGCACCGGTTACACAAATATTATAGGTTTGTTTTGCAAAACGCAAATGTTGCAAATGTTTTTATCTTCTTTTCTGTGATTGTTTGTTCACAAATTTAAAATTAGAAGGAAAAAAAACTAAAAAAGTTGCAGAGTGTTGCTTATGGGTGCTTTAGATGTTTACCTTCCATCCATAATGTTCTAGATGCAAATGATTTAAATTTATGTATTTGTTCAACAGARTAAATGATTACCATCTTTTAATATATTTATTGTCTAAATGTGTTTTTCTGTTTTCCTGCTAGTAAACCAAAAATGAAACTACTGTATATTTATTTCCGTCCCTGCTCAATATGTTTTAGAATCAAACGTTTTATTCATTACAAATAAAAGAGCATATTTATTCTTTAAAAATAACTTTACCAGCTATAAAAACCCAAATAGCCTTTAAGTAAAACTCTTTTAATGAAAGCATCTTTTTAAAGTTGAAGCATTTCAACGTTGTTGAAGTGTTTTTAGTTTTCTGAAGTATTGTCACYTCTCACTTGGGCCTTTAATCTTCAGCCTCTGAAGAAACTAAATATGAAATAAAAACGATCCAAGAAGCTTTAAAAAAATAAAGTTTTTACTGTCAGTATTTTCTTTTTAAAATTTAATCCACAAGTCTGTTTAAATCC
>NW_013952406.1:774614-779250 GCF_001266775.1 Austrofundulus limnaeus
GTGTGTGTGTGTGTGTGTGTGTGTGTGTAAGCTTCCCTTAATATGTGCATCCAGACTGTGTGACACTCTTGTCAGAACACATTACATGAAGTGTGACGTCCACTGCAGAAACGAGGTCATAGATTTTAGACGTGCAGAGTTTGCAGTCATGAGATAAAACCTGCTGTTAGATACGTTTTCCYTCGTTTCAGATGTTTTTATTAATCCGTCAAACTGTTTTGGATTGTTTTAGCTTTCCATAATTAGCCCTCCTCCATTATTACGCGAAGGCTMTTTATGTCGGAGTTCAGCGTCTAATTTAGACAGTAATGTCGAGGAGGGTAATTTTGGGCGGGCCCTTCTCCATTTTTAGAAACACAATCCAGTTGTGTACAAATTACACTGATGAAGAGAGGTTTTACCAGTTTGATGGTGCAGAACTGAGCTGGCTGTCCAACACCTCTGGGATGAATTAAAACACTGACTGTGAGCCAGTTCTCATTACCGAACATCAGTGTTCAATGACATGTGAAATGTTAATAGTAAGGCAGGGCCGTCAGATTAATTTCAGAAGGGGAGAGGTTTTTTTTTCTTTTTAATTGTAATTATTATCTGTAAAAAGTGTTACCAGCTTTAGGCGTCTAAACCCAGATTTTGTTCCTCGAGAAGCAAAGAATGAACCGAGTTAAACATCAGAACATGTTCTGTAACATGTTTAACAGATGTGTTTTTAATGAGGTTGTATGAAGACTGTATGAGGAGTAAGTATTCTCCCTGCAGCCAGAACACTTCCCAGATGCACCCAGTACATATAGTACCAACTTACTTGTTACTCTGTACTTACAAGGTACTTACCTGATTCTTACACGGAGAGTAACTGGTACTCAGGTACTTATCTGTACTTACCAGGTTCCTCCTTTACACTTATACAGTATGTATCTGATGCATTCAGAGTAGGTATCTGTATGCACCAGATACATAACATACAGATTAGGTACTTTCTAGGTATGTAGTATATTGTACTTTTGATGTACGTATCTGTACATTTGTGTCAGGTTACATACTGTATATAGTATTTACAGAGCACATATCTGGTACTTTTAGGGTACATATCTGATACTTTTAGTATACATATCTGGTACTTGCAGGGTACATATCTGGTACTTGCAGGGTACATATCTGGTACTTGCAGGGTACATATCTGGTACTTGCAGGGTACATATAGTACTTCTTACAAGGTACATATATAGTAGTTGCAGGGTACATATATAGTATTTACAGGTTACATATGTAGTACTTACAGGGTACTTAGCTGTTACTTTTAGGGTAAATATCTGGTACTTTTATGGTACATATCTGGTACTTGCATGGTACATATCTGGTATTTACAGGGTACATATCTGGTACTTTTAGGGTAAATATCTGGTACTTTTAGGGTAAATATCTGGTATTTTTAGGGTACATATCGGGTACTTACAGGGTACATATCTGGCACTTTTAAGGTACATATCTGGTACTTCTAGGGTAAATATCTGGTACTTTTATGGTACATATCTTGTACTTACAGGGTACATATCTGGTACTTTCAGGGTTTCTATGGGGACTGGATAGTATTATGAATTCACGTTGTATTGAATTTGCACAGTATTTTTTAGGTACWTACTACATACATACTTGGTAATCTTGGTACATCTGCAGTACTTGTCCCTGGTATCGTAAGGGACAGACTGTATGATGAAGTTACTTGTTATCCAGTACTTAAATGAAAAAGTACTTGGTTGGTTGTTTCATTGAAACTAAAAAKAACCTCTGTCGTCGTCTGTATTTATGTTTCTGGTTATATTTGCTTTCACAGGTTTCTAAAATAATATTTATTAGTTTCTTGTGTTTTGTAAGTTCTTGTATTTTTCTAACATAAATAGTTTTCTCTAAAATATTTCTATAAAATTGATGCATGAAATCTGCAGCAGGCAGAAGTGAAWAATGAGAAGTGTGTTGTGTTTCGTCAGGGGCTTATAAAAAATTAATAAGTCAATATATCACCTAGCCCTACTCTCTGCTTATTTGAGGAAAGCTACAGTTTTATATATATATTTTTTTATTTCTTAACTAAAAATAAACGCGAATACTTACATATATATATATATCACCTAGCCCTACTCTCTGCTTATTTGAGGAAAGCTACAGTTTTATATATATATATTTTTATTTCTTAACTAAAAATAAACGCGAATACTTACATATATATATATATATATGTGTGTGTGTGTTTTTGTATAAACACGTTCTGATCTACTGAGGCTCCATTTCTTCAGGGTACCTGCAGCTCCTGTTAGTTAAATGTGGAAATAAAACAAAAGTATTATTGACTCACAACATTGGTTGAACGACTGCAGGTAAAACAGAAGTCATCTGGTAGTTTTACAGAACAATGTTAGTCTAATTAAATTCAACTTTAATTTATTACAATCAGTTTGAGTAAATTAATTGCATCAAATCTTTACGTTGATGCTTCATATCCTGACCCTGAACAGAACAACAGCAGAACCAGAACCAGGATCTTTCTGCCTCGATGGACTGGGGTTCACAGGACAAGGTTACATGTCAGACTTTCACATCAGCTTTCATTGTTTGTGGGGTTTCAGAGTAATTTAAAMCTTTATAAAAACATTTCAAGGGTTTATCAGTTATTTTAATGAGCCTCCCTTCGAATCAATACTGAGAAGGATTAAAGCGATTTGCAGCCTGAACTCTTTCTRTTTAATCATATTTTCCATAAACGCATGATTTATTTATTGATGTAGCGGGCGCTGTTCTAAAGCTCTCAGCAGATAAGTATACTCGTGTAAAACCAATAATATTCCGGTCTGCTGAAGCTGTCACTTCACTTTTAGGAAGTCTTAAAATAGCCYGCAGTCTCAGGGCTCATCATTATCATTTCTCTGCTTACTGACTCTCTGAGCTGCTCGCCGTCTGTCCCGCCTCCCCCCTCCCTCCGTCTCTCTGACGTCTTATTCCTGCACAGCCTGCAGGACGGCGTCTCCTGTCAAGYTTTTGATTATTCAGGCAGATGGGAGCAGATGTTTGTTAGAAGTGATCAGTCAATCCATCAGCGGGTGGAGAAGACACGCCGAGCCAGAGCGACATGCATCTGTTTAAATCCAGCTCCTCTTGTTTTTTTTTATTATTATTATTTTGTTTGTTTGTTTTTTTTTTACCTGGGGAAGAGGCACGACAGTACGAAGACATCAGATGTGACAGAAATCATGGTTCAGTTCAGGAAGAACAGACCTGCAGGAGGAAGTTATTATCACACGCCGCCTAAAGATGGCAGATYATGTTTTCACCCGGGTCTGTCTGGGTTTGTGTATCTGTCTGTTAGCGTAACATTAAATGAATTATCAAAGCATTGTAAATTTCCAAATGGTTAAATCTTAGTCAGTATTACAGATACTGGGATAGAATTAGTTYTGGAAGTGCTACTTATGGCACAAGATCTGTGCAGAAAACTTTACAGTTAACCGTTGGAGTCAAACTTATCTTTCTGTTGACAAAATGTCTCTTGTCTCACTGGTTGCATTTAATTAAACCTCTAAATTAATGCCTGGATSTAGTTTTACAGCTGAGTCAGCTAATTAATAGCCAGCACTTACTATTAAAATATGGCTACAGATCCATCATAAAATGATTTCAGTATAAAACTCAGCATGCAGGTATTCCTTTAAGGCACGTGTGTCCAACTCGAGGTCTGCAGGCCAAATACGGCCCTCGTTCACATTTTTTCTGGCCCCAAAGATAATATTTAAATTCAAAATAGTTTTTTTGTCACTGTATTTGATGCAGTTTTTTCTCAAGAGYTAGGTGACGTTAATTCTCTATTCTCTTCTACGTTTAAAGTCAAATAATCAGATTTTTAGTGATTTATTTTTAACTGATTCACTGGATTGTAATAAGATGCATCTCTAAGAAATGGAAAATAAATAGGAGTAGAGTGTCAGGCCTAAGAKATAAAGGCTCATGATGTGTATATTTAAACTCATCAGGGTATGTACATTCTGAACCAGGGGTACCCAAACATTTTTCCTGAGAGGGCTAAAATTAAAATCAACCTAAGGGCCGTGGGTCAAATGAAATAATATAAAAAATGCAAGTACTTCTTAAGTAAAGTTGTTTTATTTTTTATGATTAAGCTAGTAGCCAGTGGTTGCCCACATTCTTTTGTTTTGATTTAGGGCCGTGGGCTAAATGCAATAATATAAGAAATGTAAATACTTAAGTAAAGTTGTTTTATTTTTTATGATTAAGCTAGTAGCCAGTGGTTGCCCACATTCTTTTGTTTTGATTTGGGGGGGGGGGGGTTATTTCAACCTATGGACATGGAGAAAATTCAATGTATGCTCAGGCAGCAAAGGCTCATGGGACTTTTCATAATTTAAAATTTGAGTGTATGTGGTCTTATAAGGTGTGCAAATCTGGAAATGGGCTTAAAACTAATCTAAATGTCTCTTGTAGTGACTTGTATTTTATATCTAATCTTAACATAATTACAATCTAGTAACCAGGACTGCTGGTGGGCCAAATCAAATGGCTTGGTGGGCCAATTTTGGCCCACGGGCCCCACTTTGGGCACCTCTGTTCTAAATACTACTTAATATAT
>NW_013952406.1:780670-782040 GCF_001266775.1 Austrofundulus limnaeus
TATATATATATATTAGCCCCCTTGTGTCACTGAGTCCGACAGCCCTGCTTTAAGGAATGATTTTAGTCTGGAGTCTACATTATGCAACAACATAAAGAAGTTAAATGAAGCATTAAACACTTGGGACGCGTTGGAGCTCACTTGTCATCCGATTGAGGCCTTTTGATGTGAAGGAAACAGAAAATTTGAAAAAAATAACTCCTGGCTACACGTTGAGCTTCACATTAAAGACTTTCTCCTGCCTCTTAACATTTTTTTTCACCCACTAAAGGATTGTGTCCACACACCTCCAGTTAAACTGCTTAAACTTCTACAACCAAAAGAAAAGTTTTTGATCGACGCTGAAAGGTGAGGCGATGATGAGCACGCAGATTCCCCTCAGCTACAGTGAAGGATGGGAATTGAGGTCACAKTGAGCATCAGTGAAGCAGAAACATCAAAGGGCCGCCTGGCTCCGTACAGTGACGTGCTGRGTGTTTACAGTATGCAGCAACGCGTCTCCTCACAGCAGCATGGCAACCAGAAATCTCCGCGGGCATCAGTGTGCGTCTTCGTGTGTGACAGATCCAGAGAGCATGTCAGGTGGAGACAGTGTCAGAACTCCTGTCCTATTAATAGACCTCACTTTTTCTGTAATTTGATTTTTTTTTTTTTCCCTCTCTGAGGAGCTCCTTATCTTTTCCTTTCCATGTTAGCAGCAGCGCATTCTTCTCCCCTTCATGCGCTGCTGCTGCTGCAGTGTTTCTGAAGGAAAACACTCCAGGGCTGCTGTAGCCTGGCTGATAGCTAAAGTCATGTTGGGTGGAAAAAGGTCTGGATCGTGTTCAGCTTTCCCAAAGGTGTCAACTTGAAATGAGACCAACGGTAAAACATCGTTTTCATTTGGAGCGAGTTGTTTGCAGAATGGTCCAAAGACAGGAAACTTGTTCCAAACAACCGGTTTTAGAAGCACCGAGTTAGTTTGCAATGATGAGCCGGCTCAGTCTTTTAAAAAACGCTTGTTTCGCATAACGGCAATTACTTTATAAATTTAAATCAAGTTATGTTTTTAGTAAATTAAAGACCAACTCAAAGTTTTAGACTAATATTGTGTTGATAAAAGACCAATGTTTTTTTCAGAAAAAGGGGAGGTAACTTTAAAATCAGATGGAAATTGTTATGGGCACAATTACATTAGAACCAGCTTCTCATTTAGCAGATTAATTTTCTACTAGTGTTAGCAAACTGATTAGCTTCCGCTAAATAAGGTTTTACTTATGACAAATTCAGAAGTATAAAAACTTATATTTTTATAGCATTTATCCCAAATTATCTAAACTATCCACTTTTACAAACAATGCTCAACATGTCGGGCACCGTGTGTGTAGCAT
>NW_013952406.1:782053-785611 GCF_001266775.1 Austrofundulus limnaeus
AGTGCTGAACGTGTCAGTGTGTAGCATATAGCATCTTTAGCTGCCACATTTTAAGCTAAGATATTTAAAATAATTAAATACTTCGTCATAGAAAAACAAAACAAAAATATTGCAAATTTTTCAAGGATTTGAAGAGATTTCTTTTAAATTCAACGAGGAGAAACAGTTCTAAAAGTTACAAAAACCTGGAGTCACAATGAGCCGAACAAGCCGAAGACTTTGATTTGTGAATTTAAACACAGTGTGAGAGGTTTCAGATCAAACAGCTTTGATCTAAGAAACAAAAATAAAGATACTGTTTTTATTGTGATTGCAACACTTCAGAGCTGCTGCTGCTGGTTTCTTTTAAACTATCATACAGTAAAGTTTATTAGCTGGAAAACAAAATGTTGCTTTTGTTTCTGTGGACAGAACTGGGTCCAACAGAACCGGGTCCATCTGAAGCAATTGGACTTTAGAATAAATAAGCAGAAACATTCTGACAACATGAAGCAAACTGAAGTCAAAAGTTCAAAAACGTGAAGAAATAAAAAATTTTGGACCGTCCAGTTTTACAAAAGTCTCTGCAGGACCAGAACCAGGACCAGGACCTCTTGAATCCACTCAACAGGACCAGAACCAGGACCAGTCCGGAACGTTCTCTGAGTTCTAACGTGTCAGACACGAGCGCCACTCATACACGCGGTCGAACTCGGTCTGGTTGGTGGTGGCCGGGTTGCGGTTCTGGTTGGGCTGCGGCTGGGGCATATGGCCCCTCCTCTTGGGCGGGGCCAGGTACTCGACCATGGAGGTGTTGTGGGTGGACAGCATGTTCTTCAGGRCCGACGGCATGGGGTCAGACCAGAAGAAGTTGTGGTTGAGCGCGTAGTCGCTGTCAGTGCGCTGAGCCGGGTCCAGGACCAGGAGCTTGTCGATCAGGTCCAGGGCGTAGGGGTCTTTGACGTAGACCTTGACGCGGTCCTTCACTTTCCTCTTCTGGCCTTTGGGCAGCTCCATCTTCTGGTACAGCTCGTACTTCTTGTCCACTCCGGGCCACACCTCCGGGGTGATGGACCCGCACAGCTGGCTGATCAAGATCAGCTGGTGCTGTTCCGTGTTGCCCTGCATGATGGGGTTCCTGGTCCACATCTCCGCCATGATGCAGCCCACCCCCCACAGGTCGATGGGGGGTCCGTAGTCCTGCTCACCTGTAGAGAAGGAAGCGGGTCAGGGTTCTGGGTTTCCCCCCAGATCAAACTGGTTTTTACAGACTAAGAACTGACCCAGCAGCAGCTCTGGGGGTCTGTACCACCGCGTGACCACCGAGATCATGTACGGGTTCCACATCGGGATCTTAGGCACGCTGAAGTTTCGAGCCAGACTGAAGTCCGCCAGCTTCAGGACCCCATCTCTGGTGATCAGAACGTTGGCCGGTTTAATGTCTCTGTGCAGAATCTGGAACAGAGAGCAGAGAGAGGAGATTCAGAGACCCAGTTCCTCAGATCCAGAACTGGATCCTTCAGAGCCTCAGAGATCCTGGGCCCATCTGAGGACAATTAGCAGGTCTTAAAGGACAGTCCGATGGTTTTAAAGGACAGTCAGTGGGTCTTAAAAGACAGTTAGCGGGTTTTAAAGGACAGTTAGCAGTTCCTGGAGGACTCTAGTGGGTCTCGGAGGTAGGGCTGGGCGATATGGCCTAAAATCAATATCATGATATATTGACCAGTTTACCTCGATATCGATAAATGTATGATAACTCTTACCACAACCACACACACAAGTACATGGTATAGTATGATCATAACACTACATACTGTGTCCATGTTCTTCATCAAAGTACACAGTTTAGTATTCTCTAATGAAGCATTATACAAAAATTTTAACTGAACCATTTGGACCAAAGGGATTTGTAAGGAACAGTTTGATTTTGAACAGCTTTTCTGTAGTTTATCATTTTAGTGTTTTTAATATATTTAATAAAAAAAACATTTTTGTCAAGACTTGAGTCAGATATAGTTATACAAATATTTAACCATCTCCATAACATTTCAGTGCAAACACATTATGTATGTACTATAATTTTATATTTTAAAAAGTATGCCAACTATGTCTTTTGTACTACACAAAATAACTTTACATTTTTTATTTGTTAGGCTGACTTATTTCTCTACTAAAATAACTAATTCTTTCAAGATTATATTATTTAGAGAGCTCATGTAATAATTTATACTATTTATTCTTCATATTTGATCATTTATTGAATCACAGAGCAGTTCAGTCACAGTATGGTTCTAAATATAAGCAAGCTATAATGTGAAGTATGAAATTTGTAGACATGAGTGTGTATAGTGTTTTTTATTTTGTTTTGTGGGGTGGGTGGCTAACGCTAAGCAGAGACTCATCTTTTCTATACTGGGACAAAGTGTTCAACTAAGTTAATATTTTGGAAGAGCTGAAACAGTGTCTCTTACAGAACTCAGCCTGTGWGCACCTCAGCGCGCTCCCATAACAGCGCTGTGGAGAGGAGTTTGGTTATGTGAGCAAAGTTGGACATAATCTGTTAGATAACGACGCTCTGAACACATAAACTTATAGCGTGTTAGATTTTAGATACCAACGTCTCTGGTAGCTCAGGAGTGAAGTGTGGAGGACGGGGTTTGGTCACTCAGGACAGGAGCTGCAGGTTGACTGGTGCTTATCCTGCAGACTTTCTGCAATGACATCAGAAAGACCCGCCCTGCTCTGCTCTGATTGGATAAAGCTGTGGTGTTTGTTTGATTTGTTGAAAGCAGCGTCTGTTTAAACCTGTATCAGACTGGGCGGCTTTAACAAGACCGCAGCAGAAAACAAGCAGGTTCTCCGACATGGGCAAAATGACGTCGGTCATGAAATTAGCATATCATGATATAATTTATTTTCCCGGGCAAGTTTTTCTTCCGGTATTATCGTGAATGATATGATATGGCCCAGCCCTACTTGGAGGACTCTAAGCGAGTCTTATATGTCAATGTCCAATTTATTTGTATAGCACATTTAAACAAGAAAGGCTGACCAAAGTGCTTCACAGTTCAGTCAAGACTTGTATCAAAAAAATTTATAAAAATAAAAATAATAAGAGATATAAATGCAATACKGAAACACACTATAAAACATATATAAAAAAAAACTCTAACTGAACCTCCAACTCGGTCTTAATCAAAAGCCAAAGAAAAGAAATGGATCTTCAGCAAAGATTTAAAAGTCTCAACAGTCTCTGCTGACCGAATATTAAGAGGCAGACTGTTCCACAGCTTTGGAGCAGCTATTGTAAAGGCCCCATCACCMCTAGATTTCAGTTTGGATCTAGGAACATCTAACAGGAACTGGTTGGTAGACCTGAGTGCTCTGACTGGAGTGTAGTTGTCAAGAAGATCACATAAATATGACGGGGCTTAAAGGATGTTAGCAGGTCCTGGAGGACTCTAGCAGGTCTTAAAAAATGTTAGCAGGTCCTGGAGGACTCTAGCAGGTCTTAAAAAATGTTAGCAGGTCCTGGAGGACTCTAGCAGGTCTTAAAGGACAGTTAGCAGGTCCTGGAGG
>NW_013952406.1:786731-793031 GCF_001266775.1 Austrofundulus limnaeus
ACACACACACACACACACACACACACACACACACACACACACACACACACACAGGAGGCAGGAAGGACAGAGAAGCGGAGGAGAAGCAATTTTTAACTAACTGTTCAGTTATCATGCGTAGCAGTTATACGTTTCCAGTGTTTTATGATATATTTTGCTAACAGATGCAGAGCCAGTCCASAAACATTATCATCCACCATCTACCTTCATGTCATTGATAATAAACTTGTTAGTTTTTTGTTTTTAGTAAAATCTCATTCTGTACACCCTCTCAGTCACTTTATTTCCCATAATTCACTGTGGACTCGTCGACAGAGATTGCTTTTTCACAAGTCAATAAAAACACACAACTATATGTTTAATCGTGCTCCTAAATGGSTCATTTTAAATAAAATACTTTTACTGATGTATTTCCGCTCCACTGAAACAGGCAGATATTTCCTGTGACTGATGCTTCTTCTCTGGGTGCCATTTTAAATTGGTTGATGATGAAACTGACTCCGACTCGGAGGCCACAATTTATATTGAAATGTGTTTTTTTTTCTTTACATTCTGTACSAATTGATTCCTGAAACTGCTTTAAGTGGTCATATGTAGGCTGTAATGAAAAGCTGAAAACTCGTTCAGTCTCAGGTAATGTTCTCGRTGAAAACAATTTTATGCAGTAATAAACTCTCTTGTCTATGGCATCTGTATGTGCCGTAACATTAAAACCCCCTCAAGTCCATGAAAACATCCTGGAAACCACTCGTTCAATAAAACCAAATTAATTTATTAGACGGGCAGATCCTGAGGCGCTGAGCTGGATGGAGCTCAGTCATGGAAAACTCAAGGAGCAGATCGCTGATGCTGCTTCTCCAGGGGCTTTGAAACTTGGTAGTAAATGCTGCAACATGCAAGGACAAATTATCTTTAGACGCGGTGTGCTTGAGGACTCGGCGGTTCATGACTTTGAGCTTATGTGGCATGGCGGAGATGCTGTGGCTCKGAGGTGTTTTCACATCACTACAGCGGCCCAACTGCAGATGACAGGGGCAAAACTGGAAGCACACAAATCTGACAAATACACTTAGAGGTAAGATGGCCGCCGCTTTCSCCCTTCGGTTTGACGCACTTCACTTCAAATGGCCAAAAGATGCCGGTCATCATTCTCTGCCTTTTTGAGGCTTTTACTAAGACTTCAGCTGATACAGTCGAGAGAAGAAGAAAAAACCAGAAGCAGGATTTATTCTGTCCAGAAGGAGGAAACTAAAGAAAATGTGGTTTTTGAGAAAGAGGAGAGTGAATGTTGAACGACTCAGAAGAAAGTTGGTACAGAATAAATGATCAGGATTGTTAAAGTTAAAATAGAAGCTAAAATCAGAAAAACCATAGCTAAAAAAAAACAAGCACTTAGAATAGAAAGCAAAAGCAAAGCAAAGAAATAAAATGAACAGAGCTAAAAGCTAAAATAAGCTAAATCATAGCTAAAAGTTTAAATTAGCAAAACAGAATCTAAAACCCCAGTTGTGCAGAACTAAAATTACTGCCAAAGCTGAAGCTAAAAGCTAAAATCAGTAACTGGAAATTTAAATTGGCTAAATTATTGCTTGCAGCTAAGATTAGCAGAACTGTAACAAACTGCTAAAATCAGTAAAATCATAAAAGCTAAAATCAGCAAAACTGTAGCTAAAAGTTACAACCAGCAAAACCGTACCACAAAAAAACCATGAACTAAAGTTAAAATTAGCAAAATCATATTAAAATCTACAAATTGCACATTTTAAAATGAAAAGACTAAAACCTGAAATTAATATAAACAGCTAAAAGTTGCAGAACAGTAGCTAAAAGCTGCAAATACCATAAGAAGACAAAAGTAGATGTAGAAGGCACATTTAAAAAGGAACTAAAGTTAAAATTAGCTAAATCATATTAAAATCTACAAATTGCACATTTTAAAATGAAAAGACTAAAACCTGAAATTAATATAAACAGCTAAAAGTTGCAGGACAGTAGCTAAAAGCTGCAAATACCATAAGAAGACAAAAGTAGATGTAGAAGTATTTTTATTGACAACTTTTTCTAAATGAAGTTACATAATTTAAATTTCAAGGAAAAAGTCACTTTTTCTAATCAAGCTAAATGTTTTGATATTTGAAAGATTAAAATAACACAAAGCAAGCAGTTAGTTCAAAAAAAAAAACATCTTGAGGAAACCATAAACAGTGTGAATGCTGAGTCAGCATTCAGTCTGCTTGTGAATGCTGACTCAGCATTGTAATCTCACAGATCGTGGGTTGCAGCTCTGGTTCGGTCCAGAGGAAGAGAAGCTGCCTGAATCCGTGCGGAGGTTTAACTGCGCTCCTCCAGTTCTACTCAGGTTTTCTCAGAGAGCAGAAGCTGGAAGTTTCAGCTCCTCTGCAGATGTTTTTTTGTGTCGGTGGATCTGAGGAGACGCAGKGGGACGAGGAGCCTCTAATTGCCCCGGCTGTAGGAAGTCTAATCCTGGCTTTTTGCTCATTTTGAAAAAAACTACGTCCGCCTCTGTTTCTCCTCTAAGTGCGCATGCAGAGGCTGTCCCCCAGCAGGCTCATTCAGCCATTATCGGTTCTTACTGGATTTTTATGTTTGCCCACAAAACATGACCTGAGTGGCTCTGGGTCCACCYCTGACGGCTAACAACCTGAACCTGAATGATTATGAGCCTCGTGCCTCAGGAAAAGATGATAGGCACGAAAAGCTCAAGTCAAAACTTCAAACTGACACGTTTTTAACACCAGCTGTGATTTATTCTCTTATTCTACCTTTAAAAAGGACATTAGAAGGAAATATGATAATATTGATTCTGCTTTAATTGACTGGCTCCAGAAATGAGCAAAGTCTGTTTAAAGTAGAATTTTCTGTGCTTTTTCAAAGTTTTTACAGCGGAGTAAAAATGTATACCAACYTAATTACCTGATTTATCAAAATGTGCCAAACCATCTGCTGTCACTTTGGCTCCAGTTAGTTGGAATGTGAAACATGTTGTTTTTATTTACATTCGTTGGCAGTTCAAACTGGTCATTTGTTTCCCCAAATGAGGCTTATGCTCACTATATATATATATWTTTTTGCCCATTTTAATGTTATAGTTAAACGCTTATTTAAAATCAAAACATCTTTGTGCACCAATTTGAAGACAGTTTTTAATAAAGCACCAAAAGCTCTAGCAGCACTTCTTCTTGATTAGAGGACCTTTAGTGATGATTAGGGTTGGGCATTGTTTGAATTTGAACGATTCCGGCTAGCTACGATTCCTGATTCTGATTCTTTTTAGAGGCAGGGTCACAAAAGTGTGCATGGCTCAAATGAGGTATCTAACCAATCTGGATGAAATAGTCTTAACTTTCTCTAAGAATTTAAACTCTATAAACATTTAATGAACTTCACTAAGAATTCCTCACAGGTTTATTATCAACCGCTATATAAATATCAAACCTATGAACTTGAATATAAATGTTATGAATTTTATTTTTACACTTTCACAACATGAGAGAGCTTTATTTTTAAAAACCTGATGAAAACACATCGACACAGATCCAGTGTCTGATTGTGCAGCTACAACATGTTATTGAGCTGATGTTCTGGTTTTAAGGGCTAGTATAACTTGTTGGCTGCCTCACTGTTGGTATTACACATATTTTATTGTTTTACTTTAATAAAGCTACTCCACATTATCCCTTTGAACACACTACCTGCAGATTCTTTGTTGGTGTTCGGACACGTATTGGTCCAGTTGGTGGACTGATTGAAATTAGGAATCGATGCCCAACCTAAACTGATGTTGCTACTTTGGCTAGAAGATATGCAGTGATTCTGCTAATGCTGCATACAAATGAGCAAACACAGGAATACTGGCAAAAACCTTAACTACATTCAATGTCTATTATATGAATTAACRTAAACGTTTGAGGCGTTTCTCTGATAAACAGAGGAAAAGTCAAGTTGTCTTTTTCCTTTTAGTCTTCAACTCATCTTTGTGCAGTTCCTAACAGTTGCACTCTTTGTCCTGCAGCTCAGTCTCCTTTATCTGTAACCTTTCATTCAAACCAGCATCTCTCTTTGTCSCGCCAAATGTGGAAACTTCCCTTTTCATGAACCGTTGGTTCGTTTTTTCTATTCAGATTCCCATACTTTCAGTTCCATTTTTAGAAACTGTTCTAATTTAATCTCTACTTTGAGAAAGAGAGAAAATCCCTCTTAATCAAGGATTTACTGATTTCACACAGCCTCGTCCGTATCAGCAGATTCTCCTCGGCTCAGATCCGTTTCATGTGCCGTTGGCTCGTTACGTTCAAACAGATCTGATTTCTCGTCTGCACTCATTATATATATTGAGGATGACTCTCAGGTACTACCACACCAAGTTTTAGCTCAATATTTGTAAGAATGAATYAGTTATCAGTTTTGTGTTTAGTTGTTGTTCCATTGGTGACATTCAAGTGAAACTCTATTTGTAAAACCAAAAATAGCTCAACAAAAACAGAACAAACGGGACAAAGACAAAGGTCCAATGTCTCCTGCGGCTGAGAATCCCAAAAAGCTCCCGACCTAATACCTCCGACACCTCTGAGCCACGCCACACACATCATAAAGACCTTAAAGSTTCCTCTAGTTCTCAGTTATTAAARGCCGACCTGAGGCCAGAGTTGTGAAAAACGGCATTTTGTTTATTGAAGTGTACACGGCCCAGAACCTCATTAAAATAGCAGCTGGTTTCATGGCTCTGAACGGTGGACTGTCGTCTTCCTGGATAAGAAAACACCAGTCCTCCCTCCTATTTTAAAACAAATAAAGGTGTTGTCAGTTGGATTTTTATTCAGGATAATGGCTTTTAACAGATTTTAAAATTCATTTTTGTTATTTTTTTCTAGATACTTACAAAACTCTAAGCTAAGGATTAAAGTTAACTGAAAAATAAACTAGAAATGTTCAGAAACTAAAAGAGAAAAACACTATAAAAGTTTGTATAGAATCTATACTGATTGACACAAGTTTATTTACTTAAATCAAGACAGAAACTGACTCTACCAGACTTTTGAAGGACGCAGAAGAAACAATTAGGTTGTTTAGCCTRGTAATAAGGGCTGGCATCGGCCTCAGAGTTTGTGAGTCACTGACAGCTGGTTCTGACAAATGATTTGGCTTCTGAGCTGAAAAGTCTCTGCTGGCGAGAAAGAAAAAAGGAGAATCTGACAGAAGAAATGTTGAGTTAAGTCCCTGCTGTCAGGATTCAGCTGGCAGCAGAGCTGCTCCCTCAGGTTTGGTGTCTGGGGTCTTTTACTCGTTTAACCAAAATAAAAAAAACAAAAGAATGCATTTTCTGTGAAAACGCAGCATGAAGCTGTGCCGGGTGACTTTGATGAAATTGGCTGAAACTTTCAGTTTTTAGAGCTAAAATAAGCAGAATGCTAGCTGGAGGATTACAACAAAAAACATTAGCTAAAATCTAAAAGTAAAATGCTAGATAAAAGCTATTAGAAGCAGCAAACATACTAACTGCTAAAAGAAGCAGATAAAAGCTTAAAGATAAACACAGCAGAATATTAGCTAAAACAAGCAGATCAATACCTAAAAGTTAAAAAAGCAAAATACTAGCTAAAGTTTTAAATAAAACATTAGCTAAAATGTAAAAAACAAATGCTAGCTAAAGGTTTTTAGAAGCAGTTCACAAGCTAATGGCTAAAAGCAGAATCTTACAAAAGTATTAAAAAATAAAAACACCAACTAAAAGCTATTAGAAGCCAAACACATGCTAATGGATAAAAAAAACTGAACAATACATAGAAGCTAAAATATACAGAATGCAAGCTAAAAACTAAACACAYCAGAATACTAGCTAAAAGAAGCAGATCAATAGGCTACCTAAAAGCTAAAAAAGCAGAACGCTAAGGTAAAATCTCAAAAAATAAAAACACTKACTAAAAGCTAAAAGGAAAATGCTAGCTAAAGGCAATTAGAAGCATAACACAAGCTAATGGCTGTAAAAGCAGAATCTGCTAGAAAAACAATAAAAAGAGAAAAAAATAATAAAATGTTAAAGCCTAAAAGGGGACAGGCTTAAAACCATGCTCAAAGTAGCAAAATGGTAGTTTGAAGCAAAAAGCACCAAATGTTGGCTAAAAGCTAAAAGTAGCAAAAACGTACAACTACCAAATCTACATCTAAATAAAATTAAAAATACCAACAAAAAAATCTAAAACTACCAGATCAGCTGAAAACATTAAGCTGACAGCTACAGTGGTTTGCAAAAGTATTCATACCCCTTGAACTTTTCCATAT
>NW_013952406.1:793179-794685 GCF_001266775.1 Austrofundulus limnaeus
TCTCAATAGTTTTACACATTTTTTAATAAAATTTGGGAAAAAATTTACAGTACAAAAACAAAAAAAAAAGTCATTGCATTCGTCTCCTGAATCATTGGAACATTTTGAAATAATAATGATTAAAATACCACAAAACATTCAGAAGTGAAAAAATAAAATAACTGAAACAAAAAAACTGYAATCTCGTTTATTGGTTCATGAAGTCCAACAGGTCAGATCTTCCTTCTGCCAGGTGTTCTCCTGCTTCTGCTGCTGCTTCTGAAAACAGCATGTGAAAATATTTAAATAAGAGCTATTCCCCTCTTAAATCTCACACATGTTGGTCCAGTGTAAATTTATTCAGAAAGAATCTTCACAGAACAGCGTCAAACCTGTGAACAGACCTCCTTCTGTGCTCCGAGAACAAGGCAGGAACTCAGCCTCCATGTGTTCCCGCTCTTCTGTTTCCTGCTGCCTGCGAGCTACAGTCCTGTATTATTCCCATTCCTCTGAAGTTCATCACCCAGGTTTTGCCACAGCCTTTTAACCTCCTTCAGTCTGCTAGAAAAAGAAGAAAAAAAGATATGAGCTTCATTAAAGATTCACAAAAGCTGCAACAAAACCCTGCAGTAAAAAAAATTAACTGTTTTCACCTGATTGCTCTTAATTTTAAACATCATGAATATTCAGATAGTTTTATTTGTYATAAACTGCTTTAAGTTGATTAAAAACATGCAGTTTTACTGTAAAGATCTAAAATACTGAACAAGTTAACCCAAATATTCACATTAATCGATGTGGATTTGCCAAATTTAGTAAAGGTAAATAAASTTTGGTGTGGCAGTCGCTGTAGTTTTTGTCAGCTTGAAGCTCAGATTTTGAGTGACGCTCGTCTACAAGCTGAAAACAAGCTGAAACAAAGATCCAAAGTGTGACTGATACAAATTACCTGCGTGGGTGTGGAGGTATAACTTTCTCATCTAATTCAAAAACTTCAGGCTCCGATGTGGAAAGACAGAGTTGTCCCTTCTAAAATTACCGATGTGAACTGGGTGAAGGAACGAAGGCTTTATTCTCCCAGCAGCCAGACGAACAAACAGAAATATCTCTGCAGCCACAAATGAGCAGCGGTTTGTAGCCGTTTCCTGCAGGTTCTGGACTGTGAGCCCAAGTGTTTACTGATCAAAAGGCAGCGGTTTTTGTTCCTACTGGGAGAAGAGTAGCAGGAGTCGACTGAAAGATCACGTGTCGGTCCAAGAAGAGCAGAAATCATGCTTTAATTACACCAAAACTAAATTTATATAAAATGATTCTTCTCTTCAGGTTTGTTCTRAATCAGAGAGAGAAAGTGGCTTCTTAAAAATTCATAATCATCATAATCTTTTGAGTTTTCTGTTTGCAAATAAAATCACAAAATGAAAACAACCGGGTTTTGTTAAAAATGTAAAATGGAACTAATTAAAAATCCAGTGTTTTATTTTTGCTTTAACTATCTTAAGCTCCGTTGTTCCACCAGAAGGTACCAAA
>NW_013952406.1:796109-797685 GCF_001266775.1 Austrofundulus limnaeus
GTTTTCTTTTGAAACAGACAAACCAAAGATTGAACCAAAACACAGTTATTTATTCTCCAAAAAATGAAACTAATTTGAGCGAAAAGATCTAAAACGTCTGTCTCATAATTCATTAGACAACTGGAGCGTTTCTGTCTTAATGGCACAAAATTATTTCTTAACAAACATCTTTCTTGTTTTGTTTTTGTTTTGTTTTTTATATTTCCATCTAAATGTCTCTTCTTGTCTGATTCCAACATATTTGTTTAGCTACACATCCTAACAAAGATCCGTCATTTGACTCGAGCTTCCATGTTGTTTTCCAGTGCTTTGTTWACACTGAGTGCAGACCCACATTTCATATCAGTAAATCTGGAAAACTACTGGAGTAAATTCTTCATTTGATGTAGTTCAGGAAAACGGTTTTATGATTTAATACTTTGCAATGAGTACCTTTAAATTAGTTCAGTTTAAAATCAGTGCTACTTAATTTCATGACATCATATATTCCATCCTTACACATCCTTCAAAGGTCAGGGAGATGTTTGAGTCAGTTACCGCAACACATGAATGAATTCTAACCTTTAATTTACCTTTCTCTTTGTTGTGTCCTTGTMGTCGTAATAAGACCCCACCAAGAACTTAATCCTCCCCGTTCGCTCCGTTATTAAACCTGGACTACAAAAAAAATTCCTCTCAGAAATGTCATCTGGGATTAAAGTTTATTCTGACTGATACGTTATATATTTTTATCCCGTCGTCTGGGCTGATGAGCTCTGCTGTCCGGCGGAGAAAAGCACAGCCGTATCTCAGCACTAGAATGTTTAGGTTTCGGGGTCGATGTTGTGATCTTTAGGTTTGTTTGGCTGCAGGACTCCTGTTTTTGACAGAACATCTGAAGTTGCTGGGCTCTGGATGCTAATCCAGCAGGACAACACTCCTCCCTCGTGTCCTCACACATACAGCTCACACCGTCATTGATTCTGCTGCATTTTGCTTCCTGCTCCTGCTGTTAAGCCTCAAAAACATCCCCTRCAGCTGCAGCAGGCCTGCTCGCTCACACATACAATCGAAGCTGTGCTTTATTTTGCTGCTTATTTGGAGATTACAATGGTGTGATTATGAGGATAATAYAATGATGCTTTTTTTGGACAAAATTTCAATCTTTATCTGAAATCTAGTTTGAAGAGAAACTGTTATTTATCAAAACAGCTGTGTTGCTATATTCAAAGTACCAGAAACATCAATTTAATGTCTTAAAATTGAATGCGTTTTTGGAAAGATAACTTTGATAATATYATGCAAAACGATGTTCACACCGCTGAGTTGTTGAGATGTTCACTTGTGAAGTAACAGGAAGTGATGTCAAAGGGGAATATCTYCATGTAAATGGAGTGTTGCTACAATAACAACGCAGGCTGTAGAGAAGAATCTGATGTTTCTTTAGATCATTTTTGAGCAACTATCAGAGAAATGAAGAAGAGTCAGAGTTCAAATAATATACACTCACCGGCCACTTTATTAGGTACACCTGTCCAACTGCTCGTTAACACTTAATTTCTAATCAGCCAATCACATGGCGGCAACTCAGTGCATT
>NW_013952406.1:799458-815654 GCF_001266775.1 Austrofundulus limnaeus
ATATATCATGATATATTACTGTAAGATAGGTGATATATTGCCACTTTTTGTACAAAAATTCTCATTTGAAAATCTCAGTATGTTTTTATATGTATTTTATATGTTTCGTATTTCTTATTTCATCCGTGTTTCCAATGGTTAGGACAAATGTGACTTACAATAGTTTGATAATTGTGGCAGCATTAGATTTATAATATTAATTTATTATAAAAATATGGTCACCCAACACATGAACAATGGCCTGTGTCTTGAGCTAAAGTTTAGTAAACAAATGAACTACACTGTGTTTGTCCTGGTGCTCCTTAAGGAGGTAGCGTGAGTATAACAGCAACTTCAGCCCCATTCCTCAGGGACCCCCTTTAGCTTGGTGCGCTAGACAAATGCCCACCTGCCTGCAGTAATGTGATGGTTCCAATAGCAGACTTCAGTTAGAGAAAGATTGCCCCATATGGGACACTTTAATTTGGCTTTAAAATATGGGACATCCTGGCTGGACAGTTGGCAACCTTACCTCAGCTTTGTGGGTAATGGGTGTCGGTCTAATCTGTTCAGATTCATCCATTGGTACTTATTGCTAGTGTTTACTCTCAATGCTAATGTTTGAGCTACTGTATTACTCTCAGGCTCCTTGGGAACGGAGGAGCCAAATGACTGCTGCCAACTAGTGGTCTGAGGCTAAATTTCAACACAAGCATGAACCTCTAGCYTGAAAGCTTACATTTTAAGCCTTAATAAAAAATCAATGCAGCGCTTTAGAGGATTGATACAGAATTGAAATGAAATATTGTGATTTCCTAGTATATTTGTATTTTCTTACACTCTTATGGTCGATGTGAAGATCAATGAGATCTATGCCTTCACTTTAGAGAAGCATCCCACGTTCCTGCACCTCCCTCCTTGATCGCCTCACTTTTTTCTGATCTCCTCCACATAAAACAAGTTATTTAGAGATCATCAATGAAACAAATTTCCCGCAGACAGCACATTAAACTGCAATGAAGACCCTTTTGTATTTTCACACTAAAGCCGTACCTGAGCACGAGTGAAAAGGGAAAAAATAATAATCACAATGAATCAAATATTWTTTACAAGCTCACAAACATGCACAAAATCTGAGTTCAGCGATCGATTGTGTGCCTTTTTACAAGATCTCCCGGTGTTTTTATGTGTGAACTCWGCGGTGGCCTCGCAGGTCCTCTGGGCTTCTCAGAACGTCTCGCAGCATCAGCAGGAACCGGGAGGATGTGTGCCATGAAGAATTGATCTGTGTAGGGCAGATGATGAAAGAGGCAGGGCAGAAACTACAGGCTTCTAATTAAATTGGACAGATAAAGGAAAGATGAAAGGCTGCCGGAGAATACATGCTAAAAAAGGTTTGACTGTCTCGGCTGCAGCTGTACTTTCAGATGCAGGAACAGAGGAATGCAGGAGACAAACACTTAGGAGACTCACTGTAGTTAGAAGTGTTTTGTTCAGAAAGACTCATCAAATCAGACTGTGATTAAAAAATGTCCTTTTTTATGTTGACAGAAGAAAAACAGTTTTATCCTCATATATTTCACAACTCCAGTGAACTAATTAAAACAATTCTTCTTAGTAGTCATCTGACTCAAACTAATTTGTTTCACAGTGATATATCTGCACCACATTTGCACCTAATTTCATTGTATTTTATTCTCAAGCAGCAWGAGTGTCGTATAATCTTGTAAAATGGTCTTGGTCAATCAATRTGAAAGTATTTATTTACATTTAGCAGCTTTTTCACACTTTCCGTGCTGTGTGTTTAAAACAGAAATCAAGACAGCGGACAAGCGGAGGACAAAAGAAAAATATAACCATCTCCAGCAGATGACCGGTTTCTGAAAGTCATAGATTATAGAAAAAATATGTATGTTTGAGACCACTTTAAAAGATTACAAAAGAGTCTGTCTGGCCTTTTGAAAACAAACCGGCGAGGAACAAAACATKATTTGGACAATGTTGCTTTTGTTTAGAGCGCCTCGGATTTGGAAGAGTTTGCCAACAGCAATGAAACTGAAAACTGATTTTAGCTTTTTAACTCTCGGGTGAGAAGAAAACATTGATGTACACCAGACTACAATACTGTATTCTGKTCCTACTGTGTTGTTTCTCCTCCTGCCCAAATTTGATCTATATACAATCCGGGTCGATGAGTTTGTGCTTAAAGGATTTGTTGGAAACGAGTCTACATTTGTGCTGAGTATTTGTAAAATCGATGAACTTACATCCATGTTTTTATGTTTAAGATTGCTTAACTTAACTGTGATTGATTCTAAAAGTTATATAGATCTATTGATTACTGTTTGAGAGTTTAATTAAAATTTGTCTTCTGGTTCAAAACATATATTTTGCTAAAAGAACAAACAAACACAGATGAGCAGAAACATTGTTGAGAGATGAAATATCCCAGTTGAGGATTAAATTATCAAAGTAACCAAACAAATTTTCAGTTTTCACCCATAAATTTAACAGAATGAGACCATTTTATAAAAGTGCTTCTATTTATATGTAAAACAAACATTTAAAACTATTAGCTGTTTCTTGAAGATCCATTTTGCAACTTGTTTAAAGTAAAAATAAATGTGTATATCTTCCATACCTCCAATCAGTGAAACAAATAAAGAGATTGGCAGCTGGATTAYTGCAGCAGAACTGAGGTGAAAGGTCAAACTTAAGGTCATGAGCATCGTGACCTTCCAGGCAGCGAGCTCAGCTCAGCGATGTGAAAGATTCTGACGGTCGAGTTTTAGATTTCTCTCACAGAAAGTGAGAAACCAGCTGAGGTTTGTTTGGCACGTCCATCTGATGGAAGAACTTGGGGCCGAACCAGAATYTTGTAGAGATTTTAAATTCCCCTGTGGCCGAGGAGGAGGTGGGAAATGTGGTTGGAAAGAACATGTGGGCTAACTTGCTTAGCTGCTTCTACAAAAGGTCAGATGAGCAACAAAAAGTGGATTTTTTAAAAAGCATTGTTTCTGTAACAGTAAAAGTTATGTTATGCAAAAATCAGATTATWTGAGAATATTCTGCCTTATAGACACAAACGTGTATTATCTTARTTTATTTTAGGAACAGAGTGGCATCCTTGTTTCTATTTGATCCTCAGTTGAAGTGAACATTCATGACTCTAATCAACTGTCTTAACCTGCTGCAACAACGGTGTCAGAACAAGACAAACAACGCCTCGTGCGGTGTCTTATTCTAACAAAACCCTACATATAAAGGCTGTCAGAAAAAAAAATCTCCCAGGTAGGTTTTAGTTCTTTGCTTCATCTGTTGTGTTTCTTTATTTTGATCAGCTGTCACCCAGAAATGTCAGTTGGTGGGAGTTTTGGAAGCTTAGTGTCAAAAGCATCTCCAAAACTAAAGTATAACTTTACCTTCTCGATGTGTTCAGAACAGTTTACAGCCTTAATGTTGAAGCTGACTTCATTCAGCCAGTTAAGGGTTAAAAAAGTTTTTGCAGGTAAATGYGCAGGTCAGCCTTGACTTTGTGCTTTAAAAAAATCAATTGCTTTTAATGAGGGCTGAACTGAAAATCCTAAATACCCWTCATGCTCAAAAAGATCCATGTTTATATCCTGTTAGTCTCTGCTTTTTACCTTTCCAAGTACCCTGCTATATTCCTTTAGCTTTTATGTTTAATTTAGTATTCATTTTTTATCATCTTTCATCTGCTGTTTCTCTCAACCTTTTGTTTACTTATGTTGACATGAAATAATACAAAATTAAACTGTTTTAGTTGGGATGAGYTTTATCACAGGCAGGTGACAACTGTGCTTAAAAATCTGTCTCTTGTTAACTGAAGATCAGTTTAATAGTTTTCAGCCTAAACAGACTGAACCTAAAAATAAAAAACAAACAAAAAATCACTGAAATATAAGGCCAGTATTTTACAGGACTGCAAAAACTGGCATTTGTGAAGAAGTCTCCAGTCTTGTTGTAGGCATCTCAAACCCATCTCAGTTTTGTTGCAGGCGTCTCCAACCTGTCTTAAACCCATCTCAGGGTCTCCAACTTGTCCTAAACCCATCTCAGGGTCTCCAATCTGTCTTAAACCCATCTCAGGGTCTCCAACTTGTCCTAAACCCATCTCAGGGTCTCCAATCTGTCTTAAACCCATCTCAGGGTCTCCAACCTGTCCTAAATCCATCTCAGTTTTATTGCAGGCGTCTCCAACCTGTCTTAAACCCATCTCAGTTTTGTTGCAGGTGTCTTCAAGCTGTCTTAAACCCATCTCAGTTTTGTTGTGGGTGTTTCCAACCTGTCCTAAACCCATCTCAGGGTCTCCAATTTGTCCTAAACCCATCTCAGGGTCTCCAACCTGTCCTAAACCCATCTCAGTTTTGTTGCGGGTGTCTCTAAAACATCTCCAACCCACCTAATTTTATTTGCAGGTGTCTTCAACCCTTTCTTAAACCCACCTCAGGATGTCCAATCTGTTTTAAACTCATCTCAGTTTTGTTGTGGATAGAGATGCACCAATACTGGTATTGGGTCCAATACCACCATTTTTACAATTACTTATACTCTTTCAAATTACCCTGATGTCTGGAACCAGTACAATCTAAAACTCATAACTTTAGTTTAGTTTAGTCAATAACTTAGATCTCATAGCCAAAAACTCACAAATGATATCACCATTGCTTCTATTAATACATTTAAAGTTCACTCTAGAAAAGACAACTGGACAGTATCTACTGTTGAACTACTTTATCGCAGGTCAGTGTCATTGTGCGAGTAACAGCATTTTTTTAAAGCATGTACTTCTAACAGTATATTTAGTTTTAACCCATTTGGTTGTTTCTCTTTCAGATTTGTTTTTTATCCAGCAATCTTATTTACTTCATCAGTAGCTTTGTGGTGCAAGTAGGTGCTGATGCAAACAAAGCTCTCCTGTTTGATATATTCCATCTTGGACATAATTAATATCAGTAAATGTTCTTTCTGATTGAATTCTGTTTTTCACTGTTTTGGTTTTTGTTTTCATGCACCCTTCTCGGCAACAMAAGCACTGTACTTGCATTTTCTGAGCTCTCCCTCTCAGCTTCCAGCTTCCTTTTCTACATAAACGCCTGAGTGATATACAGATTTGTTCATTTCCATAAAGCCTTGCCCTCATGCTTGCTGAGTAAACTCTTATCCTAAGCTGCTCTCAGCTTCTGCAGCTTTTCATCATCTGTTGTCTCAGCTTTCGAACTGTTTTGCCTTCCCAAATGTCAAATCTAAAACCAAACAAACGTTGGTATTTAAATCCTTCAAAACAAAGTCATGAGAAGAGGAGATGTTCTGTAGGTACTGAAGGGGACAGTGGGGGGCAGGATGACAGTACTGACAGTAGCCCCAGGCAGCAAGGGGCATCAAACTAACAGTTTTGTTAGAGCAACGGGGACAACTTCCTCCCAACTGTGTACACAGAGCTGCAGTTCAGCCTGTCAGCTGAAGTTACGGGGCTTAATACACAGGAACTAAACAACATTAAGTGCTGCAAATCACTACAAAGATGGAATTTACTGTTTTAATTAGYTTTTTGTCTGCAGAGGCATCGTTACAGCTGATTTGTTGTTGCTTTTTTTCTCCACAATATTTACTGGAAACTAAGAGYTGTCAATCTTTACTCAATCATCGCAGCGCTCAAATAAAATTGGTTTTATGATGAATAACAGGGAGAAAAAATTTTAGTTTATATTAATTACAACAAACTCTCTGTTGCAATTTTCTCTACATGGTTGGAGTTTTATTAGTGTGTATTATTGGCATTAAACAGTTTTTTTCTTCATCATWTTAGAAAATAGCCAGTCATCTCGACCCAACAGGCTGCTGTCCGCCACAATTTGAAGAGCATTTTGTGACGATTTAGCTTTTGTCATTAGGCAGGCTGATTATAGGTACACAAAGAGCTGAGGCATCTTAGGAGAGAAGAAAAACCTTTTATTGTGACGGTGCACCAGATGAAGAAAAGCAACTGAATAAAGAAAAAAAGAATCAAACTTAATTTTCCTACAATATTCAAAAAGCCTTTACAACATGACCTAAAAGCACATCTGCTGTAACAACAGTTGCACAGTGATATAACAATTCACTTTTACAAATCTGCAATGCAGTTTAGGGTCTTCTTGGGATTCTGTATTTATTGTGGCGACTGCAGCAAGAATCAGACGTGTATAAAACCTTCACCAGCACTAAAACAGTAGCAGAAACGCAATAAGCTCAGGGGCAACCTGAGCAGATGTGATGCTGCAGGACAAAAGGAGACCACAGAATTCATTAGTTTCACCTCACACCATCCATCTGCTTAGACAAAATTACGCCTGTGCACACATGGATGCATAGCTTACAGACTTATTGCTTCTCTGTCACGTCTTTTTGTTGAATGAAATCAGCTTTATTGTCATTGCACCTGAAACTGAGTTTGCTTCCCTGAGTWTGAGAGGTAAAAACAGTGTAGACGTAAAAAAAAAACAAGATTGCTCACAAAACTGGATTAACAACYTTTTAGGTTTGTCCCTTATTTCAGTTATTTAGTTCAGTCGTGGCTCTTGGGTAAAAACTGTTTTGGTCTGATGGTGCGAGCTTTGAGTGCCCTGTAGGACCTTCCTCTAAGACCCCCCTGTAGGACCTCCCAGAGGATAAGAAGGGAATGAGATGATGGCTTTATGAGCAAACAGGTTATGAAACTAGAGAAAACTGAGAGTTTTGAAAAATATGACCCAAACAAATGATAAACATATGTACACAGTACCGGGAGAACCTWAGTTCAAATGTTTCATCACTCCTAGAGGCTCCAAGTGCACAACAAAATGTATTTAATGGGTTAAAAAACGGATTTTGATGATATGTCCACTTTAAAACAGAGTTTTTMTGTCTTCTGAGAATATTTTTATCACTTAGTTTTGTCAAAACCGCCTGCATTTTGACTTAAATATAAACATTTTCTGTTTAAATAAAACTGCTGTGCAGCTCGATCGAACCTCTTTCATTTTTTTATGCTCTGTTGGTCACATCGAGTGTTCCTGTGAGAAAAGTTTAAATGTTGTGTGTGACAAACTGCCTGCCTGTAATAACGTCAGCAGCAGAATTAGCTCCGACGGCTGCAGGACATTTCCCTCACACCACAGTTTGTCTGCTTTTACACACTTACCTGTTTTACTTCATTCTAAATTGTACAAATTTAGAGACAAAAGCAGCTCTGCTCGGGTTAAATGACACGGTTTGACGGCATTCTGAAGGATTTTTTGCTTTGAAAACTTCGACAATCTTCAAGGAAAAACAGCTTCTTTGATTTCTGCCTCACCTCTTCCGTCTGAGTTCATCTCAMCCTCCATCTAAATCCCCATCTCTGCTTGTGAGATATCAGATGAATTGATATAAAACATTGGTTTTTTGTTCATAAACATAGAGATTAAAAGAACACCGGTGTCGCTCGGTGGTGTTGCTGCAGTCACTCAAGGTTACCTGCATTTTATACAAACTTTTAACAGTGTTAGAAAACTGATCTGAGTCATTGTTTAAGGTATGTTTAGACTAAAACAATATAATAATAGTTATTATCTTTAAAACGTAATATTTACTTGACAGGATTTGAATCTCAGGTCGCTCCTGCTTCAAATTATTCATCAAGTCGCAGTTCTTCCCTCATACATAGATTATAGATTGTATTTTTTGAAAAAGACTTGATTTAAGTCCAGTAGTTTCTCCATGTATAACCAAACTTTTCCAGATTTTAGTTGATTAAAGTTTGAGCTTGCTGCTTAATCTTAGAACCGCCAGTTGATGGATTTTAAAAACGTATAAATCTCCTGGATAATTTACCAAGTTTTAAATATTTCAAGGTGCTTTCTGAGAAARGGAGCATTAGCCTAAAGTGGAAGAGTTACATATTCCTAAAACTAATTTTGCCTTTGCTGTAAATTAGACAAACTGTCCTTATTATTGATGCTGCACTTTTTCAACTCTGAAAGCTTTTGAGGACACTTTTTTMGGTCAAACACAAATTGGAAAAGGGTTCAAACACTAACAGTTTTAATATTTTATTCAGTGCTTTGTCATTTTGATTGTTGAAAGATTCATCGCTTACATAGTTTGAATTTGACTTGTAAAACAATTCATTATCATCATGTTTTAAATAGTAAAATAACACCAAAGTAACCAAATAAGTATTTTTATACAGTATATACAGCTTATTTACTATCAGACAAATATTCCTATTTTAAATTACAGCAWCTCATTTAAACCTTAAAATAATGTTCTGATATCAAAACTCAGCACAATGCACAAAGCTAAATGTTTTGGTTTTAAAACTATTGTTCAACAAGATATGAGACAAATAAAATTACAGAACGCAATTAATCACAAAGTGCAGTAAGACATTTACTACTYGTAAGACTTCTTGAAATAAGGAAAATTTCCAAGCTAAGTAACAAGAATAAMAATCTAATAAGAAGAATAATATTGTTTAGTATAATAGTCTCAAAACAAGATCAAAAATACTTTTCGGCTGGGTATCAGACTGTAAAACTTGGTTAATTTTAACAACTTCTACATGTTTTCTCTGAACATGAAGTAGCACCATTTACTGAAAATAAAACAACACAATGTGTCACACTTTCTTATTGAACTCTTCTACTTCAGATAAAATCTCACTGTTGTTTTATCATCAYTAATTCATAAGTAATTATTTTGGTACTGGATAGATATATTTTTCTAAAAGCTGACATAAGACTGTATTTGACTTGTTGATTACCGTAAATTTGCTCTAGTTTAAAAGTTCTAAAGTCCAACCACCAGTTTTTCACAGTTCAGCATGTCTTTGTAGATAACTGGACTTGTGGAGCTTTAAGTGCCTAAAATAGATGATCCAACTCCTGACTGGAAACAGAACTTATGTTTTGATGGATGAACGACGTTTGCCGCAGTGAAAAGTCACATATTTGATCTTGACCTTTCGTGATATTGGAGTCAGGTTCGCCCTGCAGCAGAGGTCTTTTTCTCCTTAAAATCCACTCAAACAGGCCGTTTATGTTCATCACAGCTCTGTGAAGCTGCGCTCTGTGCACGGGGAACATCATTTATTAATGATCAAAGTGATTTTAATGTTGCTGCTACGCTTTTTCTTTTCTGTTTGGAGCCTGAAAGTGCCAGCTGCACAGTGTAGGATTTCTGCTGCAGCTCAGCGGATCGGGGCGTTGTGAGTCACAARGGCCGGCCTGGATCGTTGGTTTCCACACCGAGGGCTTTTCGTGACGTCAGAGTTAAATGTCAGTGACTCTGCTGCCCAGGGTGCAACACTCACAATGTGAGACCACCAGGTCTTTGACACGGACCTCAAAGGAGATCACACTCAGACCGTATCAGATCAGAGGACTCACCTGTGCCCTCTCTGACATCAGGACTTTAAACTCTGACTGGAGGTGAAGCTCCTGCTGACAGAAGCTCAACACATTAAAACTCAAACTTGAACTAAATTTGATGTGGTAGCTCGGTCTGTACTCATCCTCAAACTATTTTACTTTAAAGATCTGGCAGACAGCGGTGGGAGATTAGACTTTTTTAAGGAATATTTTGCTTTAATATTGAGATGATACATTTTTCTTACGTATGTTTTTGGCACATATCTCATTCCGCAATTTTTGTGCTGTTTCAACAATTCTTGTATCAAAACTCCTTCAGAACAGTTTGGTTATGACTTTTGGTATTTCAGCAAGATATACTTTTTGAGATATTTAGCTTTTTCTGATATTTTTGTTCTCATTAAAAATGAATGGAGCTCTGCCTTCAACACCATTAAAATCCTTCAAAATAGTTACACTTTTCCTGCATTTTATTTTTTGTTCTGGTTTTGCTTTTTTAACTTCTTTGTGCTAATCTTCGCTTCCTTTAGCTTTTTCATGCTTATTTCAGCCTTTTCCCCCTGCTTTTTCAGCTATTCTGCTTAATTTGTTTGTGTGTGTTTCTATCAGCTTTTTTCTACTAATTTAAGCTTTTTCTGCTTCTTTAAACTGTTTTCTGCTATTTAAATGACTGTTTAGCTATTTCAGCTAAATTTATCTTTTTGTAATATTTTCAGCTATCTTTTTCAGCAGCAAAATTCAGGAAACATGCCCTTTTTTCTCTAKCTTTTTGCTACTTTCCTGTCAAGTTCAGCTTTTTTGGCTATTTTGCAACAAATTGCAAAAATTCTGTACATTTTTTTTCTGCAGCAATCTTTCTGGGTTAATCATTAAATTATCTAATTGGAGRTTTTGCCGTTACAAATGAATATAAAAGATATAAAAGCATCAAACACCACACWTACAATAATATTTTAGAGAAAAGAAATGTGTAAGGATTTATTAAAGCAGCACCTTCAGCAGCCATTTTTGTCAAGCACTCAAAGCGGCTTTATAAAACCGATCATGCTGATATTCAGAGTTGCTCAGTGTGTGCTGATGGTCAGTTAAAATAAGTAAATTTTGCAGTCAGTGTGCCTCTCAGTGGCTTGTTTCTRTTTGCAGTCGAGCCCCACAGCAGCAACAAAGATGTTGTTTAAAAAATGTTTTTTTTTTGGTCTGGTAGGGGAGTGAAACAGAATTATGGCAAAGCTCTGCCACTCTAGGGAGGATTTTCAGCTGCCCATTTCAGCTGCTTGTTTTTGGATCTTGGTCTTTCACGTATGATCCACACCTCATGACAATAGGTGAGGACAGGCCAGTTCATGCAGGAGGTTTGCCTTTTGACTCAAATCTGTCTTTACCACAAAAGACCGAAGCAACATCCTCATAACTGAGGATGAGGCAATATTGTAGTACTTGAGACCGGTCTTTGTCTTAAAACGACTTTTTGATGGTCTCGGTCTTGTCTCGGACTCTGGATTTTTTTTTTCAAGACCACAAATGTGGAAATATGATTAAATTCCCAGAATATTGAATATAGGATACTGTCCAGTTTATTTAACATTTTTGCTTTCATTGGATATAAAGCATGRTGGTTCAAATCTAAGTGTGACTCATTGTGTGTTTTTGTTACCGCTGCCACCCATCCCCACCCCTTTCACTCGCATGCGACACTCCAAGAAAGTGAGCAGTATTTGTGTAGAAGTGGGGGAGATATCTGTAAAATCTGTAGTAATAATGTTCAGCTACAGAAATCATAAAAAAATATATTTGTAAATTATTTTAAATTCTGCAGTCTTTCACTTTCAGATGGTGGAAACCACATAAAACTTTTTATCGTCACTTAGAAAGGAAGCACAAACAAAGGTAAGCTCAGTGATGTTAGCAAAGCTAGCTGGCTAACGTTAGCAATCTGCTGCTGTACCAAAATTCTTTACCCGGCGRTCACACAAAGACATTTAGTCAATATTAGCTATACGTATCAAGTATCTACCTGTGTACTGAATGTTTTAGGACACTAGTTTTTGCCTTGTTTTATTTATTTATTTTTTCCTGGTCTTGGACTAGACTTGGTCTTGACTTGGTCCAGCCCCTAAAAGTCTTGGTCTTGTCTCGGTCTTGATACACTCTGGTCTTGGTCTGGGTTTAGGTGCTCATAACTACAGCACTAGGATGAGGACTCGATCATCCAACCATCACTCAACAAGCTGTTCTTATTTTAACCTGTTGGTTGTTTAGCATCTTTGGAAAACAAACAATTCAAGTAAAGCTAAATGGCTAAAACCGCTCTGATTTGCATTAGTTTGATGTAGGTGCTTCTCTGTGGAACCTCAGTAGAGATATGGTCCTGACTATCCAATCATCTGGTTATAACTGAGTGTGGGTGAGTGGTTATTTTAATGGTTTCTTAGTAAAAGAGCCAAAAAGGATGAACAAAAATGTCAGCTCCACTTTTGAAAACAATGGTTTTGTTATTTGAGCTTTGTCAACTCTCAGAATACAATGAAACCGCGCTTATCTTAAGTGTACTGATTCTTTAAAACCTCTGCAGCAGATTAATTACCGTACAACTGGACTGAAAGCCACATAATAACCTGCAGAAGCCTGTTTGACATCTCTGCATTGTKAAGAGCACCGAAGTTTCAAAAACCATGAAAAGACTTTCCAAAGTGCTTTGTAGAGATTTTACAAAATATACCTCTACGGTTTTTATGCTACACTCAAAAATGTTACTAAATCTGAGAAGAAAACCCATATCTACAACTTTATTCATGTAAATAATTAGCTTTAAAGACATTATTAACACGCATGGCTTTATTCTCATCACACTCTAGAAGTGAGACTCATCCCTGATTTACAAGGTGAATAAACGAGTGTTCAGTGCTCCTTGAGAACAATGTGTAGCTGTTGAACAGCATAACAAGGTAATTTACTTTCCTTGAAGATTAAAAGATCTGATTGTGTTTTGAATGTAGCTCAGCCTTGTTTTTCTAGGAAAATCTCACATGTATAACGCAGGTGATTGCAGCCGCGCTCGATGCTGAAGGACATTTTGTGCTCACCTCGGCATTGACTTGGCAGGGCCTGCACGTGCATCTGCTTGGCTGCTTGTGTGTTTGATCAGACGCTAATTAAAAGTCAATTAGRCCACAGCCCAGTTGGTGACTGGCCTCTCTAAACGTAAGGAGGTTTGGGAGAAAGAGAATGTCCCCAAGCTCATTATTTACCATGACACTGTCCTTATCCCTCTGTTTGCTACAAACTCCTACTGTCCCTCCACCTGCATCTGTCTCTCTGTGCAGTACTGTGAAGGAACCAAGAAACGCTGGGCCTTTTCACYTCATTACTCTGGGCAGCAAAAGGCTAAATATCAGTTTATAAGATTGCAAATCACTGCATTCTGTTTTTATTTACATTTTAGACAATATTTTTGGAATGGCAGTTTGCAGTCAGGTTATTTTTAGGACATTAGTCATGTGACTACATCTGCTCGAGACCTTTGCACAAACTATGGTAGTGGCTTCATTGGTTTCAACCACAGCGTACGCAGTTTAGCTGTGTTTAAACGTAAAGAAAATTCGGAAAAATGGCATCAAATTCCAACACAAAACGTTCTGCGGCACTAATAAAAGTAACTCAGGATACAGCCATCATCCCCACATGAAAGGCCACATTCTCACTGCAGGTAAATGCAACCCATATCAAATTATTTTCCACACAGTACGAATGTGACGAACCAAATCCTACCCAGGCCTTTTCTGTATGTGGTACTGAATTGGATACTTATCTGATGTTTTGTCGCATWTAATCTGACTTTTAKATCAATGAGGTGTGYGTAAATAGATCGATCCAAGTCAAAATAATGGTACTAGCTTCATGCAGTTTAATCTTGCAACGTCTTCAGCWTCAGAACAGAAGTCCATTTGCTTCATCTTTGTTCRTGTAATTTTCCATGTCCTGCATGACTGAGAATCCGCAGATACATTTGTTAGTAAAGTTGGTTGCGGATGCTAGTGATACTTAAGTTYCTGGATCGATACTTTACTTTCAGCACGTTGTAGAAAAAATATGCATTGTTCAAAATGGTATGTTCAAATAAACAGGAATCCAACTGGATTTCTTATCAAAACTTTGTTCTCAATCTTCTGACTCCAATCAGGTACAGCACTCAGCAGCCTCATCARAAGACCTTGGGCTGAAAACWAAACAAAACAGAGCAGCTCTGCTCTAAGTAGAGGCTCTGCAGCACGCTAACAACTTCTTTTTACTATAATACTGAACTGACCTTATAATGTTCATCTCTTCCTGGTTACACCCCTGGAGGTGTTAGCTTTTACATCAGATGTAGAACATAACTCATTTTTGTTTAGGCTAAAGAAAGAACACATGATAAAACACACCAACTCTTATTCTTGTTATGGCCTTAAAGGCTGAAATGATCAGAAAGTATAAAATACAAAACTGCATCTAATATTCAATCAGTTCCAAAATTTTCTTCAACGTCACTTTTGTTTTATAAATACACGCTGCACCGGAGCAGTCTGTCAGAGGCAGGTTCAAATGTGAACACTGAACTAAACAAGCAGGTCAGATAATTGAATCGGCTTTGACTGTGCAACAATTTCAGAATCGACATGCTAATGTGTAGCATCCATATTTAGCTCCTTCTGTGTAGCTGGACTCTGATGGAAGTCACATTTAAATTATAATGTGAACGTCCACGCAAAAAAAACATTTTTTGCTAAATAAAATCAGATTTTTTTAGAGATGGAAAAGACTTTAATAAAAATAAAATCTTCATTTTAAAAGCCATTTAGTTGTATTTTTCCTGCCATTTCCTTTTGACTTTCACATTTCACCAGAATCTGATTTTCTACTCTGAGTTGAACAATAGTAATTTGGTCATTATTATTTATGTGTCATTATTACTGACATTAAAACTTGAACTAATGTTAGCTTTCCAACAAATACATTAGTGGAYAAATAAAATCCACTCTGCTCTGCGAAGGCTTCTCGTTCAACGACCAAAATTAACATGACATTAACAAAGAGGCTGCCTGGCCTGAGATAACTGCACAGGCTTTTATTAGTGTGTCCCTTTTTTAGATGTTTAGATATTCAGAGCCTGTGGGGACACAATAAACTGCAGCAGATGCACTTATGAGCCAGTAAAACTGTTTCTGTTGCAGCTTACAGGAACAACTAACACTCATAAAGGCAGCCCAAGTTAACTGATTACTAATAAAAACTGTCAGTTAGAAAATAAGGCATGAATAAAACCTTTGTTTCTACTCAGCAGGAAGAGCTTTTTGCTTGTTTGTGTCCTCTGCTGGTCTTTAGCACTTAGTTTTATGTATTTCCTGTTTAGTTTATGTTTTATAAATCAGTGTACTCATGGCTTAAGCACTTCTCTTTTTAAATCTAGTATGGCCTGGTATTTTAAGTGTCCGATTAAAGTGAGTGAATCTTGCTCCAAGAAAGATGATCTTACATTATTTCATCTTTTTCTGAAGTATTTGCGGCGGCCTCACATTGTTTCTTTAGCAGATATTGCTCCGGGACACTAAAGTTTTTCCCGTTACGTGAAAAGCCTGTGAAGAGTTTTATGTGTCTGAACATATTCTGATAAAATGGTGAGAAATTTAAATCATCTTGATTAAATACTTTGTGCAATCTGCTTTCAGTCCTGAACCTTCCTGCCAGGGGACAATAAAACTCAGAGTTATGTGCCGAGTGTCCTCTGTCTTTGACTTTGGTCGTTTCACACTTCAGATTATCACAGGATTTGAGAAGCTACATAAAAGCTAAGGAATAAAACAATATGATATTAAAAGCAGCTTCAACCGCTGTTTATTTTGAACTTCTGCTTTTCTTGTGTCTGGTTTTCTTTTGGTGTCTCTAAATTGTTTTTCTTTTTTATCAGTTTAAATTTAAATTTCCCAATTTCTACCTGCTCCCCAGCTCATTATGAGCTGTTCTTTTTTTCTGAACACTACTGTTAGGTTTTATCATTTCCAAAAGCTTGTGATTGCCTCGCCCGTACAAAAATAACCTTCAGCTACTTCTGTCTGGATAATTCCGTCTCGGTGGAAATGCACGTCTCTAACATTTGGTCCCAGACACTCTAAGGAGAGCTTTGAGACTCGGCGATGGAATTTAGAAACACTTTACTGACAACTTTCACTGCAGGAGCTGATAATTACTCTGAAGCACAAATGGCAGTAGTAGATGTTAGTTGTAAATTGATGACAGATTTTTATAATGCAAAATCTTTAGGCTGTTAAGGAATTTACTAACATTTATGATGGGAACAGAAGCAACATGTCCTCCAGAAAATACAYGATTAAAAACCATGAGATTTTTCACCATGTTAGACATGACAGGTTAAATCAGGGATGGGCAACCTAAATGATGGAAGGGGCCACAATTTTTGTTGACACTACCAGAGGACAACATGGCACTGCACACTTGCCCAAATGTAATAAAACTGCCATTTTAAATATATTTGGGCATATATATGTGTATTACACCAACATACAGTACAGTGCAGTGACTGAGGGTGAGTAGGGCAACATGGCTGCTTCATGGAAGCTTAGCCTGTTAGCTTTTATGTTAACGCCTGAAGTAACATATTTAWCTGTAAAAAATATCTCTAATCTCTAATAGCATTAGTTGCCAGGCTAACATTATTAACTCGGGATCCAAAGTTATGTCACCATAAATACTGTATATACTGTGTATATACACTCACCGGCCACTTTATTAGGTACACCACGCTAGTAACGGGTTGGAACCCCTTTTGCC
>NW_013952406.1:815884-826895 GCF_001266775.1 Austrofundulus limnaeus
GTGGGAGACAGAGTCTCTAAGCAGACTAAACAGGTTTGATTAGAAATTCTGAAAATAGTCTGACTCCCATTTCATCTAAAACATGCAACAGATAGTTTACCTCCTAAAATATGCAGTTTTAAATGTCCAGTTTTCTCTTTATTTTTATTTTTTTAGCTGTTTATGGCCAAGAACAGAGGCCATATACGGCTCGTGGGTCATCAGTTGCTTATCCCTGTGTTAAAACTATTTCTGTGTGAACATTTCAGTTTGCTTCTAGAACTTAGAATATCTGGTAATTATTTTGATTTTAAAGATCATTTTGAGTTAAAAATTCGGAGAGCAAAACAGATTATTTCAGTGTTTAGTTGAGTCTAAYCTTTCATTGTTTGTAAAGTCCAGGTTCAGGTAGAACTCAGGTTCCTGTTTGCTTTCTCAGAAGGTGACAGCAGGCGTTTAGTGTGGTTCCGCATGGTGATACCTGGACAAATCAAATGACACTACCCAGTGCATTACCAGCTGAGGAGACGAGGAGTGGATCATCAGCGCTTATCGCGACAGGATTTCACTCCAGCCCGACCTCCTGTGGGTTTACATAAGGACAGGATGAAGTACTTTCCTTACATTATGAYAAGAGAGGCTCTGAAATGGTTGTGTAAAGGCTCTCAGCCCCCCTCCCGTCCCGTTCGGCTCTGTGGGACACGACAACTGCCCCGCTTTTGCATAAAATGCCTCTTCAAGCGTCGCGCTCTCTTTGGGTGTCTGCAGTGGAYAGCGAGATTGTCTGGGCGCTGACGACACAGCTGGCGGCAAATGCCTCTACCTGCCTTTTACTTTATTAATGAACCCCGGAGATTTAATGTGGCGCTGGAAAAGAACAAGGTGTTTCCATGGAGGTTTACATTTTTACTGCAATATTAATGGTCGCTGTAATATTAATTGTTTTTCACTTTTCTTTATATTTACAGATTGTAAGTTACTTAATAATTTAAAAGAAATGACAGCAAATGTTAACAGGCTGAAAGTGTTAAACTAATTAAATGCTGCACATTCCTTTATTATATGGTTTATTGTTTTACACTGAGTCCCAAATGCACTTCACATAAACATTTATGCTTGAGATGTTTAGAATATTTTAATAATCAAAGTGCAATCAGTTTATTTTTATACTCTGATTAAAATGCTGTGATTAAGTTGTAAGAACAAAAAAGTTCCCAGGGACTGTCTAGTTACACGCCTCGCACTGATACACTACAATCAGACACATTGTTTCTACATCTGAGCCTGTAGGACTTGCTTGTTTGTGAACTGAGTCACCTGGATAGGTCCTTCGATGATGTCATTTCCAGGAGGCGTGACTTAGTTCTAAAGAATATTGTTAAAAACTACTATATTACGGAAGAACGGTGTCGATGGTGATCTCCACTCGTGACGTCAAACATATCATTTACYCACGTTATCTGCTGCTCTCTCAAATAGTCAGATATTAGCTGCATTTCCATTGACCATGAAAATGCGCAAATTACAATTTCGAAAATAAATTTGCTCAATGGAAGCACGTCAATTTCGAAAAAAATTATGTTTTTCGACAAAATGTTTTTGCGCTAGGATGAGGTGGTTTTTCGGCTGTATCGAAATTGGTGTTTTTTGCAAAACTGCAATGGAAACACTTTTTTCGCATCACGGGAGTCACGCGATCAACAACCGGCTGTTTCTACTGGTGAAAAAGACGAKYACGATAAKGGGAAGTATACGTTGAGGCTCCCAAGTAGGGGCTTATCGCTGGAAAGCCTCGATAAAAGACACAGATGTCTCCTCTGATYATGAGCGCTAGTGTCGCAGTAGCAATATGCTATGTGTTTACATTCATTGCCATCATGTTTGTAATGACTTATCAAGGGAACAAATGTATTCACGCGTGACTTTCATAGCATTTCTTACTTAATGGAAACACTGCAGTTGTGAAACTGTGTTTTTCGACATTAACAGAATATCGACAAAGTTTTGCGCACATTTGCAATGGAAACGCAGCTAATCATCTTGGATTATACGGAGATTCATTGGTAATTTAACAGAAAAAGACGTTTATAGAGTAAATTTTGACGCATCRGACTTCAGGAAATACAGGAAAGTTCAGTTGACACGTTGACTGAAGGTTTGAGGTCTTCCACAGACCTGGAAAGCGAGTGAAATTGTAAAAAATATAATTACCATGTCTTATAGCTTAGCTTTCTTCTCCTAGTGCATGTCTCTGGTTATTTCTATCACTCGAACTACTGCTTCTCTGTTTTTTAAAGAAACTTAATGGTATGTTTAGAATTTAAGTTTATTATCACCATATGTGTGACTGACTGCAATAGAACGCTGCATGTGAGGCTATCATCCATCCTCCTACAGTAAAAAACAAAAAACAAAATAAGGTTTACTGTACCTGTTTAGTGACAGAGGATAGGCTCAGGGTGGTCCTGTGATAAAATGTTAAGACCAGACTAAAAGTCCATGGTTGCACGTTTTCTAATCAAACTTGGCTCATACCATCGCTCAAATCCAGCTGTTAGCCTAGCATCTTAGCTTGGTCAAAGTGATTAAAATACTCCCTCCATGTTGGGACGAAGGCTGTATCTTGAGACACTGTTATAAGAACTGTAATGATTGTTGGTCCTCCTGGTGAAGTTTGATGCCAATTTTCAAATTTTATTCAAGTTTAAACACAGCTAAACCATGCACTGTGATTAAAAACCAACAGAGCCCCTGATAAAGTTTGTACAAGCACCATCGTTGAGTGGATATGGTCATGTGACTATAATCTGAGTGAAGGTCCCGATTACCTGTGATCTAAAGTCCTGAGTACTTGGCCCAGCTACAGAAGGTTATMGTAATCCCTTCATGGACAATCCAGTACTCGAGTTTCCTGCGTATAACTCAGACTTGTACTTTGAACACCCTGATTTCTTTCACCTTGAAGCGATGCGTACAGCCTGCCGCCTTTAATTCTAGTTTTAGACCCAGATCATCTCATGATGAGACCAGGTTTAAGATTTAATGTCTGTAAAACTGACAAAGTTAGAGCAATTTTTCTGTTGACTGTTTGACTGGATTGACTACAGTCACACAGACTAAAACATCATCTCTGTTCTTTTCTGCAGCAGACGATGAATATCTGTAATAAATCTCAAATACTTCTCCTCTTCCAGTGATTGAGCAGACAGAGGCGTCAGATCAGAAAATACTTTTAAAGCGTTGCTCAGGAGGCCGTAAACAATCGTCCTGTTTGTGTTTGTCAAACTCTACTGAACCATCAGCATTAAAAAGATGCATATTGTGTTTTTATTCTTTTAATGACATCTAAAAGCAAACTCAAGCTAGTTTCAGCTGCTTTACTGTCGTTATTATCAAACCAACGCATCCTACTTGACGACACACACACTTGTTTCCTTTGGCTGACAGGCAGGTAATTGGGGTTAGCTGTGAGCTAGCATCATAAAGATGAAGAAGATTAATGTAAGAACGCTGCTGTGTGTGCGCGCGCTGTCACAACAGGGGTTTGCTCTTTAAATGAAGGCCATTTTAATGAGCGATGATGAGACTGAGATACTCAGAGGAACGAACCAAAAACAGAGCTAACACACAAAAACAAAGAATAAATGAGTTACCCTTATCTGTAAAACCTGCTGCAGATTCGGCAAATTAACAATCTGAATACCCGATTGACTTGAGACAGAAAATAATTTATCCGCTGATGTTATCAAATTATTGAAGTGTCTATATTATGAATGAGAGCCGGCGCCGTCTGGGCCCCAATCTTGTTTTTAAAGCTGCTTTTCATTTTTCATGTCAGACGTGCTGKTTTTTTTTCCCTTAGTCGTCATCTCAGACAAATGACAATCCATCCAGAGTTTTTGTTTCCACATATATGCACACAGTACACAATACTTAACATTCATACATCCCACACAGCTGCTTGTACCTCTTAAATTCTACTCTTAATGCGAGCAGGCAACCGAATTTGTGCTCCTTACTGAGTCAGTGTCAGTAGTGGGAGGCTCATTAATCATTCTCTTCTCCAGTAAAGATGATTATTCTTCACACTGAGGCTGTGCTTTTCTCCCATGCGTGAAGTAACAATATACATGTCAATATCACCCGTTTTTATGAGTATTTTTTTTATTTATCTGTTTTGTTCCCTCCTGTTCAAATGGATCCTGTTAAACYCTGCCAGCAGCCATTTTTCTCTCTGTGAGCCGGAGCTTTACAGAAGTGAAATGAATTTCTCTCAGAGGGAACCTGGCGGCGCACCTGCTGACGGTGATGAAGGCTCAGCGGAGGCCAGATATGTTGAGGTTTCACCTCGTAACAATGACAAATGTGGCACCAGCAAATTTACAAAACATGTCAAACATCCCCGGCCTATAAATAATGGACACCCGGGGTCTCCGTATGGTATTTAGTCATCATATAGCATTTAAAAATGTTCCTGCTGCACATGGTAGGAGAACAAATGAGTCATGAGCCGCTTCTGCAAAGACGGATAATGGAATTTATATTTGACTCCATCCATTTTTCATATGTGTAAGTTATGATCCTGTGCTGGTGCCACGCTGTGGTTTGGCTTTTATCCAAACATTTCCTTGAGATTAGTMCAGTTTAAAGATTTATTTTTTTAGCCTTTGCTTTTAGAAGGGTCCTTTTTAGCATTAAGGTTTTATTACTTATCCTGAAAAATAACAGAGAAGCTATGTAAAGATCAACCGATTCTTTTAACTGATTGTTAAAATGTATGTTTTGTGTTGGGCTTTAGGCACAAATTGTGAATGTTTTGATAGGTAGCATGTTTAGTGGTGAGCACAGTTCCACTCATCCACTAACCTGCTAATAGTGGAGCTAAAWTTTTGCTGAGCGGTTTAGCATTTGCATTAACATTATAACTAACAGACTTAACTCCTGCTAAAATAATATCATTTTACTTTGCAGCTAAAGGCCTTATTGTACTTGTTGAAGTTCAGTTGACTGTAAATCTGACACCATGCCTGAGACGTCTGATCCAGAGATATAMAGAGGGGACTAAAGAGCGTTATCGCGTTAACACAGCCAACAATTAACGACGATAATTTTTTAAACGCACGTTAATGCAATTTCTTTATATTTCTCTATCTGATCTCTGTTCTCTGTGCTGCCTGTGAAAARGCACACACAGACACACAAACCCAGTGGTCGCTGCGGAGAGGCGGGATCTTGATCACTATTTGCTTTAGATAGCCTTCATTGCGCCTTTGTTGTTGAGCATGCAGCCGCTCACATGAACCCGAGCTGCAGCCGGGGAGGAAACATGCCTGAATCCGCTGGATTCTTCAGGGCATTTTTTATTTTAAAACTTTACCCAACGGTGAGCTGGGAGGAAGTAAAGTTCTCTGTAAGCACTGCAATGCTAAACTGTCTCACCACTGCAGGAGTTTGAGCCTGAAACATCACTTCAGTTTAAAACCAGGGTAAACAGAGGGAGCTTCTGCTGACCAGCATGTAGAAGAAAGGAAAAAGTAAGACTGGCTTGATTTGCCTTACTTGTTTAAAGTTTTTGAAAATGCATTGCCACTTTTTTTTATATAAAACAGTACCTAAAATGCTCTAAAACATATTTGAGTCAGTTAAATTTTGTTCAGCATAATGAAATTAAATCAAGAATTTAAAAAATGTTTTGCAGCTAATTCCAAATGAGTATTATGATGAATGAAAGATAGATGAAGCCCCAGTTGTCAGGAAAAGAATACAATAAGCAATAAGAAGTTAAAATGAAAAAAAAAAAACTGTTGTGTGTCACACATGTTTTGCAACATACAGACGTATAAATTCAGCCATGGTAGAGTGATCATTTCTAAAAAAAATATCTTGACATTAACCGCAATTAAAAWTTTTAATCTATGCCCATGATGCATTTCTTGTTCAAAAATGTTCTTCATCTTCTTCCTTCAGTGAGGTTGTTCACACTGAGTAGAGTATTCAGAAATTTTACTCAAGGGAGAATAACGATACCTCATAAGAATATTACTTAAGTAAGGTAAAAAYTTCAGTGTAGTAAAACTAATACTAATATTTTTTTTCCAGAAAAGTTACTCAAGTAAATGTAAATGAGTTAGTGTAACTAGTTACTGTACTCCTCTGGTCTCCAATGTTTCATTTTAGATTCAAGATTCACGGCTTCAGCTACATTTATCAGCTGAAATYAGATTTATATAGTGTACTTTTTATTGCACTGCTTCACTCAGTGTTTTAATGTGAGGTGGAGCCGGTTACTCCATCAGAGCAGGAGTCCGGTTTGGACAGTAATGTAGATGGAGAGGCTGAATGTGAGCAACAGATGGACGTGAACAGATGGACCTGTGCTCCACCTCTGAGCATTCACGTGTCTTGTGGAGCAAAGCTCTACGGCTTTCTGCTGCTGCAGACATTAAAGTCAAGTTCAGCAAGCAGTTTAAAAAAACAATCAATGTCTGTGTGTGAGGAATAGGTAGAGAATAAAGGGGTTTCACTCAAATTCAGCTGTTTGTTTCATTGAATTGGAGTAATGTTGCGTGAKGGCAGCTTTGTTTAGCGAGGTCAGRGAGCTGAAGGTGTCTCCTCTCTGAATCTTTTGTTTTTGGAGGTGAAACGAGCGTGTCTGGCACATTCACTTGTGGAAAGGCCAGCACCTCATGAATGATGGCTTGACATTTATCAGGGTCTTCTGGGCTGAAAGTAAAAGCCAAGAGAGGATTTATCTTGTTGTTCCCTCTATTAATAATTTCAAGGTAACGTTTAGGATGCATTGAAGACACAGGCTCTGTGGAAGACCTTGCTTCGACGTGAAGCTGGAAAGGCTCAGGCGCTCACATGAACGTTACCACGGTGACCTGATGTTAAACTAAACGTTTCACAGCAGAGGCCCAGTGAATTAGCAGAAGTACAATTTGTCACACTGCTATGGGCAGATTGAGCCAGCTGTTGGGGCTTTAAATTTCTGCACTTAATTGCCTCTCTGGATATGTCCCTCCGAAAAAAAAAAGATGTTTCTGGCAAGTTTACCCTCGCTGCACCACCTGCTAATTGAAGTATTTTACAGTAAAATGTTAGAACCAGAGGAGCACAAACAGTGATTTCTTCTGGGAAGATGAGAAAACATCACATTTTTTTACACTATAAATAAATAAATAAAGTGAAAGAGGTCGTTTTCTCTTCTGTAGGTTGTTCAGCCTGTAGCTCGTTCTGCGGTTTTTGTGCTGTTTGTTTCTCTGAAAATAAATGGAGCCGTCTTCAAAATCCTTAAAATCTTTCAAAATGTTTAGAAATCTTTACTGGACTTTTTACCGTTTTTCTGTTTTGGTTTGGGGTTTTTTTTTCCTACTTTTTTTGGTTCTAAATTCATCTTTGATTGGCTTCTATTTTATTCCATCATTCTGACCTTTTCTGCTATTCTTCTGCTAATTTAAACTATTTTAGTCTTCTTTCTGCTGATTTAAACTCTTCTTTCAGCTGCTTTGTAATTTCAGCTGTTTTTTGCATTTTTAGATACATAATTTGAGCTTTTTTCCGTTTTTAACGTTTTGAGGTAATTTTAGCTTTTCCCTGCTTAATTCAGCAAAAATGTTTCTGTTTCTTTGATTGATTGGTTGGTTGGTTGATTGATTGATTGATTGATTGATTGATTGATTGATTGATTGATTGATTGATTGATTGATTGATTGATGATACTTTATTGATCCCAAGGGGAAATTACAGTTCAGAACACCCATTCACAAGACATAAACATAGGAGAACAGGTGTCCCCAGGTCATGCAGCCATAGACTCTGCACAGAGCAAGGATCATCAACATCAAAGAACATCATGAGGAAGTGCAACCATTAAAAAGAAAAATGAAACACCACACAAGGATAGATGAGGGAAAAAAAACAAAACATCATATTATATTAACAAAGGATAACACACTGTGGTGCTTATAGAAAATTTTAGGTATTTCAGCTACTTATTTTAGGTATTTTGGGCTAATTTCAGCTGTTTCAAAGAAAATTGCAAATATTTCTTTACATGTTTATTGCTTATTTTCACTWCTATTTCCCTGTCTGTTAATTTAAACTTTTTTCATCTACTTTTAGCTTCTTTGTGTTCATTTTTTTCAGTTTTCAGTTTGTTTGTTTTTTTTACCCTTCTATGTCATCTTTCTACTGTTTTCCATTTTTTGGGGATGTACTTTCCYRAAAAGTCATCTGTTCAAATTTAACTCACATGAACAGTTTTGCTTTTCAGTCTTTTCAGCTTCTTTAGCTGCTTTCAGCTAAAATCTTTTAGCACTAAGCAACCACAATTTATTTCCTCAGGAAATGCAGTTTCTCTACTTTATCTCTATCTTTATGTAAATTGTTCTTGTTCATAAAAATGTCTTTTATCTCATTGCACAGCCTTGAAATAAAACATCAAAACATAGAAATTGTACATCAAACCCTGCAGTTTGATCAGAATAAGATTTGGTCAAACAACATAAAATATAAATTGTGTCCAAAACTGCATGAAAAATCAGTAACAATCAATGGGATTTTGGTAAAAAGATAAAAAATCAGCCCTTTTGGAGCTTTAATTCTTAAATTTCACATCATTCCAAGTTTAAATGAGTCAAAAAGTTAAACTTTATGTGTCATTTTGTTTTACTTGTAAGCAACAGTCTAATAAATTAACTAAATAAAAAAAATAATGATAATAAATTATTCTGTATTACTCACATAAACACTCTGCTCCTTTGCCCTTTCAGTAAGAAAAACAAATAAAACTTGCCCTTTTGGCTCTTAAAGTTTGCTGAACATTATGAATATTTTGACAGTAGTTTTAAAGTCAAACAAAGCTTTGTCTCTGGACCATATGTTAGAAAATACATCCCATAATTTACACATAAGAGTCCTTGAAGGCCTGCTGAGATTCTGCCAGCAAATAAAGGCATGTATTGCACYAACAAACAAGTGTTCCTGAGCACAAATATTCTTCTAACAATTCTGAACATGATGAATTAATGAGATTCTTCAAATAAGTAGACCATCTTGGATGCTTTACACACACACGTGTACAAACACACACACTTGTACAAACACACACTGCATCCCACCGCTGGCAGTAATTTCATCAGTTTTCACACGGCCGCGTCCCTCCGCCCACTCTCTCTGTCCTTGTGAATATGAAAAACTAAGGAAATGTCTTTTGATATATATTTGGCGTATCAGTGATTCCCGTCATTACTCTTCATCTATTTCCCATCACTTTATTCAATTTCATGCAGCCYAACGAGACAACAGACGTTATCTTGGCCTCGGCGGTGACTTTACAGGAAGCTTTCGCTGTGAGAACTCCTGCGAGACGGATTGTAATGGAGGGAGATGTTGGACTATTTTTACGAAATAGAAATGCAAGATCAGCTTTATTCSTTTCTGGAGATGGCTCCCCAATTACACTTTAGCTGTCCGTGTCACTTGTCATCACTCTGATTCTGTGTTTTTATCCAGCCAGCAGAGGCGACTCGCTGCCGTAATATTTCTTTGCAAATCGTATCCTCCTCTCGCACAGTTCCTGTCGCTGCAGTCGCCGTGTTTAATAGACCCCTGTGATGTGAGTGCAGGGATTACTGAGAGCATGAACCCTACAGACACAGGCCTGACTGAGTGCCATCCTGCTTCGTTGTGTTGGGTGAATATTAAACAGCTCTCTGTGGCAGGGAACGCATGATATGACTTATTATCCAAATGTCACCCCTACCTACAAGGCTCTGCTCTCATCTTYAAATTCTCCACACCTAAATCCTGTGATTTTAATCTACAACACTCACATGAAAGCTGAAACACATGCAGGGAATGCAAAAAATACAACTGAAGATCAGCTGAACACGATAAACTCCTTTAAAATATTTCTAAAATTGTTTTTGTACATTATTACTATTATTATAGAGCACCTCTGCTCTTGTTTTTTGTATTTAAAGCTACATTATTTAAAAAAATAAAATGTGAATAAATGTTATGGCTCCAATTTTCACGTCATTCGGGCGTATTCTTCAACATGATGCAGATCTGAAAAATATATTTGGATTTGTAAAATCAAGTTTTCTGACTTTGCAGAAGCAGAGGTGTCAAGAAATTACAAATACTTTGTTTCTTTACTCAAGTAGATATTGTGGTTGTTGATATTTTACCAGCAGACACATGTAGCCTAATTTTACTTTATATTTTAAGTAGCTTTAAAACCAGTACTCTTATATATTTACTTGAGTAAAAAGCTTGAGTTGATACTTCAACTTTTAAAGAAGTATTTTGAAACCTTAGTATCCGTGCTTCATCATAAGCAATGAATATGAATACTTTTGATTATACACTTAGCGGCTGCCAGAGTATGTTTTGTGAATGACTCTCAGCAACTACCAGACCAAATTTTAGCCTGATATCAGTAAGAATATTGGAGGTATGGACATCTTGTGTTTTGTGTTGTTGCATGCAGCATTAAATGTCTAAATGCACCAAATTAAAAATAGCAACAAATATACTTAAAGATGTGTTAGAGCTCAGAATATGTGTTAAGGATCTGTTTCAGCTACTTAACAGTCTTTGTTCCACCAGTGGGCAAAAATGGTGCGGTTTCTGCTTTTCAACATTTCCTGGGCTTGTTTTTTGAAAACCAGGGTTTCAGATGACTTCTTCCAGTTCTTACCTGGAGTGTGACACCCTTACATAAAATCAAAAGTATCAAGAGCATTTTAAGGAGTTTAAGGGGCTAACACATTAAACTTTGTCAGTATCTAAAAAACTGACTTGATTGTAGCCATTCTTGTAATAGTTTTTACGAACAGTAGGAAGTGGCAGCCATTTCAACTCAGGCTGATTCAGAATGCATTTGATCAAATTAACCTCATACAAACATTAATAAAATTAGTGTTTGGTAGATTATTTCTTTGTTGTAACAATGGGCCTCATGCAAGAACATGTTCGTATTCTTATCCTAAATTTATCTTACTTTTGTTCGTATGAAGGGTTC
>NW_013952406.1:827818-847980 GCF_001266775.1 Austrofundulus limnaeus
GAACCCTTCATACGAACAAAAGTAAGATAAATTTAGGATAAGAATACGAACATGTTCTTGCATGAGGCCCAGTGCTTCTTGGTTTTAAAACTTATGACTGGCAGCACCTGGGGCTACCAGAAGCTCAAAACAAGAGAAAATAGCAGCAAAACAAGCTGTTTGACWGAAAAGATTTGGCAATTTTTTCATGTGTGCAACCCACAAATTCGTGTTCCTTACAAATGTGGCATCATTTAAAAGGGAAATTATCAGGCTTTACAACGGTATAAAACTTAATGCCAATAAGCATTTTTACAACAAAGAAATCATCTTCCAGACACTAATTTCTTTACTTTTTCTGCTAGGTTTTCAACATATTTATTAATCTAAAGGAAGTCTCTCTGATGAATCATAATTCAGTCAGAGAAAAGAGGTTTTGGATACAGAAGTGATTCCTCTGTTCCCTAAAAGTTGTTTTCCTTCATGTTTTTCTGTGAAGTGAAACACTAAAAGTTGCCTGAACAGAGTGTTTGATGTTCAGGAGCGAGAGACGTGAGAGATTCTGAGAAATCAAGAGTGGGGCCACGAGCGTTCAGAGCAGGTATGGACTCGCTGTTTCCATGGAAGTAAAAATGTTTCTGACGGCTGTATACTTGATGAACTCATTTCCATATGCGCGTTGTTAGAAATCAGGCCGCGCTGCTAAAAAACCTCCCCTTTTATTCCACACGTAGCACCGAAGCGCAGGTAAATGTGGGAAGCACTCTGCCGCACAGCCAGTGAACTCAGATGAATGTGAGCTGGAGCTAATTTAACACTCTGACAATATTTTTTTTTAATTTTCCAGAATAATATGACCGAGCTTTTAGTCCCGAGAAGAAAATATTAATCCAGATAAAGGGAGCAGACTTAATGTGCTTCAGAGAGTTCTAATCATGTTGGACCCACCATCACGTTTGTCGTCATCCCATTTATATTTTTCTATAATTCTCCTGCTGATCAAGGAGCTGAAGGGAAATGCCCAAATTCTCAATAAACTTGAAAATAAGTGGGTTTTGCTCTCAGTTGGTTWTTTTTTTTTTTTGCCCCTTATWATTACAGTTTCCCACTATGATTGGTGTTTAACATAATCTTCAGTGTGAAAGGGGAAACTCCCGCTCTCTGCATTTTGTTTACTGAATACGGACYAAACAATGAGCAGGAAGTCACCAGCAGAACAGTTTCTCTTCCTTTAATCTGCTTCTTTTTTTGTGTTATCGCTCGCTGCCAAAGACAAATGTGGAGCGAAAGGTTTTTGTACTTTMAACAAAACCCCGTCATAAACCAGTTTTAATGAATCTTTCAGAAATTAATCATTGGATTGACGTCTAGAACTGATTATCTTCTGGAGTCAGCTCTGTTTAAAACAGCTGCCACAGCAAAGCAGTTTAGTAAACACACAAATGGCTGAAACTCAGTTAAACTGACCAATATTGAGTTAAAATTTGGTGGTGGTTGGTCATATCATGTGACGTCTTTGTTTCAAATCTTGGCTTGTTTGTCATTTAGCGAAACATCAGGAACCTCTGAGTACATTTTAATGAAACTCAAAGTTATGGCAGAACACAGAAAAGCATTGCATTCACCAAATAAAAAAAAGACTCCTGATCTCATAATTACGAGAAAAAATCTCATATAACAGCGTGTGTGGTGGACGAATGAGCTCACAGCCTGTTGGATGAAACAGTTAGCCAATCAGAAAGTGAGGTGATGGAAACACAGWGGGGGATCCAAAACATACAAGACATTACAAGACAAAACAACCATAATGGTGCACTAGAAACTTTGTGGTGCTTTTTGTTTTTTTCTGTTAAATATAGACCTCAAATTATCACGGCCATGTTAGTTTACTCTGAACTCACGTTTGATCAAGAAGTTTGGCGAGATTTCCTGTCTGACATCTGAATGTTCATGAGTGAAATCTGTTTGTGTGTTATTTTTTCATCACACACTCTTATGATGTTTTTATTGTCGTTTATGTGTGAGGTGAAAATCGTGTGAACCAGGCGTAAGACTAAAACTCTGACGTTAAAGGTGGTGGGCAATAAGCTTTTAATGACTTTCCAACTTTTATAAATTCTTTGAAACCCATGCCTTATCTCGTCTTTTGTTACCCCTGAACACGTGTAATCTTTTAAATTGAAGCGAGAAAATCAGAAGCAATTTCTGTCATCAGCGCTCACTTCATTTGTGTCTTGTGTTATTTCACGGCTCGGTGGTGCTGCTGCACGGCAGATATGAAACGTTTCCTCGGCGAGGCTGRGAGCTGCTGTCAGGTCAGTATATTACACTATGTTATTATCTGAGGGTCATCCTTCCTCATTTTCAGGGGAACAGGCTAAAATTCACTAAATGAAGTGGGTTAGTTGTTCAGGGACGGAGATAACAAATGAGGAGAAACTTTCAGATTTCATTTTTAAAGCATTGAGATAAGATGTATTTATTGTGCCATACTGTAAAGGTCGTGTGCATTTAAATGCATTTGCTGTATCTTTATTTCATTATGAATGAGATAAAACTGGAGATTTTTTATCTCTTTTAGAAGGACTTGCTGTTCTTTTCCCTGGATTTTCAAAACAAGCTTAATAAGCAAATAAATTGTTGGTTGATGTTCAGCTTTTTGGAATAGTTCCTTTGTTTTTCAGGGTTATTAAACAGGGAAATCCTTAAAATATTCATTCAAGCTGTTTGAAGTTATAGATGCTTGTAAAATCTTTATATTTTTTGGTCCAGATATTGACTTCTGCAGACTTTTGTTTTGACACTAAAAAAAATGTACACAATTGATTTTAATCTGATTTTCTTCACGTTGGTTTGGACTGCGTTCAGCCTCCTCCCTGCCGGGCATCTTAGCTCGCTGACGCCTTCACAGACCAAGAACCGACAGGGCCTGTTTCCACACACGGATGTGGAGCCGTGAAAGAATCACTTTGAAACAGCAAAGTTCAACATCAAACCGAGCAGAGATGTTTTATTTGAATGCAGTCAGCTCYGCAGCAGAGAGTCGTTCACACTGAGTGTAAACTGGGTGACCTTCGGTCTTCCTCCTTCATGTTTCAAATGAACATGAGACTCTGTAAGAGTCTGATTTCTCTCACAATCATGTAAAAACCTGATGCAAGTATCACTGCAGGTCTTTTTGTTGCTGAGACAGGCGTGAAAATCTGCACCAGAGTTAATGACGAGGAAGACTTCCTCAAAAAAATAAATGCAAATCTTCAGGAGCTGATCCCCAATGAGTCATTCTTAGAGGAATGTGAGTTTCTTTTTGTTCAGATTCACTCTCTGCACGTAGTTTTTTGCTAAAGCATTGAGAAATTTTTCTGTTACCAACTTTAATGAACCGAAACCATGAAAACAACACTAAGAAGCAGCCTGTCAATCACAATGCAGTCCCTTGTTCATGCCCACCTTGCTTTGTTAGTTACTTTACTTTGGTAGGAGCGCAATTTACAAAACGTGACTCATTTCGGTTCATCTTGGTGTTGAACATTTTTGTGTTTTCACCCAGTGGGTCTATGCTACCTACAGTTGGTCTCCTCAGGGTGAGGAAGGTCGACATGTTCTCACTCACAACTCGTCACATATTGATAATTCAATTCAGTTCAATTCAATTCAGTTTATTTATATAGCGCCAAGTCACAGCATACYTTGTCTCAGGGCACTGTACATGAAAAAAAAAGAACAATCTAAAGAAGAAACCAGCAGCATGCGTTGAATCACTTCATCACAGTCTCCCATCCTGAGCAAACGGTGGAGAGGAAAAACTCCCTGCTAATCAGGAAGAAACCTCCAGCAGAACCAGGCTCAGGACAGGCGGCCTTCTGCCTCGGCCGGCTGGTTGGAGGACAGGAAAGAGACACAGATAAACACAGAAGAACTGGTCTGGGACTGGTCCAGGTGAACCTTCTTCTGGAAAAGAGACAAAGAAAAAAAACATGTCATTGATAGAAATAATTACAATAAACATGTAGAGGAGAGACTAAAGACAACAGCAAAGTGAGGAAATGTGCTCAGTTTGTGCTCCAGCAGTCTAAGTCTATAACAGCAGAAATGAGGAATAATTCAGGAAACCTAAGTCTAACTATAGGATTTATCAAAAAGGAAAGTCTTCAGTCTAATCTTAAAAGTAGACAGAGTGTCAGCCTCATGGACAGAAACTGGAAGTTGGTTCCACAAGAGAGGAGCTTGATAACTGAAAGCACTGCCTCCCATTCTACTTTTAGAAACTCCAGGAACCACAAGTAAACCTGCAGTCTGAGAGTGAAGTGCTCTGTTAGGAAAGTATGGAACAATAAGATGTTTAATATATGATGGAGCTTGGTTGTTAAGAGCTTTGTATGTTAGGAGTAATATTTTAAATTCCATTCTAAATTTGACAGGGAGCCAGTGGAGAGAAGCTAAAACTGGAGAAATATGATCTCTCCTTCCAACTCTCATTAAAACTCTAGCAGCAGCATTTTGGATTAACTGAAGACTTCTTAAAGAGCTTTTTGGATGCCCAGATAATAAAGAATTACAGTAGTCCAGCAAGACATGATAAATCCATGWATCAGTTTTTCCGCCTCATTTTTGGACAAATGATACTTGGTCAGGTACCGTCTGCGTCCAGTTTTGACTCGTCGGATACCCCCCTTGTGTCAGTTATTAACAAGATGAGACTGAGGAGGAGCGAGTTGTCATATTTTTTAAGAGTAGGAAATGCACAACAACTAACCATCCCAGACCTTAAATTGAACTTCTATTAGCCCCAGACATCCTACCCCTGACCTCAGTACCTAAAATTAACCATTAATCCTGATCCCTCATATTAACCACAGACCCCCAGCCCAAAGACCCCTATGTGGCACAACCTGGAAAAGCTGCGGGCGTGAATAACTGAGTTCCCCGACGCGGCAAAACTAGACGCAGARGGTACCTGACCAAGCATCAATATGGTGACGAGTCGGGAGTGAGAACGTGTTGGGAAAGTGTGTTCCTGGGCTTCCATGGACTTTGGTCGTGTTTTGGCATCTGGTATTCTCTTCAGGACTGGGAGTGGGGAATCCTTTTAGCTTGTTTCCTGCAGGAAGCACCGTGGCTTGCTTTGTGGTCTGAATTTTTGTTTCCCTCTCGCTGACTTGGCGGTCAGAGGCATGATGTGGTTACTGCAATAAAAAAAAAATGTGACTATTATTTCATTAAGGGGTGGGGGGGGGTATTGTGTATTTTCCAGACACATACTGTAGTTCAATTCTACACCACAATCAAGAAACTGTTACGTTTAGTTGTTCTGAAAATTCCGTATATATCAAAAATAAATATGACTTCATCTAAATGCCTTGAAATTGGTGCCCGTCACTTTAAGAGCCTCCTTCCTTTTCTGACATTTCCACTTCAGCACATCTTCACAATGCTTAAAAACATTTACAAACTTTCGTAGGAGAAAAGTCCAACTATTTATTGATAAACCCTGTCATCCTTAGCGCAAGGGAGGGGTGCTCTGTGGAGTGGGAGGTCGGCAGAGGACTGAGCTCTAGGGAGGAGCTATGTACAAATAGGCGGGACTTTGTACCAGCAAGCATTAGCTCCACATGGCTACCACAGGAGATTCAAGGATTCGTCAAACATGCATGAATGAGTCAAAGCAGCGCTCTGGTATTTTTGATGAGGGAATGACATAATATGATGTCAAGATCAAATAATTATATAATATGTAATAATAAGTAATTTTTTCATAATGCCCCCCCTTTAAAGAAAATGATTAGAGGTCACAAATCAACCAAGAGGGAGAACCATTACACCCACAATGTCTGTAATTCCAGTTAATTATTTGTTAATTTATTCATTCAGTCTAACTAGCATCAGATTCTGCATTAAATGAAAATGTGTTGGATGCACCAACGTCCAGGTCCCGGTAATTCACTTGAAATACATTTAAATGAGAAAGTAGAAGTAAGAAACTAAACCCAAAGAAAGCAAGTGCCAAACTGAATGTACATTAAGTCTGACTCAGAGGAAGGAAAGCCTTGCAGGTGTGTTGATTCAACCACTCTCACTGCCTCTGACAACTTGTCAGTTTTCCGCCTAACCAGGAAGGCTGCTAATTGACTTCCTGTTGGCATTTTCTCATTGTGTTGGCATTACATATCAAAACCACATAATTCAGTTTTAAACACATCATTTTCAGGACMATGTGGCTCATGCATCACTGAACCTCTGGGCTCTTTCTGCTCCGTAATGAATAATAAAAGCAGTGGAGTACGAACTGGGTGTTGGAACTCTGTCAAATAATACCAGTAACACAAAGAACTGTAACCAGAACTGTTCCTGTTAGATTTAATGAGTTAAACAGCATTTTTTTCTCCTGAGCTATTTATTTCTAATTTAACCGCAAGCTCTGTTGGATATAATCAAGCCTCGCTGCTGGAATCGATCACATCCGGCTCTCAGGACGCCGCAAGGTCTTACCCACGTCGATACTGTAAGCCTGAAGATAGAGAAGCTGTGAGGTAAAGTCACAAACTGTGAGAAATCGTTCACTCCGAGCAACAAAACCATTTCTTAAGGGTCACCCATCTCTCCGGCTGTAATCTCAGCAATTCATAATGCATATCTTAGCTTCCACTCAGAGCTGCAGCCTCCCGTGTGACGGCGCTGAGGAGGAGAAAGCGCGTCATTCAGTCAGATAAGTTGCTTTCCTGTTAGTGATCAGGAGCTGCCACTAGTCGCTCACCCCTGGCCCATTACTCAGCCCTCRATCAGTCCTGGCAGAGACAGCGAACCCTGACAGGTGAGATAGAGCCCCACCGGCCATCACTGCGAGGCGACTTATTAAAAATAATGACTGTGTGAAGTGATTGATGAGAGCGGGGTGACAGCTCGTAGTCCATAGCTATATTTGCACGCCACGGCATACTGATATGATTGACACATCGCAGGGGGTGGGGGGGTTGAAAGGGAACATGTCATTTTAATATTTAAAACTTTCCTCTCTCGCACGAGGAAAATGTGATTGAAAGGAAAGAGAGTGGTGCGATTTGTGAGGATTCCTGAAATGTGACACGATTATTATTCAGCGAGTACAAGATGTTTGACCCGGAGTAACTTTTCTTTATTTGATGTCTCTCTGTAGCGGCGGCTGAACCTGAAGACCCCAAGGATTACACATTGTAATAAAATAGATTAATGTAGAGCTGCAGAGTTTAAATATGAGCATTAAAATTCACTTGTGGTTGAGAAACGCTGCCTTTTGAGGTTTTTACAGCCAACTGCTGAACTGGGAAAACAATTGTCACCTTGATAGCTGCGATTTTCAAGCAGAAACTGGCAAACAGCTTTGAAGATAGTTTGATATTTTGCGAAGTASCAGCGCGTTCACTACTTACCAAGCATTAAAGGGAAGGAGTGAAACCAGATTGGCTTTAAGCGTGGCTGAGAAAATGCTAGAGACACCAATTTGTAGAAGATGGAAACAGTAAACAAGTTGAGCACATCCCTGACGTTGTCCCAAAATGTCCTCAAATGACACARTTTTCTTTTAACAACGTGATATTTCTTCACATTTTATTTGAAGGTTTCCCAAGCTCACAGTGATTGTGTAAAAAATGAAATGTTTTTGTTTAACATGTTTAGACTGACTCAGTTCAGCTCAGGAGAAACATGGTCTATTATGTCAGAGTTTTCTCATAACTTCTTCTCTTAAAACATGAATGCTGCTCTCTGGTAAAAAACTTCTGGTGGATGTGGTGACCATAATCTGTTTTTTTTTTTATCTGAAGCAGCTGAAATCCATAGTCGGGTCACAGAGTCTACAGGTCCAGGAGAGTAACACAGACCTCCCTCTCCCTGGTGACACTTTCCAGCTCATCCTGGGCGACCACAAGGTGTTCCCAGGTCAGAGAGGATACATAATCCCTCCAGTGAGTCCAGGGTCTTCCCAGGGCCTCCTACCAGTGGGACGTGCCCAGAACACCTCTAAAGGGAGGCGTCCAGGAGGCATCCTAACCAGATGAACCACCTCACTTGACTCTTTTCAATGAGGAGGAGGAGCAGCAGTTCTACTCTGAGCTCTTCACTCCATTTTTAATGCTGAACCAGCCACAGGTTGAGTGATATGTAACAGTTTTCCAGACAATGTTGGTCAGTCCAACCATGAGCAATTATTCCTTCAATAAGGCAGGGCTATTCTACTAAACTGCTCCGGGGGCCACAGTTACTGCAGGCCAGCAGCACAGGGGCCGAACATCCAGCAGCTAGTCATTATGTAAATAAGCCAATTATTTTAAAGATCTGTTCCCTTAAATTAGTTTATTTTACTTCATTTAAGCAAGAACCCTATGTAATAAATGTAGTGATAAAATAAAACAGTATCAAAACCAAAAATAACACATTGTGCCTCCTGTTCAACACAAATATTTTGACATCTCTGACTTGCACATTTTTAAACCAAATTTATTTTCACTTTCATTGTTTTATCTTCAACTCCTTTTAGTTTTGTCTTGGGTTTTCATAGAAATGATTTTTACCAGCTTTAAGCCAAGATTCTGACATTTCTGTAGATACCAAACATTTATGTCCAACTAAAAGAACTCAGTAATTAAAGTAGAAAACCGTAGAAAAACTGTAAAGTTTACCACCTCGTTATAATTTTAAATATGACCAGAACTCATCATACCTAATTTCCCTCCGGGATCAATAAAGTATTTTTGAATTGAATTTGAATCATAAAAAGAATTGGTTATGCACTCTAAAAATGAAGTGTTGAATTTACTTAACCAAATTATGTCAATAGGTTCTACTAAACGGAGTTGGGTAAAAATAAAGCAATGTACTCAATTTGGTTTAGTGGAACCAGTTTCATTAAGTAAATTCAACATATCTCTTAGAGTATGTGCAAAAGTACTTTTACTTTCCCGATTACTATGGCCAGCTTTGTGATTTTTACTCCAGTACTTTTCTTATCAGTGAAATTCATTTTTACCTAAACCCTTCTGTTAAGGTATTTTTACTAGGTTATATCTTTGAAGTGCTTTATATACACCTCTGCAGACCAGTAAATTGAGAGTTTTACCTTTCGACTCAGCTCTTTCTTCACCACAACTGACCGAAGCAACACCCTCATTACTGAGGATGAGAKCCCACTCCATTGCGAAACCTTAGACCTGCTTGAGGCAAAAAGGCATTTAAATATCCCTGGATTCTAAAGTGTTGCTGCTTTGACCATATWATTCAAATTCAGCAACTGCAAAAATTGTAAAATCTGTTTTTAGCCTGTTTTCCGATGGGATCAGTGTKTCTGCAAGCAGTTGAATTACTTAACTTTTTCTTTTTTCATGAATGTCCTTGCGTGTCATTGGGCCTCCCTGCTATTCATAGAGATGTTAAATTTAGGTACAACAAAGTGCAGCTGCTCACTAAAGTAACTTGTGTTCGTGACATTGTTGGAACGATGCGTCTGACCTTCCAGTTGTTTCCATCAGATCTAAAAGACCAAGAGTTGTACAGGTTTTGTCTTTTTATATAAAGCTGCCTGCTTTCCTTCTTCTCCACCAACCACAGCATGACTCCAGCTRCTCACAGATTTATATCACTCATCTGGTGTCATTTTTGTGGAAGGGGAAGCGTAACCCCATCTTCCTTTGAATGAAGAACTCTTCCTTTAAGGCCCCATTGGAGCAGATAGGATGGCCTTTTGCATATTGGTGAGCCATGTGTCTGTGAAAATGATGATGGATTACACTGCAGCACTCTGTCAGATCCTGTCTGTCCTCGTGTCCTCTGCTTCACTCGTGTTAACTCCTGCTTCTGCCTGGAACCTCCTTATGGGCTTTGACAGGAGCTGATAGAAGCTGATCTATGAAAGCTAATTTGGTTTAGAAAAAAGGATGTGCTAAAACTTGGTTCTTTATGATATTTTCCTAAAACGTTTGATTTAGATGAGGTTTAACACAATGTATTGGAACTTTAACAAAAAATAAGTTGAAGAAGTTGTAAAATTGCAGATATTTCTGACTCAAACTATTCCAGATTCTCTTTCAGGTTGAGGTTTTGTTTTTTTGTGGACATTTAAACCACTCAAGTGTTGCCTTAAGGTGGCGTCTCATTGGGCTGGTGACTAATTGGTAAATGGTACCTTAAAATGTTTTAAGGGGTTTCATTTTCCTGGGTTTTCAGCCTAATTGTTTAAAGGGGACATGCCATTCTAAATCTGCTTTTTTCACCATTAAGTACATTTTGTTGTGTACTTGGAGTCTCTAGGAGGCAAAAAAGTGAAATATTATATTTTGTTTAGTTTTCTTTGTTTTCTATTCTGTTTCTGAACCATTACATCACAGAATTTGCGACAGAACTTATACTTAATAAGGTCTGGACTTGTAAGACTGGATGACAAGTCTTTCCTTGTTGACATCTTTTAATTAAGTGTTAAATAAAACATTTCTGTGCAGCTATATAGTCGTAAACCACTCTATCAAACTGGAATGGACCTCTCTGGAAGCTGGAGGGGGGCGAAGCATGAAGCATCTCTTTCAGATTTAAAGAGACAGCCTCAAAATGAGTTGATCTGAGACACACCCCAGAAAAGGGGAGGGGCTTGTGGGGTTACAATAAATAGGAATACAGACCAAAGCATTGCAGTTCCATTTTTAGACCCCAACTGAAGGATTTAAARGTGAAAAAGAAGGATTTAAAAGCAGGATATCAGGATTTCATTTAATTTCCCCTCCAGTTTTAGGAAACTTGTGTGCAGCTACATTTTTTTCCAATTCTGAAAGTAAATCTCTGCTAAAATCTGCTTCCTCGGCAAACTGAAATAATTTATCTGTACTTTTTTTATCTGACCAATTCATCTGGCCCTAGTGATAAAAGCAATTAAGCTGCCATCTCAGGGTGTGAATACTTTTACAAAGAACTCAAACTGTCATTCTCAATTAATCCAAGTTTAACCTGTTAGATAAGGTTTTTGCTGAACTGTGTGTTTACCAGCACTGCAGATTGATGTAAAACACTGAGATTATGTGTCATCTGAATCAAAACATTTAATACTAAATATAAAAATATGATTTGGCTTTTGAAAGTCACGTAAAGTCTTAATGGTCAATAAAGTCAGGTGAAGAACAGATACGAAAACACTGTTTTCAGCGTATCTTATATAAAAAACTAAACTATTTATGTTTTAATTTTCTGTTTAAAACTTTTAGGTGAAATACAAACATGTCTCGTTTTAAAGGATGAATTAGCCGGACTGAAAYGCAGCAAAATGAGAAAACGCCAGAGAACAAGATACTGAAGTTCACTTTATTTATTTTTCCCCAGTAGGGTGTTTGCCCTTCGAGTCCTGATTTATATCTCACATTTTTGTTTCCCTCGTATTTTTATCTCTGCAGTTCTCTGTTTCCTCATTGTTCACGCCCTAGTCCCCCCACCCAATCCGCATACACATCTTTTGCTAAAGTATAAATAAATAGCTGGGCGCGGCGAATGCAATTCTTTGTCCTGTCGCATCCGTGCCTCACTTTTGTGCTGTCTTGTAAAATAAAATATTATAGACCACCATGGTTAAATTGTATTAGGGTGCAATGATAAATACGTTCCATAAAAACTCCCAACATGGCTCATAAATAACAGAATTTGTTTAATGTGACAAATGTAGGTGCGGGGGTGTTTAAYTTGCACGGGAAGCGAGTCAGGCTTGCAGGTAGTCGGCTGGCGTGTATAAAACCATAATGATGAGTGAGGCAACTGCGTGCGTGTGCGTGTGTGTGTGTGTGTCTCATGTTCACGGCCAGCCCTGTCGCTAACGCAGCAGCCCSCTGCATTATTTATCTCCTCAGCAGTACAACTACTTTTCCTGCTGCCACACAGTGGAGAAACTGCTCGCCTTGCACCTCAAAAATGTTTTTCATGAAGTTCCCTCCTTTCTTCTCTTTCCTCATTCAGCCTGCTGCATGGAAGACCTCTGCGTCATAACCTTTGAGCTTCTTTTCTTTGGTTTCATCATAAAAAAATACTTGCAGAACTTTCACAAAATGAGTATTGATTCATCAAACAATAACACCAGACCTCACAAGTCCGCTCATAGATCTGTTTAAATATAGAAATATAAAAAAGAAAGTTAGCAGCSTTTGATGAGAACTGAGAAAACTTGTCTGGCAAACTGTTATTTAAAAGTACTCCTGGCTGCTCTTCACTTCCCAACGCCCCTGCCAGCAAAACAAATGAGATGTGCAGGTAAAGTGTCCTTTCAGCTGATTATTTGTGCAGCGGAGGAATAGGAGTGTTTGTAGGGAAATGTCGCCTGCTGTTAAAAGTTTTAACAGTTTGAGGGAAACGATAGTACAYTAGACTTGATTAACTAATAGTCATATTAGTTAATCAAGTCATCCAGGACATGGGAAATTAAAGAACAAACATGAGGAATTTGGACTTTTTATTATTTTTATTTTATTATGATTAAATATGAATCTTTATCTTTTTTGGGTGCACAATCACTGGATCTACTCCAACTGTGGTCTGAGCAGAGCTCAATTGGTTTCCTGTCTTCACATCAACCCAAATCTTCTGCCGTTTTGGATCTTTTGTTAAAAAAAAAAAAAAAGCTGGCAGTTGATCCTGCATCATTCAGGCACCCAAAAGCCACACATTTTCTCATTTCAAGTACACAAAATCACAAACAGTAAATTTGATGGATATTCATACTGCATATAACCATATAACCTATACTACCATGTTATAGTCTAAAGTAGCCTTCACATGACCTTTAAAAGGAATTTTACAGTTCTAGATATGGCTAAGTTATTTTTGCTGAGTCATTATTTGCTTTGAAGACACTGTCTAGTCATAATTCCTTTTTTTAAAAGAAAAAAAGGTACTGTCTAGTATAATTCCAATTAAAGATACCTTAAAGGAACAACGTGTAACATTTAGGTGTATATTTTAGCAGAATTTAAGATAATCATTAATAAAAATGATTAAAACATCTAATCATCAAAAACTGAAATTGTAGGATCATTTTTATCCTAGAATAAGGTGTTTATATCTACATGGGCAATGGTAGACACAAGTTAAWGCTGCTATTTTTTCTACAGTGTCTGTGAAAGTATGAACAAAAGGCTAAATCAAAAATTGTTTATCATGGCTACAATGACCAGTACATAATTACATTATTATTACATTACTCCTATTACATTATTCTTAGATTTTAATGAAAATAATCTTACCACTTGAAATATCACTATTTATAAAGCTGCTATTAGACACCGTGTTTGGGAGTATCAAAGATTTATGGCCCCTGACGTGCTGGGGGTAGATTTGATTTTCTGTTGGTTGCAACAAAGAACCTCGACCACTAGATGTCGCTGGATATTACACACTGTTCCTTTAAATGACTTCATTTTTCAGGATATCTTAAATGCGTTTATAAATATTAGATTATCAGTTTGACAAGGACAACAAGGTGAGCGAGGTATGGAGCTGTTTTAATTCTGTTCATTGTGTCTGACAACAACTCATGCTCTGACCTTTCACAATAAAAGCTGTGACTGACTCAGAGACATTACAGTTTGACGCTGATAATTTCAACACATTCTTCTCCCCAACGATGCCGTATTTTTATTTTATTTTTTAAATGTTCTGCTCAAAACTAAAGCAGAGCTTTTGTTTTGTTCTCCTCTGAAAATAACTTCAAGTCTGTGCGGCGGCTTCTAAACTAACTTTAGGACTACAAATGAAAAATGGTTAATTCTGACTTTTGTTTTATTAAATGGCACTGTCTCCATTCAAACAAATAAATTAAAATAAAAACAAATTTAATAAACCAGAAATGAGATTAAAAAAGCAGTTATTTAAAACAAGAACAACTGGATAAAAACTGGATGAATTCAGAAAGTGCTGGGTAGGTAAAAATATAAAGTCAGACGTCTAAATATATCAACATGTTTAGCATTTCTATGTAGGAGTGTAAAGTTTTCCTGCAAGCCCACGACTCTGCGTTTTCCAGGAGCATGTTTAAGGGTCTAAACTGTGGGTGGATGGTGTTACCAGCTGACCTTTTTATCATGACAGCGATGTACGCTAATGGCCATGTCATATTTGACTTCCACTCTGTGGGAGGCGCTGCGCGGAGAACAGGCGAGGGCACGCCGTGTGTGCAGCTCTGCCCTTCCAGGCACTCACGCTCACAGCTGTGAATACTAACGAGACGTGTTTTGTTGGTCAAAAGGAATTTTAATTGGCAGCCAAGATGCGTGTGCTCTCGCCTCGCACGCCGACTCCWGGACCTCTGGCTTGAATAGGGGAGGCTAATGTGATTTTGGCAGTAAAACTGTTTGACTTTGCTGACATTTTTCACAATGCACAATTATAAATGCTCATTTTTTATCAGAGGTATAAACAGAAACAGATCAGAGGAAATACACAAAGCAGGCCTGCATAAATCCAAACATTGCTTTTTTGTCCCCAAATAAACTTAAACACCTTTTTTAGAATGAATAAAAAGTTTTTGATTTATTCTGCCTGTAGATGTTTACATAAATAATGTTAAGTAGAGCTTCAGCTGAGGAAAATAAGAACAGAAATTGAAAAAAACAGATGAATATCTTCACTTGCTCACAGTTTGTTTACTATAAACAATTTTATTTGAACGACTGTGAACCTCCTCGGGAAGCAGTCACAGTGCTTTTATTTGCCTGTTAGATGATGCAGTTTTTAGGAGATGATGAGCTTTAAGGTATTTTTTTTTAACGTACTAACAGGAGGCAGAAAGATGTGAAGAAGAGACCGCTATTCAGAAAATGCAAAGTAACGGAGCTCCACTCTCACATGTTAGTGTGTTTACATCTCTGTGGCTTAATGGGAGACCAGCTCAACCTTTACCCCTGCTTGTCATAAACACAGTCCCTTTGGAAGTGAAATGTGGAGTTTAATAAATATTTGCTGGACCCTGTTCTTCATTCACACACGTACACAAACATGGACCAGAACAGGAAACGACTGCTCTCTAATTACCTTTAATGGAACAAGCTGTGACCAATTAGCCGGTGAGTGTTAATTAGAAAACTTCAATTTCAAGAGGATTTGGACAGCCGCGTAAATGAGATGTATCTGAGGCTTCATTAGAAAATGCTTTTAATCCGGAGGAGTCCGGTCAGTGTCACCACACAAATAAATTCCTTAAAGGGAACTCCCAACTAGTTGTAACATAACATAAACATTTATGTCAGCTTTAAGAACAAGACAATACTGTAGGCTTGTTAGTTTTTATAAATTAAAAAATAGATATTGTCGCACAAATGGCGCTATGCTATTTACACTACAAATTATACCAGTTAAATCACATTTATTAGGTGTTCCAGTGTGAGCTCTATCCACCCTGAAGTTTAATCTTGGATAAGATCTTACGATCAGCCCTTTAAAATAAAACTAGAGCATGTTGACAGAGAGGAGGACAACAGAGCTGCTTCATGGAAGAAGAACCTCAGCTTTAGCCTGTTAGCTTTTGCGTTGACACCCTAACAGATACAGGCTAAAACCTGCTCNCACACACACACACACACACACACACACACACACAGACACACACACACACACAAAGATAGATAGAGCCAAGAAAACCCCCTCCCCTGCTTTCGACACACACGCCAACAGAAACGAACAGGTGCGTGTTGAAAACGCCATTCTTTGAAACATCTCCATTTCCTCAGCCCCAGCAGCCCAGGTGAGGCTGAGCTGAGCCCACGGGGCGCCGGGATTAAGAGACTGGGAGCAGGTTTAACATAAACTGTCATCTCAGGTCAGATTTGCATTTTTCTTTTCATTGTTAAAGGTTAGGCATTCCCACTGATCTGAGATAAGCATTAAAAAAGGCACCTTCTGCCCTGAAGGACAGTTTATTGGAGATGGTGACGATGTTAGGACAGTTGAAAGGACAGTGGGGACGTTTTTTTTTTTTTTTTTTTTTTTTTTGGACCTTGCAGTCTTTGTTTTACAGTAAATGTTTATCAAAAAATGTCTAACATTACAACTAGCCTGGGTTCACAGGAATCATTTGCTACTTTTCATGTTGGCGTTTCAAACTAAGATCATCTTGATATCAATTAGCTGTGGCAGCCATCTTGAAGCTGCAGATGTGCATGCTCTCCTATCAGTGTTTGGTGATAACTGTCTGTCAGAAACCACCACACAGATTTGAGTATAATTCTTACCTTTCCTCTTCACAAAACTCCAACAGTTTCCTTCATTTATTCAGAGCATAAACAAATCTGTCAGGAGGAATTCTGTTTCTGAGCTGAAACGAGCCTCTAATGTGGTTCTTCATAATCCGATGACACCACCTCTGTGAATCGTCCACAAGAGGCCTAGTGTCAATAAAGACCGGTGAGCGTGACATGAAAAATCATAAAACACCGCCATTACAGATGTAAACGCCTCAGCCCTCTGGTTCTGTAGAAAAGACAAAAGTTCAAAGTGTTTCCTTCTTGATTCTTGGAGTTCAAACCAATCCAGAGCAATCAAGATGGATCACTGAGTGATCAAGAAAGTTATTATTCCAAAAAGTTATTTTTACATTTAATAAATGCATTATTTCTGCTTTTAGTTGATTGTAGTGCCACTTAATTATTATTAAGACCCTCTGTAATTATTGTGATCAGTTCATTGAGCTAAATAAAGTTCATACAGCTGGTTTTTATCTAGCTCAGTGTAGAGAAGCCACTTTGATTTGTTTTTATCCCAAAATAGTCAAACTCTGATTATTCTGTATCTAACAGTCTGAGACCAAAGTAATCAGTGTTTTAGATGGTAAATGACACATTTTATACACTGGAATGGTGAGTTAGGCTGTTTGTTGTTTATGTCTGCGTCAGAAATCCTGTTTTACAATTCACCTAAAAGCACCGCAGCCTGAAGCCTCATGAATATCCCTTCCCAAGTCAAATTGATTTGTAACTTTTATTTTTGCTCACCGGGGTTTGTTGAGCCTCACTAATTCTAATTTCTTAGTCTGTTTCCATCCATCCTTTTCTTTCAATCAGACTGCGTGATGCCGAGGCACACGGTTGTTATAGTGATTACTATTCATGAACCGAGACGTCACGACGACGCCTCACATCTTTGTTTGCACAGAAACACACACACACACACACACAATGAGGTATTGTTTCAAAATAGACAAGCCTCTGCAGTTGTAGCTCAATCTATTATTCATACATTTCCCTGAGCCGTTTGGTTTGTGTTGGTGAGGTGCTGGTAAAAACACAGAAGCAGAGGAAGACATGGTCGTCTGCACACATTACCTCTAAATTTAAAAAAAAAACGTTCATGATTTACGCAAAATACAAACCGTTTGAATATTTCTGAAGCTCCTTTGGATACTGCCTGGTTTCATTGTGCAGTTTAAATGTTTGGTTTGCAGGTATTTTGGGGTCCACAAGGCCCCACCTTCGAGTGGTCCAGACCAAAATGTTCTAACTTACAGGTTCAGTGATCAATCTTGCCAAAATTAAAATTATAAATGCAAGTGGTGGGCAGCGCCAATTCAAAATTTAGTTGCGCAATTTCTAAAGCAGTAGTCAATATATTTAGGTCCGCAAGTTCACAAGCACATATGCTCAACAAAACTTAGCAGAAACTAAATATAAAGCACAAGACTATCTCCATTTACCAGAAAACATTAAGGTAAGAGAAAAGTCAGCACTTTACCACCATCTAGTGGTAAGATTATTTTCTTTGATGGAAGTCATTGCAGTTTGGGGAGGTTATTCATACAAACAGACTTTTAAATCATGGTGTTAAAACCAAAAATATTTGTGGATTGCTAGTTCTGCTGTTTCTTGGTCATTTTCTTATGTGTATGGCAGGGCTTTAGTAAGAAAACATGATATATATAATATATACAAAGCAGGTATAGCATATATAATATATAACATATTAGTAATTTTAAACTGTTGTAAAACTGAAGCAATGCATTCTGGTTAGGCTACAGGACACATAACAGGAACTCCTTTTCAAAATAAGAGCGTGAATTTTAACTGTTCTGTTTCTTTCTTTTTTTTTTTTTTTTTTTTTTTTTTTGTATTTATTGCCGTGGTGTCCCTCAGAGAGGAGGTACAATATGCTCATCTGAGTGTGGTTCTGCAGATCAGAACTGCAGGTGGATTGTCGCCCTTTGAAGACGTTCTAATTGCTTCCTGCCACGCAAAGAATTGTGGGAACTCTCTAATAAATCAAAACCATCACTGAGAAGAGTCAGAAGTCAGAGTATAAAGCTCTGTGAATGCAATATTGATAGAGAGATCGTTGTTTCTTCACAATGAAGGTTCATTGTGTTTAGTAGAGGCGGCTTTCCCCTCCAATGTTCAAGAAAAATGATGACAAAGTTTAAATGAATTATGTGGCTACAAAACGTAGTGAGACTAGATGGTTCTTTTTGTTTACTTTAGACTAAACTGCCGTTTGAATGTGAAAAATTATTTACGATTAGTGCTCCTCGATTCTAAATATCGAAAGCACAAATCTGCACATCATTATAAGAAATTAGTAAAACCCCTGAAGCGCAAAGGAGAACTGTAGGTCTGCAATTAGCGCATTTGTGTTTTAGGGGACTAGTGCCTACCACCGATAAGTGCAAATTGTCATAATTTTAATCATGTCGAAATGCTCCTGCGTACCACTAGAGGGAACTACCAGCAGCTTCCTCCACAAAGAAAACTTTTTTTTTTCACGTTTAAAAATGCATTCACTCATCAGAATACTGAACATAGCTCCAGGCACCGCTAAACAGCTGCTGACAACTCAGAAAATTGAAATTTTTGATGATAAAGAAAGCACTTCAAAGGATTTTCCAAATGTTATTACAATCCACAAATGACAAGCAYTAAAGACAAGGCTAAGGTCAAAAGCTTTTCTGAAAGAGTTTTTATTTTATTATTTTAAATAATGCTATAAATATTGAACCAAAATGGTTGTTTGAAGGATGAAGATCTCCAGGAAGGCTCACAGTCCTCATTATTTAAAAGCACCATCATCTCTTAAATATGTTACATTTTCAGGCCAAAATTTTTTTTTTACTAAAACAAGCAAAAGTTTGTGTTTGTCAGCAGAAAAAATGATGTAAAAACCTCTAAAATAAAATCAAACGCTGTGAAGGTTCTGTTGTGACCCTCACTAACCGTTCCAATCCTTTCTCTCTCAGGTGTTCACCAGGTACGGGAAGTGCTACATGTTCAACGCCGCAGAGGAGGGGAAGACCCTCCGGACCACCATGAAAGGAGGGACTGGGAACGGGTTGGAGATCATGCTGGACATCCAGCAGGATGAGTACCTGCCGGTGTGGGGGGACACAGGTAGGCCCGGCAGCACCCTCACCTGTCCAAAGTTTCCTCTTATTGAAAGTAACAGCCAGCTCCATTGTTTCACTGCTGAGGTAGAAGAAGCCACCAACCTTTTTTTCTCTTATTTTGCCTCCTTTTTGTTTCCTGCCGCTGTAAAACGCTGCTTACAGAGCTTTATTTTTCAGGATAATGGGTTTCCTGTTGCCAGGCGACAAGGAAACAGACACTGTGTTGTTTTCTTTATAAAAATAACTCATAATTGTATTTTTTGTACAAGAGTACCAGGCTGCAAACAAGATGAGAGTTTCCAAAACGTCAAGAAAGTCAAGTCTTTTTTTTTAAATACTTGTTGCAGKATTTTGTTGCTTTTACCTTTAAAGTGAAACAGCTTCACCTTCCTGGTTTTCTCTACAACACAGCAGAGTATTTCTGCTGTTAAACTAAGCTTCAACATCCCTACGCATCCTGACAGTTTAGTTTTTTATCACGTTATCAGATAATAAGGCTGGGCGATATGACCTAAAATCAATATCACGATATATTGGCCAGTTCACCTTGATAACAATAAATGCACGATAACTCTTACCACCACCACACACAAGTATACGGTGTAGTACAGTCGTAACACTATATACTGTGTCCGTGTTCTTAGTCAAAGTACACAGTTTAGTATTCTCTAATGACACATTATACAAAAACTTTAACCTGAACCATTTGGACCAAAGGGATTTGTAATGAAGAGTTAGATTTTGAACAGCTTTTCTGTAGTTTATCATTTTAGTGTTTTTAATATATTTACTTAAAAACATTTTTTGACAAACTTGAGTCAGATATAGT
>NW_013952406.1:850383-852982 GCF_001266775.1 Austrofundulus limnaeus
AACGTGATAGCGTTAATACTATCACGTTAAAACGTGATACGTATCACGTTTTAACAAGATACGTATCACGTTATAACGTGATAGCGTTAATACTATCACGTTAAAACGTGATACGTATCACGTTTTAACAAGATACGTATCACGTTATAACGTGATAGCGCTCGGATTTTTTTTTTCCTGCCTGATAGCAACACGCTTCCGTAGACATGGGCAAAATGACGTCAATCGTGAAATTAGCATATCATGATATAATTTATTTTCTGGGGCAAGTTTTTTTTTTTTCACCGGTATTATTCTGAATGATATGATATGGCCCAGCCCCATCAGATGGTATCACCCGAATCATTTGTGCACTCTTTGCTGTGATAAATGCATCAACAATTTTATATTTCTGCTGTAAAATCAATTAGAGGATGATGTGAATTTGATAAAAATTAACCACGCAGAGTGTTTCCCTGGTTAGCTCCTACGCTAAGCCTCCAGCTGTGCATATTTTTGCATTAACAAAACATCATTTAAACATAATTAACATCAAGATCGTTTCCTGTCTTCTGAGTAGAATCCCTACAGGAACACTTGTCACCTAGAAATAATAAAAAAAAAAAACAAAGCTTGATTTCAAACCGTTCGGCTTTGGATCGACACATTCTTCAGCTCGTGTGACTTATTTCATCTGATCTGAGCTGTAAATCATTTTATGGTTTTGAACTTTCTGTAGTTTTTCTGTTTTTAATKTTGCACCACAGGGCAGAGTTGTAATGAGATAAAATGTTACAGTCTGAGTTTCTGTCTGTGTCGTATTTAGTCAAAGTAAATTAACGGTTTTAAATTCTTACTGACAGTTAAGTGAAATGAGCAGAAACCCTGTGGTCCCCTGTGTGATTCTGAACACTCAGGCCAAACAGAAAAGATTTAAATATCCAGGTGTCTCAGAGCAACAGCTCATTTCTGTGAAACCACAGATTAATGCCGTCCAGCTCGTCTTCAGCGCTGCTCAGATAATAAAGAGTGAAGAAAAACACCTGGAGATAAATGACCTGATTTTGTGTCTCTAATCACAGAGACAGATTGATTTCCTYACGCTCTCTGCATAATTATTTTCAAACCATCTTCCCAACGACCACAAACACGTCCAATCTATTTAGTTTTTTTTCGATGTACCGTTTAACCTGCAGGAGAGCCGAGGATCAGGAACTATCTGCTTTCCTTAGCCTTTCAAACTTTTATACGTCAAGTTTATTTTCTATAAAAGTAGATATATTTGTCTGATAGTGAGGAGTATTGTGTTTGACTGCAGCTTCCTCAGCGGAGCTGTGTGTCAACAGAACTCTGGAGACCCACTGCCGGCTCCTGGATGATGGACAATAAGAAAAGCGATGGGAGGGCCGAGGGACTGGAGGGAAGAATGGGAGCTGTCGGGAGTCGATGGGGGAACGAGTCCCTGGGCGTGCTGAGTGTTGGCACAGCACAGAGACCTGGTGCAGGTTTGTGCTGATGCTGACTCATCCTGCACCGGCTAATTAAACCCCACGGGGGTGGGACACACACAGAAAACCTGGGTCTGTTTTAAGACTGAAGATGAGGAGGGTGTGGCTGCAGCTGTTGGTTTTTAACTGATCTGATCTCCCAGGAAKCAGAGGAAGAATTTTAGAATAAGGTAAACAGTGTACACCCAGCTGGACTTGTTMTTGCTCGTTAAGCTGCCGGACCGAGCCTGGTGCTCTCGTTCAGTTTCATCATGGACCCACGTAGGCTGACAGRTTCCCCCAAACACCTGATCAGAAACACTGACCATCAGTCTGACACACAGCAGTATGAAGGAAAATAAACTGTTGGTGATGTTTTGTCATTTTATTCTTTTTTTAACTGTCAGACAATCATCCTGCTGGGGACTACAGATGATAATTAATCTGTGGATAAATGGAGAAACGAGGCCCTATAGGTARGTCTCATTAAATTAGATCAGAAGTGTCAAACTCAGCTACACAAGGTGAGCAAAATTCAAAACTTGCTCCAAGCTGAGGGACAGTTTCTCTCAATATTTGTTGAAGTGTTATATAACAAATTATTCTTATAGAATTATAAATAATCTTTCCCAAATTACATTTTTATAGCATTCAGATCAAAGATTACCTAAAGAATGAAGAAGAAATTTAGAAAGACATCATTAGCATTCATTTATTAAGCCTTATTCTCTACCAACATTTGTTTGTTATCATCATTTATTATTATTTATTAGAGATATATTTTGTCACACTCCAGCAAATCAGTTAAAAAAGAAAACTCAGTGAAAAATTCAATGATTTGACCTTAAAATAGGATTAGAATAAAGCAAAGATATTTCTTTCCYAACCAAAATTAAATGTTACTGAAAAATTCAAACGTAATTTTCTTGGTTTGAAAGCTGGTCAAAATTAGAAGAATGAACCAAATCTAGTGGCAAAAACAGAAACCAGAAAATATTTAAAGTATCACCTTTGGGGCCGAATTAAATATTAACGAGGGCCAGATTTAGCCCATGGGCCTTGAGTTTGTTATGTGTAGCAGATTATCATCAACAATATAATGTACGTCATTTAAAAACTGGAAACTTATATAT
>NW_013952406.1:853286-863400 GCF_001266775.1 Austrofundulus limnaeus
ATATATATGTTCATTACACACAAAGTGGTGTATTTCAAACAGTTATGTTAATTTTGATGATTATGACTTTGCGCAAAATTCAGTAAKTATTCCATAAGACCAACAGACTGTAGCTGCAGTCAGTGCTTGAAGAGCACAAAGAATTGGACTCTTTTCAGATGAAAATAAATTTTTGCATTTAATTTGGAAAACAAGATCTCAGAGTCTGGAGGACGAGTGTGGAAGCACAGAATCCACGCTGCTCGAGGTTCAGAGTGAATTTTCCACAGTTAGTGAGGATCTGTGGACTCGTGCCATCTGCTGGTGTCACTCCACTGGCTTGTATCAARATTCAGAGCACYTCATGCTTCCCTCTGCTGACAAACTTCAGTTTTTTGTACAGTTGTACAGAAAAAAATGTTGACTTATTTTTTTAWTGTAACACAGTTTCGATATTTTCTCATATTTAACTGAAATATTGTGTCGCAGGGGATACATCTTTATAATTTCTCCCTCCCTCCAGCACAGAGTGAAGCAAAAAAACATACATAGTTTTTTTTGTTATGTTTTGGATTTTTTTTTTTTTCACACCAGAGTCGAAGGAGGTAAAACTTTTTTTCTTGTTAACTGGAGAGATTAAAAGATGTGGATGATCGTTTGCTCTTAAGTCCATCTTTAAGTGTCGGCTTCTGCTATGGGAGCGCAGCAGATCATTTTCAGCGACATGCGCAAGCTCACGTGTATGGCAGGCCATTTTAACATAAAATCAGCTTTGTCACACGTATATTCAAGATAACTGAAATTGAACATATTACCGTAGTTGTTTAYGTAAAAGATGTATAAGATCCAACTAATTAAAATGAAATCACAAACTTTTTCATGTTGTGTAATTTTTATGTAAACAAAGTTTCACCTCTTTTTAAATAAATACTGTTGATGTTTCTGCTGTCGATCATCATTCTGGGTTCAGTTTAGGAGTTTAAAAGTGTTTCAGCAGAATGTTTTTATCATTTATCATTCAGATCTCTCTGAACCAGTTACATGCAACAGCTACAAAATATTTTGCAATAGAAAGAAAACCCTTTGAGCACATCACGCTGTTTGTGATGGCAATCAACTTTGATCTCTTCTGTTAGATAAATGTCTTCTTTTTAATCAAACACATTCAYCGTTTGTTCTACTACAAGTCTGCTCTTTTCTACTGAAACTAATCTTGAATTTATCACAATTCAGATCTTTAAAGCAACTAATTAAATCTTTTTCACCCATTATTTCTTTTTTAACAGCTTAGTTAAAGGAGTGATGCTGATCGAGACACAGATGGAAACGTTTGTTGGTACCTTGGCAGCTCCTTGAAACCAGGCTTAATTTCTTCTAAAAATTGATTCAAATAAAAAGATTTATGTTCCAGAGTAAAGAATTATGGGCAGATTTGTTGGTACCCTTAAATAAATGATAACTTTTGATTTATAGTTGTGTTTAAAATGTGTTTGACCTTAATTAGTATCTCAGGTGCCTTCAAATAGTTCATTGGCTTATACTGGACAAAAACTGCAAAAACAGCTAAATACTGGACAAAAACAGCAAAATACCTGAGAACAACTGCAAAATACTGGACAAAAACAGCAAAATACTGGACAAAAACTGCAAAATACTGGAATAGACGTGCTTCTAGGTAGTTTGGAATGGTTGTGAGCACCACGCTGAACATGAGGCAGAAAAGCTCAGGAAGAAGATTATAGATGGCAAAGACTACATGTCCCTCCAACCACAGCTGGCAATAATATTAAAGAGAATAAGGTRCATGGGGCTYCAGCCAGYGTTTCAGGATATAGACGCAAGTGGAAATGCAACCCCAGGTTGATCAAACTACAAGAAAACAACAATTTYGTGGTCTTCATTCTCCTCTGGTTCTGTCAGACTCTGACTCTAAAATGTAAGTCCGGATGGACAAGTCTTCTCTTGTTGTTGTCTTTTCATTTGTAAATAAAAAGTTTCTGCAGCTGTAGACCCCTGTATCAAACTGGAATGAACCGCTCTGGAAGCTGGAGTGGGGCGGAGTTTGAAGCGCCTCCTTTGGATTCAAAATGAGTTCTTCTAAGACATACCTTATAAAATGGGCGGGGCTTGTAGAGTTACAATAAGGAGGAGTTCAGACCAAAGCATCATAGTTCCACTTTAAATTTTATTTCATTCATTAGTTTAATTGGCAGGGACAATGCACACAAACATAGAACAGGTCAAGTGWGTAACTGATGTGTTGCACAAAGAGTGTAAAGGTACAGCTAATTTACAACTGCAGGCCCTGGTTGGGCCTTTCTGAAGGGCTCGACACACGGGAGGCGACGTCACTCGCTCTCCCTTCATGGAGCTTGTGCGATGAGGCGACAATTGCTCGCCCTCCTCCAGCCAAGCAACCCGCGAAAAATAGTGCATGTGAAATTTCGCGCTCGTTCATGTAGATGTGCACACGCGAGCTTGCAACGTATAAAAGTTGAAAAATGTTGAACTTTTGTCGCTGTCGTTACAACCAATCAGCGAGGGTTTCATTGACTGACCAATGAGCAGAGAGCATGCTCCACACTGCAGTTAGCTAACACTTTCAATGTTATTTTAGCTCTGTCAAACTTTCCAGTTTTATATGACCCTTCACCAAGTGATTACTAAAAAAAGCAGCTTTATGGGAATTTGTTGGCACCAGGGTGAATTTATCCGGTAAGTTTTTCATCATAAAATCGTATCTTGGTGTTTGTTTGTTTTCCAACATCATTAGCATCGCAATATTTGTTTAGTTTTCAAGTCCGTAATGCACACACCCCTTTTTTTTGCGAACCACCAATAACTTTTACAAGAGGCAGTAGAAGAACCAATCAAATTTTGTGAAGACAAGCGATCCGAGAGCACAATTTGCAACACTGCCATCAAATCGCATCCCGTGTGTTGGGTTTCACCCTGGCTGCGATGACGGCCATTAATCTCTGTTGTTTGTCGCTCCCCYTGTGTCGAGCCCTTTAACATTAAAATACACAGATAATATGTTGTAGCCATTTCCCCGATCTTTGATAAAGCAAGACGTCTGTCTTTTGTCAAAAGTAATGACCCTCTGTATGTCCAAGCTGCTAAAAGAGGTTCATTGGTTTCTTTCCCTCCACCACCACCCCCGGTTGGTGGATCCCATGTAGATGCTTTTGGTTTGGAGGAGTGGATTGTACAAATGGTTCTGATTGTACTTTTTGTTCCATAAACTGATGAAATGTTTGACCTCTGACAAAGCCAGTCATGATCCCATTAAACTTTACTCCTCAGAACCTTAAAATTAAAAAAAAAAACATTAAAATACACAATTTATACATCAAAATAAATAGGAAAAAATACGTATTTCTGCTTACATATTCATGTAATCAACCCTGCAACCTTCAAATTCATATAATAAAAGCTACAGTATGCATTAAAATGCATGCAGTTTGGGAATCAGATACAATAAAAAACAAACATTTTCCTCTCTACATAATCATAAATAGCCTTACCTCCAAATTTACTGTTTACTTTTAATACATATCTGTGCACACCCTCAGTACCTCTCCATCCTCATGCCTTCAGCTAACATACTTAAAACTGTAGCTATAATTCAAACTAACACACAGACTTTCTCATRCATTAAACCTGAGCACTAAAAATGATCACATCTTTGGTTTTCCTTTAGCCAAGATTTAGTCATGTGGATGAACTTTTTACTGTGTGGTCTGATCAAACAAGGTTCTACAGGGGAGTTGTGCAATTCTTGACCCCAAATGAAGGATATGTTTCCTTTAAGAGAAAAACAAGAAAGGTCAGACAAAAGTTAGGTTATTGTGGAAGAGTTGATCCAGAGTTTCTGTTTTAAATTTTACATGGTTTCTTCCTGAACTCCGTGCTTCTCGTTTAAATCTCTGTCATTGCTTCTTCACTTTGTAATAAACTTTAACCTCTACATAAATCTGTCATAATTTATGTCATTTAGAAATCTACAACCACACATGTAGGCTTAACTCAGGTCTTAACTTTCCCTTCTGTTTTATGGTTCCAGCTAATGACTTCTCCAWCTTCTCACAKTCCAYCTTCCATTTGATGTAAAAACAGGCGAGTGAAGAATAATAAGCATTAGAGCACATAATAACATCTAGAACTGCCTCTGCACTTCTTTAAAATCTGCTTGTGTTAGTGTCAGGTTCAAAACACTGGAAGAGTTGGCAGAACTGAGCAGAATGGATGTTTGTTGAACAAAAGGTTAAAACCMCTCAATCTTTTTATTTCCTGAGTGTGATGTTCCTGTGGGTTCAGTCTGTGTGTGACAGATGGTGGTGACTTGTTTTTGCTGCTGTTTACAGAATATTTCACTTCATTTCAGAGTCTGGATGTAATTATTTGTCTTCAAGCTGTAAATAAAACTCAACAGCAAAACTTTAAGAATATTTCTTCTCATCTACAAGACTGTTTTATTTGTCATCTTTAAGATACACAGGGATGTTTTCTGTCCTCTTAAAGTCACTGTTTGTGTTTAAACTTTAAAAGCTTTTTAATTGTAATTACCTGTTTGGGGTAATTCTTCTTAAAGTGTTTTAGAMAAACTTGTTTTTCAGTCCAAACAATCTAAACTAAAGCCTGTCTGTTCCTCAACTCCAAGAGAAATATCAAACGTATCAAAATTAAAACTTGATCATCGRGGTGATATGATTTAAATTGTTTCTMTTTTACCGTGACTCCACGGTGAGAAACTATTAGAGGAAAAACAAGCTGAAGGGTTAAATGAATTAAGTCAGAACGGCTGATGTAAGTGAACGCTCATTAATTAAAGGCACGATGATAAGGTTTTCACTTTTAAATTAAATTTTGRTTCAACACAGAAACAGCCGAACCAGTGTTTCTCTTTCCCTGACTTGTCAGATGCCCAAGAAAGCTCTAAATATGAAGCTCTTATGAAGAACAGTGAGGGAGGAAGAAGAGGAGCTGTTCCTGCTGCAGGCTGACTCATGTATGCAAACATGCACCCGTATTTCCATCCTTCTTATGTCCCTCTCATGCACAAGAATGTTTTCAAATGTGGAGGCAAAATGGAGATAAACTTGATTCAAACAGCTCAGATTGCGGCTGCTGTTCATTTAATCCACCGTTAAATAATTTTAAGCTAAACGACTGTGATTATATTCATGTATCACATGTAACTGCAGCTCAATGGAGTTATCTTTAAAGAAAATGAAACAAATATCATTATGTGTGACTGTCTTGATAAAGATAAATGGACCGACCGGAGCACAGCAGCCTTTTAAAAACACATTTATCACAAGCATCTGTGCGCACGAGTTATTTCTGCGTGCACACGGTTCGTTCATCGTCTTCTGAGTCCTGCTCTGAGGACTGGTGTCTTATTTTACATCCAAGTCTAATTATTTGCAGTCATAATGTTCTGTATGGGTTTTTGCAATCTGTGCAGACTTGGTGCTATTTTAGTTGGTTAAACATCAAAACATTCAGRTCATTCAGGAGATGGGTGCTGTGGCTATTGTTTTTTGTGTTTTCCCAAATCCTTTAATTTCCTTTAAAGAGAGTGTTCTTTTAATATTTTATTCAGCATATTAAAACAAATAGTTACACAATGTCACAAACACATTTTCATTATTTCTCACTTTTTAAGTGTTAAAATACTAGTTTAAAATAATTCCACCAACATTGTAATGCAGTATTTAGCTCACTGTTCTATATGTAATATATTAAAAATTGAATCCTAAATCTAAATTTAAAAATTAAATCTTAAATGCTGCAGTTAAAAGTTAAAGTTTACATTTAAGTATTTTAGAACAGAACGCAGCCTTTGCTGTTGATGCTTGGCTTTTATTATGATGTCGTCATCCTGCAACAAAAACAACCACTAATGCTGCTAGCAGTGCTAATGCTACAAGCAATGCTAACGCTGCTAACTCTTCAAATTCTTCCCTATAAAACATCCTACTTGCAGTTGTGTCTGAGCTGCACTTCAATCTGCCGGACCACAGGTACCATCCAGACTGTTTTCAGTGAACACATTTTGAATTTAAATTTTAAATGCCATCTTCAGCAGTGTTAGCGGTTGCTTTTGTCGCAGCATGATGACGTCACAACGAAAGCTGCGCATCAACGGCAAAGGCTGTGTTCCATTCTGAAATACTTAAATGTAATCTTTATCATTTTGCTGTAACATTTAAGATGGACTTTTACATTTAGATTTACACATTTAGATTTAGAGTTTAATATTTCCGTATATTAACATTTAAATTTAACATTTGGTATAAAAAAATTAGCTAAATGTAAGAACAGAGCTAAATAATGAAAATCTGTTAATGACTTTTTACTTTTTATTTTACATTTGGCYCCCAATATACTTTATTTTTTAGGTTCTTATGCTCTTTTTAGCTTTTAGTTAGCCTTTTGTTTTATTTTTTAGCTTTTGGCTTCTAGCAGGTGTTTGATACATTATCATTTAGCTTACCTTTTCTCTTTGTAATTTTTAGCTAGTGTTTAGCTTTTGTTAGCTTTAACAGCTCAGGTTTGTTCAGTCTCCACACTGCATGTTTATAAAAAACTTTTCTAAAAATTTTTTGTGAGATTGTCATCATTTTATGTCTCATTTCAGTGAAAATTTGTAAATCCTAAAAGCAAAAAAAATTAAATARAAATATGAATTTTGAAGGAGGCATGTTAAACACATTTTGTAAACTTCAGCTTCTAAATTGTCTCTTTGCTCGTTTTGTTCTCTTCTTTCCCAGAACAAATTGGATTTTCTGTCTTTAAACGCATCTTTGCTTTCTGTCCGATACAATCTCAAGTCAAAGCAAGAGACAGGCACAGCATTTAATCTATTGATTGGTGTTCTTGGATTTTTTTTTTTTTTTACTTTCAAACGGAGACAAAACCATCAAGAAGCTGAGCTCCACTTGTTACAAACAGCAGCACCTCTTTGTTTTCAATACTTTTAATGGTTCTCAGGCCGCGGCTGCAGAGTGTTCTAGAACAAAAGCTCCATTTAACTATGAGTGCTCGAACAAGGAGGTAAATAAAAAGATGGAGAGAAAGTGCTTTGTAGAACATAAAATAAGTTATTAGGTGTTATATGACTTCAAATCATTTACCGTTTGATGCACAAAGGGTGCTTCCTTTTGAACTAAATAATTAGAAAGTTATTCTGACAGGAGGATGTGATGATTACTTAAAGTTTACAGTTTGTCTTTGATCGTGAGTCAATTCTTTAAACATTTCAAGACAAAAACTYTTGTTTTTTTGTCCTTTGTATTCATCTTTTAGCAGAGTGGGTAATAATGAAGGATATAACAATTAGAGCTGTAGTTGGTCTAAAGAAACCTACTGGGGCATTTTCATCCTACGTTCCCTAAATCACTCTTTCAGTTTAAGTCATTTTTATATTCATGCTCAACCTGAGGTTAAAAATGAGATCATTATTTTCTGTTCTGAGTAAAATCCTGCTAAAATAATTTAATAACTACGCTTTATTTACCTAAATTTGTCCATTAATAAATGGTTAGTTAACATTGAAAACATCCTTAATTAAGAATAATTCATACTTAATAAGTTAGAAATTAACATGTTTATTAATGCTTTACACATAAAGACTAATTACTTCCTAAAGCAACATACTAATTGTTTATTCATGCTTAATTACTCATGAACGAACCATTTATTAATGATTAAGTAAGGTTAAATAAGGTGTAATTATTAGAAAGTGTTACCATAAAATCTAACATATATTTCCAGTTAGAGACGCCCTTCTTTCCCAGAGGTGTATAGTAACAAAGTACATTTACTACGTTGCAGTACTTACGTATTTTTTGAGGATCTGTAATTTTTCCAATTTATTTTTAAAATCACAACTTTTAATTCTATTTCATTACATTCAGAACATAAAAATTGTACTTTTACTTCTTTACTTTATAATATCCTCATTACACATTACAAATTTAATTATGATCAGAACTCATGAAGTTAAAATATTAACTTAGGTTCGGGAGCAGGACCACGCCTGTCACGTTCAGCTAATCAGGCAGCGTCTATTTAAACTCTCCTCACCTGGCGTTCTGCCCTCAGCTCGCTGTCTCGACACCCACCCTCCCCTTTCGCCCTCATCGCGCCACCTTCCTCACTCCCTTCACTCCTTCTTCGTCCCTTCAGAGTTGAGTAAATTGCTTTATTCAAACTCAGTTTAGTAGAACCGGTTTGGTTAAAWAAATTCAACACTTCATTTCTTAGCATGTGTGTAACAGTACTTTTACTTTCCCGGTTATTCTGAGCAGTTTTATGACTTTTAAGTACTTTTCTTATCAGTGAAATTCATTTTTACCAAAGTCTGTTAAGGTATTTCTACTTTTACATGGTTATTTTTTTCAAGTACTTTATATACCACTTTATATACCACTACTTTCACTGGTTTGGGTTTAAACCATCCAGACGAGGACAAGTCAAACCAACATCAGCTGCAGTTCTTAGTGAGTTTCTTGTGCCTAAATGTGAGTGAATCGCAGCGACATGTGCAGTGATCATGTCTGCATAATGCTGTCGGACAGATGGTGTGTATGCTACACACACACAGATGCTGTAATTGCAGCTGCATAGAAATGAATCCCCACAACACTGAAACACTGAATGAGACATAAAATATGTAAGAGATGTCAGTCAGGACTTGATATTTTTAGGGGCAGAATGGACGCTGCATGATGATTAAAATGCTGAAACACGGAATAGACTGTACCTCCARTGATTAGCTCTCTAACACTGCTGTTTCTGGTTTTAACTGGAGTATATACAGGTAAATGTGTTTAATTATCACAGTCTTTGTGTGATTTGTCTCCAAAATATCTCATGAACATCCTTAGTAATCCTTAGATATATATTTACAACTAATTACCTTTTTTCAAGTAGTCCACCTAAGCCAATTGTCCTTTAAAAGTAAAAAAAAAAGACTGCAGTTCGGTCACATTTAGTAGCTGAGAGTCCTTCACAACTCTGAGTGTGATGATGCTGCATTAAAAAGTTTGACTAAAACAACTCTTTCAGTCTAAAGATGGCGGGCGATATGCATTTCTTCAGAGGACATTTCATTGACTTAAAATTAGTTTTCTGCACGGCAAAAATTGTCCACCTAACCAAGTTTTAAAATCTTATATCAGCCAAAAAGTCTTTTTGATCTCGTTTTGAGACTGATTTACTAAACAAGAACTGATTGTGTAAGAATAGTAATCCTGTTTTCAGAATGTGTAAGATTATTTGTCTTGTTAGTCTGAAAATTTGACTCAAATTAAGTCAAACATTTCTGCCAATGGAGTAAGAAACTTTTACTTGGTAAGATTTTCGAAATAAGAAAAAAATTGCGTCAAATCAAGTATTTCAAGAATCTTACCAAATAAAATTTTCTTACTCCATTGGCAGAAATTTTTTGACTTAATTTGAGTCAAATTTTCAGACTAACACGACAAATAATCATACACATTCTGAAAACAAGATTATTATTCTTACACAAGATCAAAAAGGCTTTTTGGCTGGATATAAGATTTTAAAACTTGGTAAGATGGACAGTTTTTGRAGTGTGGAGACTTATTCTCAACTAAACCAGCATCTGCCCTCACAATCACCTCCTGATCTCATGATTTCCACATTAGAGACTAGATTTATGAAGAAAAGGAGTTCGTATAACTGTGCAAACAGATTTATGTCACCTAAATATGAGTAGCACTTGCCCACACACACAAACTGTTCAGTAATGTTTTGTCAAAAGCTCAACAAAGCRTGTTTGATCCATTCATCTGTTCCTTAATATAACAGCATGCACGCTGCCGCCACAGTCTTCATTCTTCACTGCTGACAGTTGATTGATGAGTGCATCTTAGTGTGTATGTGGTGGTGGGGGGTGCTGTCGTGAATTTGTATGTGCACCTTGTTAGGTCGTGCTGGGAGACTCCGGTGCCGTGGAGCAGCTCGGAGTGTCGGGCCGATCAGCTGGCGAGGAAAAGCCTTGATTGAATGTCTGCGCTCACCTCTGAATGTGAAGCACTATTGATTTCTACAAGCACTGCTTATTCTTTGGCCATAAATTGTGTGTGTGTGTGTGTGTGTG
>NW_013952406.1:863520-865172 GCF_001266775.1 Austrofundulus limnaeus
GTGTGTGTGTGTGTGTGTGTGTGTGTGTGTGTGTGTGTGTGTGTGTGTGTGTGTGTGTTAAGGTGCTCTGAATAAAGGATAAAGGCCCTTTCATCTTGCGGATTCAGCACCAAGCTTTTCCCCTACCTGTGTTTGATGTCACAACAAATGGTTTACTCCTGAGTGTGTGTTTTTTATCACGCAAACCATCTCAAAAGCTCAAAGCTTTAAGATTAAAGTCCTAAAAGTTATTGCTAAAAGGTTGTTTTCAGCATGAAAATCAGCATCTGTTCCTTATCCTCTAAAATAAACAAACTGTTCGTCGAAAAGTCACGTTTCGGTAAAATAACTGGCCTTATTTTTGTCTTTATGTTTTTGTCTTCCCTGCAGAGGACACAGCGTTTGAGGCGGGTGTGCGGGTGCAGATCCACAGCCAGGCGGAGCCTCCGTTTGTCCATGAGCTGGGCTTCGGCGTGGCCCCTGGCTTCCAGACCTTTGTGGCCACYCAGGAGCAGAGGGTAAGACTTCCAGTGTTTTCCACACACTCCGCTTATCCCTCGGAGATGATGTGATAAATAACCTGCCACGCCAGGCGTGATGAGATTCTGTGCATCCATGTGTGCGTGTGAGTGGGTAGTCTCCTGGTGGTTCCATTAACGTCTCCAGACCCCCGAGGTGGCTGGTGTGGTCCCTCGGTGTTTGTTGACAGGCGAATGATGAACTTGTCCCTCCTGTTACCAGCTTTGACCTTTCTGGTCGAGAGGCTCTCGACACAATCTGAGCTCTACTCAATCATGCTGAACCTTTGTTCCATCAAACAGGGCTGCGGGGCTCACAGGTAGATAATGGAGATTTTTCACTTTTCTTTCTTTTTTTTTAAATTCGAGTTTAACAAGCTCCACTCATGTTGCTTCTGCCAAGTCTCTCCATTGTGTCCAGTCTGAGCCTCGTGGAACCATCCAGATTATTTGTTTTGTCTCTTGGTTCAGTGTTTGTTTCCATCTCCCTCCTTGTTCCTTTGTTTTCTTTGCTTTTCTTTTCCTTTGACAATTTCTGGCTTCTGCTTTACATTATGTACTGTAACAAAATCATTAGTTTTTGCTGCTCGAAGGGGGTTAAAAAAAGCTGCAAACATTTGATTTTCTTTAGGAGTGAAACGGTTGATCTGTTGGCCAAGTAATTAGACTGAGTTCTGCCATTTTTCAGATAACCTGATCTTACCAAACTGATTAAAAAGCAGGCATATTTGTGGGCAGCACTTGATACTCTGCCCTGCTGCTAATTGCCTCCTTTTTACACAACAGAGGCATCTATTTTCTGTACAAACCCAGAATATTGCATGACACAAAGCTCTCCAGACAAGAAGCAAAACYTCTTCTACAGCATAGAAATCRAGTCTTTTTGTTTWGTTTTTTATAAWCCYTTGTCYGGGTGTCAGACTCCTCCAGGGCTGCCTCKGATCTGTTCGTAACTTTTARGGACAGAAATTCTCGGTGCATCCAGGGGGGCGGAGTGAGTCTGGTTCAATGGCCTCGGGATTCCACTGTTTGCAGATGATGTAGTCCTGTTGGCGTCATCATGACGTGATCTTTGGTTTGATTTGATTTGATTTGATTTGATTTATTTAGCAGGAAAAGATTATTAAAAATCAAGCCTGACTCAGCATAATTGCT
>NW_013952406.1:866875-870901 GCF_001266775.1 Austrofundulus limnaeus
CCCATATCCAGCAGTCACAGTGCGAGGGGCGGGGTACACCCTGGACAGGTCGCAAGTCCATCACAGTGAAATAATTTGATTTTTATAATATTGTGGTTTGGCTTTGCGTAATTCAGCAACACATTTATTTCGGTAACTGTTTAAACGAGACCGATTTTCAGAAGTTTTTGATATTCTATAAGTTTTCATTGAAGAAGCTTTCAACTTTAGGAGATGTATTAATTATAGAGGCATTCAACCATGGAATTTTATTTTTCCCACTGAGGATTGTGTGGACATTCCTATGCTCACGTATGGCCACAAACTGTGGGTAGTGACCGAAAGAACAAAATCGCAGATACAGGCAGTCAAAATGTAGTATTAGTAGTAGTAGTAGTAGTAGTAGTAGTAGTAGTAGTAGTATTTATTATAAATTTGTCATACACCACAAAAGGTGCCCAACCCACATGGGCTTATAAGACACATTCAAAGGTGCTGACAGAGACCAGTCAACCTTCTTTAATGAGAACATAGAGAACATTTTCGATCCTCTGGAACGGAGTGAAATCATCCAGTTTCCAATGCTAGAGGCAAAGTACCTCTAAGCTGTGCACACTGACCTCTGTTTAGTTAAATTACATGTATCATAAAGCTCAGGTCCACAAGCATCCTTTATTAGGATATAAGTTTGCAATTTTCAGCCCATTTACACTTATAAACTTAAAACAAACAGTTTGTTCAATATTAAATTTCAACCTCTTTCTATAAATGTACTGAAAATCAGCCTCCTCAAATATCTTCTCAGTTTGTCTAGCCCAAACCCACATCTATTGGACAAAATTAGTTTTCTCCGCAGGGTAGCTGGACTCTCCCTTAGAGAGTTTTATACAATAAAACCACGATGACCATTCTACGGAGTGTCTTTATATTTTTGTTTCTGCCTTTGGTAAAATAAAGAATTCCATAACAACTTAGAGACAGGAGAGACTCAGAGCAGAGCTGCTCCTCCACATCCAGAGGAGCCAGTTGAGGTGGTTCTTCTGACTCCTCCATCGAGGTGCTTCAGACGTGTCCGACTGGGAGGAGACCCCTGGGAAGACCCAGCAGAGACTCTCTTAGTCAGTCTGACCTGACTCAGAATAAGCAGAAGATAATGAATGGGTGGATAAACCTTTTTTATTGACATGTTGGAGAAAACAAACCTAACTCCAGCTGCTTGATGCACTTTGAATCAAACCTCTGAGGAAAAAAACATCCTGCTGTGATTCTTCACCTCCCCTTTCCTCTGCAGAGCCGCTGAGAGCAAACACTGTACGTCGAAAACACATCAAGACCGTAATGATCGGTTCAATGTTCTAAACTGTGTCTTGTGAAGCATATTGGGGCCAAAATTTGTGATTAATGGATCTCCCTGACAGATACCAGTCTGTCRGCCTGAGAAAACGAGTTTAACAAAGAGTTTAAATTAACAAAATTTGCGCTAATAGCATTAGGCGTACATCAAAGCAGTTTTAATCAAGCGAGCCTCGGGCACAAAATGCACGGCCCACTAAAAAGAATGAACGAGTCCCCACACAGTAATTTTATATTCAAGCTCTCCAAATTCAGAATGGCCTGGCTGTGAGCTTTTAAATGCAACTAAAAGGGCATACTGTTCTGTTAAATGAGAAACTCTCTGTTCATGGACAAAAAATAGTCGTTATTCCATGAAGACTCTTAATTCAGGCTCACTTTTTATTTTCTTTTCTTTTCTTTTCTTTTTTTTATTATTATTATTTTTTTTTGTAGTGCTGCAGGTTCACTCTGTTTGGAAAATACAATAACACATGAATGGGGAGTTTTGCTCAGATTTGTTGTTCAGTTTTAACCAAATGTGTAGAATTTGCAGTTCAGCTCACAGAGCCGGCACTAATGGGATGACCTGCTATCAACTTTTTAACAACATCCCTGGTTGGCAAAGTTCTACGGCCTAATTAAAGTGTTGCTATAGTAAAACAGGGAAATGGAGCATTGATTAATACCACACTGAGTGAGCCACAAGCTTCTGCTTTTATTAGATAGACCATAATCAGGTCAGCAGGCCCCGACGCACTAAAAAGTGATATTGAACTCCTCGGATTATCTGATTACAGAGAAAAAATCAGATCCTGGATCAGCTACACCTGACTTTAATTAGGCCAGAAGTGAAGATTAGCTGAGATGTGAAGGAGATTGTAAAGGTTGAGGATTGCAGAGCAGCATGTTTTTTTAAAGTCTGACATAATTAATAGCTCCTGAATGTCAGAATACGGCTTCTATTGGCTGCTGGCGTGGAGACGGGCGTGTGTAATTATTACAGGAAACTATAGCTGCACACAGATGGCTACAGGCTTGTGGACACTGGAACATCCAGCTGGCGAGATCGGCTTTTGAATTGAGTTAAAATTTATTATCCTGCTGTAATTATTTGTAAAAATGATTGTATCTGTGGAGCTGCAACCTGAAAGCAGGGTTATAATGGAGCGGGGTTTAAAAACAAGCCAATTATTCTGGCAGAATGTTGCTTTTTGATTCATCCCAGAAAAAAAAAACAGATCTTTTGGCAGAAGACGGGCTGAAGTGACATTGAAGGAAACTGGGATGGGTGATGGATCCAGAGCCCGGCTGGACCTCGCTGCCTGTGTTGTGGAGCAGATGGGGCTTGGTGCTGCTCAACCTGGTGTTCCTCGTTTGTCGTCTGTTGCCCCAGCCTTCAGAGCCACAGGAGCATTTGTACTCGCGCTCCTCYCTGCGTGTTGTGGGTTTTTCTGACTGAGCCTGGCTAACTGTTGGATTGGTTTTTTCACTGCCAACACTCCTCTGCTGTGCAACACTTGGGCTGTAACATGGAGAGACCATATCTGTGGGTTTATCAAGTACTTTTCTGTTGGGTTTTTTTTTGTTTGTTTGTTTGTTTTGTTTTTTTGTGTGTAAAAAGAAATATTTTTGACTTTTTATTCAGGATATTGAAACTAATTTATCAATGTGAAGAACTGGTCCTGTCATTACTTTGGATTATGAACAAATCAAGTAGCAGAATCATCTGTTTTGGTGAAAATCAGATTGAGAAGTCTCTAATAACCACCTGGCACATTGAAATCCAGTCTGGTCTTATGGTTAAATGTGAAATTAACAAAACACCAGAAATGTCAACATTTGTGTTGATTTTTGTTTTGTTATAAACATTATAAAGCTGTATAGTTGAGAACACTYGTCCTCCATCATTCACTGTTCAAATCAAAACTGTTTTATTTGTCACACACAGTATTACACAGTATGACTTTTTGTGAGGGATCTGCACACATGGGCTAAGAAACGTAAGTTTAAATGTAAACAAAATTAATTGAAATGCAGAGCATGCAAAATGATAAAAAATAACAAAAAAATTCTGATAAATCATTTCACACGCATCTCATGTGGAGGCTTAATTAATGACATGTGCTAACAGTAAGTTAGGAATGGAGAAAAAACATAAACAGCAAAAAACAAACAAAAAATGAGTGGTGCTTTTCAAAATAAGAGCATGACATGATGTAAACTACATGTGGAATCAGGTGTTCTTTTTACGTTGTTGGATGTTTTTGTTGTAAGTAAATTTTTGTTGCTCAGTCAGCCTCTTTGTTTTTATAAATAAATCCTTTTCCTTTGACTTCTTGAGTTTTGCCTGCTCCCTGGGTTTTTTACACACGACTGTAACAATTTAATGTTTTAAACAGTTCATAGAAAATGTCTGAACACACGTAGTTTTTATTATGTTTGCAGAGTTTTTCCTACATTGTTCGTCTCAGTTGCTGTCACACTTAATTAAAATCTTCAAATTGTTTGCAAACTCTTTGTARTGTCACGGCTGTCCTGGTTCAAACAGAAATTAAACATCAACTTATTTTGACTTCTTTCACCCAGAGTCTCACTGCTGGAGTTTACCTCAAATCCCACCCAGAACACACAGTGTACAGATTTAGGTATATTTTATATATTCTTTATTTTGAACAAAATAAAAAAAAGAATACACACACACACACACACACA
>NW_013952406.1:871151-875718 GCF_001266775.1 Austrofundulus limnaeus
ATATCATAATACATGTTAGCTCTGTCAATTTACATTTACTGCTCCTGATCTTACATAGAAAACATAATTTTTTAAAATATTTATCATCAGTATATTTTACTGTTTACTTATACCCTTCATCTTCCAAATAAATAAATATATTTTGTACTGTTTTTATCTCAGACTCTCTTTAACTCGTCTTATTTYCTGTTTAAAACTGTGACCAGCTGGTTTTTGAGACGTGTCAGGTGTGAATACGGCCTAAGATTATTATAAAGCAGTGTTGAAATGTTGGCGTTATTCAAAATGTTGTTCAGAATGTTTTCTCTTTTTTATTTATTTATTTATTTATTGTTAGAATTGTTTGATTTGCCATCAACAAACCTGTTTTTTGTTTTTCCTCTGCAGCTGACCTATCTGCCTCCCCCATGGGGAGAGTGCGAGTCCAAAGCCCTGGAGTCGGGCTTCTTTCAGGTCTACAGCGTGACGGCCTGCAGGATCGACTGCGAGACGCGCTACATCGTGGAGAACTGCAACTGCAGGATGGTTCACATGCCTGGTACGTCCTCCCCCTGCACTCGTCAGCGGATGTTTTCTGTAGAATCGGCAGCATCAGAGCTTCTTGTTGATACAACCGGTCGATACTGGATTAGATGTTGGCGTTCTGAAAAGCTCCAGGAGAACAGGGGTGCGCTCTTCCTCTCAGAACGTTTCATTCACACACGTGTTTACAGRGAGAAGTTAATGTTTGTTTAAACARGAGTCGATGCCTCCTGTAACGTGCATTCTTAATCCCGTTCCCAGGTGACGCCTCGTACTGCACACCTGAGCAGTACAAAGACTGTGCTGAGCCTGCGCTGGGTGAGTCAACACAAACACACACTCTACAAGGATATATGGTGGAATGGTTTATGTATGATGAGGCAAAGGATTAGCTGTTTGTGTTGTGTGTTGACGCTAAGCTTTAATACTAAACCTGCTTCTGAGATAAATGATGCTGAGTTTTAGAATTTCAATAAGTTTATGTTTTAAAAGCTTTAAAGTTAAAAATCATCTACAATCTCAAATCTGAAAACGTCTGAGCTTTYGGTAAAATATAAATACAGAAAGAAACGATTTGTAAATCAATTAGTCTCAATGGAAAATTAAGAAAATATTGATATTATTAAAAGACTTCAAGAATATGAAGAAATCTTTGAGCTCAAAGAACTAAAGGTTGAAAGTCAAAGGATCGTTGGACTTCAGTTTACCGTGCCATCCACAAATGCTGGTTAAAGCTCTATCACGCAACAATGAAGCCATGGGTGAAAACATCATCATTCTGTGGTCCAGAGCTCATTTAAAARGAACTGAAGCACAGTGGAAAACTGTTCTGTGGTCTGACGACACCTGGCCTGGTGTCAGAGCACAGTTCTAAAGCCTGCCTCTCTGGTGGTATAGGGGTGCATTAGTGTKTCTGACATGGACACCTGACACATCCATCAATGCAGGAATATATAAACATCTTTTAGAACAAAAATGYTTTCTTCATGTGACCGTTGGTTTGACTGTGTTTGATTGTGAGGAAAAATAGGTTTAAAATTTGCCAAACTTTACATTCTGTTTTTATTATGTTATAAAATATTATTGTTTTTTTATTAGGGCATTAACTAAATTAACATGAAAGCTGCTGTTATTGACCTTCGTGCTTTTCAGAAGCAGTGATGAATATCAAACAACCTGTTTGTGTAAACTCCTGTACAGCTAGTCAAAAAACACACAGTTAWAGCTTCAAATTGTTTTTGTTTAGTTGATTTATCTGTTAAAATCATTGTAGGGTGCATACATGTCAACCCCTTCAGACTTTTACATGTTTCCTAAGCCTCACAATTTCATAATTTTCACAATAAAATCTGTATTATTCACACACAATACAAGAGGGCGGGCTTTAAGTGGACTGTGCTGCGGGGAAAGACAGAATGTGAGGAGGAGATAACAGTGCCCGCAGAGCAGAGGAGCAGAGGTGGGGAGACGTAAAATAAATTTCTCTTTACATCTGTATTCATGCAGATTGAAGGCAAATCCTGTAATTTACAGACAATCTGTCTCTCTGCAGATGTCAACCATGTGATCAAGTGATGTGAGATCACAAAGGGTCAACCATATTCAGATTTTCCTGCAGAGGTTTCAGTGTGTTTCAGGAGTTGTCACTGAATATGATTCTTTAAATGGACCCAATGTTTCTTCTTTTTGGAGCTAAAAAAAAGTCTAACCGAGTCAGAACCAGCAYGGACTCTGGTGTCAGAGTTCACTTTATTGCATGAAGATTTTATTTCTTATTCCATAGATTTGGGTACATTTATGCATCCATGTAACAGTTTCCCTCATAGAAACATTGAAGAAATGCTGGATACTCTAGTTTTTTTTTTTGTTTGTTTGTTTGTTTGTTTTTTTAATTTTGACTTTTAAGAAATCTGCTCTGCTAATTCTAGACAGACTCATGAATATTAGATTTAAACCGAGGATGTTCTATTTTATGTGAAATAAATCCACTGAGAGGCTTTTCTAAATCTTGATTTTAGCCTTTTAAGCTGTGTTGATGAAGTGAAAGTCTGAAACAGTTTGCAGGATTACAGTCACCAAATCGCCTGGTTAAAAAAATTTAAAAATAAAACGTGAACGAGCCTCACAAACAGCTTGTCTCAGRGTGTCTTAAAACCTGCAGAAACTGAATGTTTTCCTGCAACATTTTGTAAGAAATACGTGTTTTAATATGGTATGTCCGAATAAACAGGATTCAGCTGGATTTCTTGTTAAAAACTTTATTTCAGTCCTCTGACTCCAATCAGGTTCATTCAGCTCTCAGCCGCAGCGTACAACCTTGGGCCAAACCAAAACAAACACGGGAGCTCTGCTCTGAGCAGACACTCTGCAAAACACTGACAACTTCTTTTTACTATAATAATGAATTGAGCTTATAATGTTTATCCCTTCCTGGTTACACCCCAGAGGTGTTACCTTTTACGTCAGACGTCAGAACGTCACTCAGTTTTGTTTAGGCTAAGAGAAAGAACACATGAAAACACACACACACCAACTCTTTGTCTGTTTTAACCTTACAGACTGAAATGATCAGAAAGTATAAAATACAAAACTGAATCTAATATTCAATTAATCAGTTACAAAATTTCTTCAATTTCATGAGCAGAGGTGTGATAGAGTTAAAGACTTTTAAACTAAGYTGATCTTGAGGAGTTTTAGCTGTTTGTTTATATCAAACTTTGAACAGTATTCTGTTTGAAGTTAGAATGTGTTGTTAATGACACAACATTTAGCTCAATATCTGTTAATTTAACAGAGTTCTGGTGGTTTTTACTGGTTAAGGTTTCTTAGCTGCTATCATGAATCAATGTGACTCAGAGCGTTTGTCAGTCATGGCTCATTAGTTTATTATTTCAAACACTGAAGGTACTAACTCACTCCAGGACTGAGTCCTTCATATTATCTGCTTTTTCAATTAATAAAAGCCTGTTTTCAGTTAAAAAAAGCACAAAGTAATAACTAAATCTAAGCGAGTCTTGTGTGATTTCTAACCTTTATCCAGCTCAGCTCAGGCACGACATCATTAGAGCAACTTTCTCCTCTCTCAGAGCCATCTTCCCACTCAGCCTCCAGACCTCCTACCCATCAGTAAATTATTTTTGGAAAACCAGAACAGTACAAAAATATATATAAAATCTGTAGCCAAGAGCAACTAAACCTTCAGGCAATCAGCATCAAAGCTGTGGACTCCCACACCGTAAGGACATTCTGTGTAACTGGATATGACATTAACATGGACTCAGAGACACCAGTTCCACTGTGGGAAGCAGCAAGGCAGAGGCCTTCGAAGCCATTTCCAGACTGCTCTTTCTCTGTAATTGGTTTCTTTTTTTTCTTTTTCTTCCCCTTTTTTTTTCTTTTTTTAACTGTAAAGCTTTTACAATCCCAACACATACACGGGCGCTTCGCTCAGCTTGGATCAGGAAATGTAAATAAAACCTCGTTCAAACTCCAAGTGCCAATTTGTTCCACCCACCAAGGCTTCACACGCCTGAGTTTGATTGCTTTTTTCTCCCTCTGTGATTCTGCAGCTGCTTTAGACACAGATCAGTGTCTTTTATAAACGTTTCGCTGCTTTACTTGTTGCTTTTAATGAAAAAAATGCCTCTAAAATGTGATTCTCAGAAAGGTCATCAGCTGTACTGATCAGCCCGATTCAAAATGGCCGCCCAAAAAAATGGCAACAACTCAGCTAATCTTACAGGTATTGAACTAAAATTTGGTGCAATAGTAGCTGAGTATCATCTCCAACTAGAGTTGCCAACTCAGCCCCTCTAAAATATGGGACAGCTGCGACGGGGGCGGGGCTTAATGACATAATGCATTAATCTTGATGTCACCACAAAATATTTCTTATTATTTTCAGGGGACATTTGCTAACCCTATCTCCAACATGTATTTTCGAACAATGACATCATCAACTATCTGTTAGCAAAATATCCCATCACCCAGCCAATTGATTTTAAGGAAATTACAAATGGTTAATATATGGAGTCAATTCATGTTA
>NW_013952406.1:877006-885191 GCF_001266775.1 Austrofundulus limnaeus
CTATTGTACATGTGTACCTATTTTGTGTTGTGGGGGAAACCGGAGTACCCGGAGAAAACCCACGCAAGCACGAGGACAACATGCAAACTCCGCACAGAAAGACCCCAGGTCCGAACCGGGGATCGAACCCAGGACCTTCTTGCTGTGAGGCGTCGGTGCTAACCACTGAGCCGTCGTGCCGCCTAAGTTAGAACTTTATAATTACCTGTTTGCTTAATCTGAATCCAATAAGGAGGAAATGTAAAACTTGTTCTTGTAGATTTAAGCAGGTGAGAAGTTTAGACAAAGAATCAGCCATTTAAATGCACAAAGCCGTGCTCCTGTGAATCCAATAAAGTCACATTTGAATAGAAATAAGAGACCACTGTGAGCCCATGTTGAATTCTCCCCCTCCGGTGCGTGACTGCGCGGCCCCACCAGCTATTATTTCACCATGGGGGGATCTGTGTCTCCTGCTCTGTGATCTGCAGTTCTGCCATCGTGAGACACGAGCCTGAAAGCATTAACCTTTTCCTCTCACATTCCAAGAATAACCAATTTCCACACAGGTTTTTAAGGTCTGTAAAGGAGAAGGGCTTTGTGTGTGTGGTGGTMGTGGGGGAATGAGGTCCGTTTAAATATTATCAAAAATTCTGACTTTATGGAAGTGATTTGTGAGCTGCCTCAGAAGCTTTCAACAGATCCGAAAGGCCCGCGTCGCTTTAAATCACCGTCCCGGCTGACAAAGAGTTGGTGCTGTATAGAAGGCTGTAGGCWGCCCACAAAATTATTCTGAACATTTTATTCTCAAACTGCCAAAGCAGAGCCTTGAATGGAGCTTTCTGCTGCAGGGTTTCCTGGCTGTCAGGGTGAAGGCTGTTCCTCTGATGCCACTCCAGGGCACGTTTGTGTTCGCAGCTTTACGTCGTCTGCTCTGCCACGCTGACGTGCACCGTCATTAAGCCTTCTCCAGAGTAAACACTCACACGACCTGAGACGAAACGAGGCGTCATGTTCTGCGTGGTTTCGTGTCTGACCTTTGCATTCAGGTGGAGCAAAACGAAAATGTCAGATCCGCCTGACTTTCTGACGTCCCAGAGGCTGAAACGTACAGAAGCTTCAAACCGACACTTGGGTTTGAGCGTGATCCGTTTCCTTGTTCATCAGTAGGAAAGCGTTCATGCACAGCTGGTGCTGATAAAGATGTGMCTCATTAAAATAATTACTGCGGCTGAAGTGTGTATACTGAATCAAAGCTTGTTATTTAAGGGTTTTTATTTCACTGTAAAGTTGCTTTGTTGAAAAGGGAACAAAAAATAATGATACTATAATTTACTGCAATTAGATGCAATTGATAATTATTTTAATTATCAGCTGTTTGAGTTTTTAATTCATGCTAAATAATTATGAGTCGATCTCACCTCTTCTCAGCAGTGTCAAACTCGGTTAAATTTAAAACTCGGTCCAAGCCAAGTACCCGTTTCTGTCAGTATTTATTTATAAAAATATTGGTTTTAAATGATATCTAACAGATTATTCTTATAGGAAGACATTTTATTTTATGTAGAGTTTAGAACATACATACACTAACAAATAAAGAAAAAGATTTAAATTTAAAGCTCATTAGTGTTTATACCTTAAAATTATTATTTCACTGACTGTTTCTTAGAATAATGTTTTATCACAATCCAGCAAAAAAAAAAACTCACAAAAAATCCAAACATTTAACTTTAAAAATAAAGGTGGATACAAAATTTTGACTACTGTTGAGAAAAGACTGCACAAAGTACAGTGATAAAAGGAGAAAAAATAAAAACTACTTTAAAAACTATCTTTGCGACCAGATAAAACCTTAACGAGGGCCGGATTTGGCCTGCGGGCCTTGAGTTTGACACATGAAATCTGACAAATCTAAATTTTTAAGTTCATTTCTTCTGATTTCAGCAAAAAAAAAAGGCCATATACTGTATGTGCATATGAAAGGTATGAAGTGTAAATATTTTACTTTGGTCAATTTTAAAATTAATTTGAATAAATCTTAACAGCAACTTTTAATCTGAAAACACAGAAACTGCTGAGGCACATCATTTAATGGTACTAAAATATGAAGGATATGTTGACAATCTCCAACCTGTGTGAAGAACTCCTCTCTTATTTTAAAAGTGTAGTTTATATTTCAAATTATAAATGTGGATTCACCTGCCAGTGTAAAGAGAAGACAAAATAATGTGCGCAGTCACTAATACAGTGTTGCAGTTAATAGGTGGAGACATGACGTACTTGTCGCTTGGTTTTGATAGATTTATTGATTTTTATTGATTCTTAAATGCTCTTCACATTTATATATTTTCATTGAGATGTTTAGATTATGTTTATTATCGAATGATGAAAATCGCATCTTTTAGTTTGCAGTTTCGAGTCTTCCGCTCCCCCTTGGGTGTGCTTCGGCCTAACCCTGAAAAGGTTGTGGTAATCCTGAATCCTGACTCGGTTTCCTGTGTAAAATTCAGGCTTGCACTCTGAACATGTTTCTGTCAGTTGGTGACCCCGACGTGATGCATTTACTCCCATCAGGAAAAATCTGTTCCATGCTTGAATCTGCAAGATTCTGGAAACTTTCCCACAATTCTGAGTCCAGCTTCTCTACTATCAAATGTAGTGATTTTATTTTAGCCTAACCTATGTTGGTGTATCAAACTGATCGTTGTGCGYCTTAATTTCCTTTTTGACCTTTTCTATTTTAGTACCACATCTTGGCAGAGTTCCTTAATTATTTTTCACAGTCGGGTAATAATTGTGTCAAAGATAAAGGTTTTACTAAAATTCTAACTTTCTGAATCCAGTATCTAAGACTACAACAAGAGCTTTAAAATATAATTTATGATATAAAATAACCTGACTTTTAGTTGCTCGAGCCAGAATGTGTAAATTTAGAAGTAAGATTCAATATTTACGATTCTTCCTGATTTTTCTTCGTCATCTTCATCCCATCCATCCACGATTCATTCATGCCCCCCCCGCCCACCGTCCCGCCCTATTTTCCCGCTCTTCCGTCTCTTCGTTTACATTTCTCCATGAAGCCAAACTGTCTGCGGTGGAAAGCAGCAGCTGCATGTGCAGGACGCCGTGCAACATGACCCGCTACAACAAGGAGCTGTCCATGGTCAAAATCCCCAGCAAGACGTCGGCGCGCTACCTGCAGAAGAAGTTCAACAAGTCGGAGAAGTACATCACGTAAGTAAACGTGTTCAAATATCAGAAATAACAAGACTTTAACGAGGACCACAGTTGTGATTGCAGATTTGTATGATTCACCACACAGAAACAGATCTTCTTCCTAATAATCATGGACTCTGAGATTATTTCTGTCAGATCCAGGTTCTGTCTGTCTGTTTCTCCACTCCTCCGCCCACACACAGACCGGTCCTGATTGGGCTTCTTGACCTGATGTGAGATTCACCGGAACAAATGTACCTTTTTTTTTTCCTTTTTCTTTTCGCAGAGACAACATCTTGGTGCTGGACGTGTTCTTTGAGGCTCTGAACTACGAGACCATRGAGCAGAAAAAGGCCTACGAGGTGGCTGGTTTACTGGGTACGTCAGCAGGATCGCCTCTGATTGACGTAGACGTGACGCTGAATGTTTATTGGAAGTGGACCAGAACCAATGATTGTTTTTATTTATTCCAGCTCATCTTGTCAAAAGTTACAAACTTTCTTTAAAAGGATTAATTTAGTTTCCTCCTTCATTTCTGTGTTTCCTGCAGGTGATATTGGAGGACAGATGGGTTTGTTCATCGGAGCGAGCATCCTCACCATCTTAGAGCTGTTTGATTATGCTTATGAGGTCAGTTTTTATAGATTTTCACACTCCTGACAGATTCTCACAACATGTGTCTTAGAAAGCTGTTAGAACGTCACATTAGTTATGGACGGGGACGTTGATGCATCTGCATTTTATTAGCAAATAAAGTCTGGAAATGTAGTTTGGCTGCAAACTCAGCTGCAGTTTTTTTGTAAAATCAGTGACTCGTGGGTTTTGTTGTTTGTTTGTTTTTTTAYGTAAAGCCCTCAACATAAAAACATCTGATAAAATAAACAGATACTAAAAGCAGATAAGAGCAAGACGAACGTGACTATTTTGCTTTTCCATTTCCCGTCTGTCGGCCGAGTTCCTTTTGAAAGTTTTTATGTGCAGCTTTCAGCTCCACATGTTTCTGCTAAGCACATAATAGTCTTCAGAAATTCTGAGAAAAAGTAATGGTTGGGAGAAAATTTTTATCTTTTTTTATTTAATATTTTTCCTCCTCGTTTAATTTAATGACCATAATGAAGTAAAGGGCATTACGAACCTTTAGGCACCCAACCAAATCGCTTCCTGAGTTACCTTTAAGAGTCGTTCCGAGCGGTTCCTGCTGAAACGTAATGGGCCAGTTTGTTGCTCCATATGCCTCCCATTTACAGTTTCACTGTGCAGCCCGGACTGTCTGCAGCAATGAGGAAAAACTCTCCTGTTCCAAACTGAACGACGGCTTCAGACTTACTTTCTGATCTCCAGGTGGTGAAAGACCGACTGCTGGACTTACTGAGCAGAGAGGAGGAGGATGAGAGCCATGCAGAGGAGGTGGTAAGAGCTTTAATTTTCTTTTCTTTTTTTAAACCTCATCAACTTAACCTCAGACTGACCACTGAGGCTTTGCGTCATTGCAGTGTTCATGACTGAAGAATGTTTTTTTTAATCAGAAGGTATTTTGCAGAATCGTGACTGAGCTGTCATGCTGAACAAACAATTAGTTTGATTTTTGTAAAAGTTGTGAGAATTCAGCTTTATTTTTTTAATTTAAAAAAATAAAAAACATTCCTGAGCAGCACTAACAGACAATAACTGAGCTCTACCTGTTTTTTCTTGCATAGAAACAGCGTTTTAACACGTCCTTTTTAAACACTGCAAAGTACTACATGTACAACTGAATAAATGTGAAACAAATAAAACAGAAATACTATTAAAAGTAAAAGCAAGAGAGTTTTACTCACTGTTGAGTTGTGATAAGTAGCTCCCCCACTTCCCAACAGAGAATTCCCACTGAATGGGGCTTCCACTTAAAATTTTTTACTTGTAACTGGGAAATTTCCACTTCCTAGTACAACTGCAGCAAAAGTCGCCAGTGAAAATGAAGCGAAGTTAAGATTTTAAATGMCAAATTTCACCTTTAACCCTGTGCAGCTCCACCCAGTGGTGGGATGCCATCATTACAGGTGGCTGTGGCGGATTGGTTAGAGGAATCGTCCCATAACCGTAAGCCCCGCCTCTGTCAATGAGCCCCAGGGCAGCTGTGGCTACATTGTAGCTTACTATCGTCAGTGTGTGAATGTCTGTAGTGTAAAGCGCTTTGGGATCCGGAGGGACTTGATAAAACGCTATATAAGTTCCATTTATTATTTACCATTTACCATTTCACGGTAAAATAATCAGCATGCATTATGGGAGATGTAGTTTATGATCAATGCTGGTTTTAAAGAAGCTTATTTTAAGATATTAATAAATCTTTGAAGAACCAGCTTGGCAGTGGTTCCAGCGGGGAACCATTTTGACGTCAGCAGACTTCTGCTCGTGGATTGGCTGAGCTGAGACAGAACTTACAAACTCTTCCTGGAGAGAGGTGACGAAGACGAGCACTTTTAACTTGAGCTGGACGGAGCCGTCTGAAATCAGAAGATATCCCGGGAGGTTTTGGACCAACTGGTCGCCCACGGTTATACACACTTATAAACAGTGCTGTGATAAATAATAATAACAAGTCTGACTACCAGGCAATAAAACCACTACAGCTTGACAATAAACAACGGGCTATAGAACGTTTTTGTGGGGCCATATTCTGCCCACGGGCCTTGAGTTTGACTCGTGCTCAACATAAAATCAAAAGTTGTTTTCCTTAAAGTGTGAAGAGGTTTTTATGTTAGATTTCGTCATGCGTTAAGTGCTTGTGCTTCCATGTAGAAGTGTAAATTTGTAWTTATTCAGCTCTGCTGCAGCACTTCATGTGTTTAAAGAGCTTTTTAAGACATAAACAACTTCCTTTGACTTTCAGAGCTCCTGTGACCCCGTGGCGAACCACTCAGAATCCATCAGCCACACCGTGACCGTCCCCCTCCAGACAACCTTGGGCACCCTGGAGGAGATCGCCTGCTGAAGACCCCCTTCCCTACCCCTCAGAGCTGCCCAAAAACCCAGCACCTGCCTCCACTGGGCCTGGCATCCTTTTTTTACGGAGTCCTGCTGGACCTTAACGGGGGCGGGGAGGAGGACGGGAGCAGGGGTCAGTCTGAGGACAGCGCCGCACTCCGTCACACCCTTCTGTCTGAGGCGCTAATGGGGATTAAAGACCTGCCAGAGGGATTTATCAGCATTCTCTGTCACCCTGCACCGGAGGGGGGGCGGCCTCTGCCGTGACGGACCCTCGCTGAGGTCCCCTCCACAAATATGCACAAAGAATATTAAAGACCGAGTCGAGAGTTCTCATCCTGTGCAGAGTAGCCATGTAAAAATAAATCCACACTCGTACGTCTCTCACTGCCAAATTAGCTGTAAAAAAAAAAGAAGAAGCGGTCTCCAAACTGCATGCGTCGATCTGTCTCACTCTTTGCTGATGCTGGACTGCAGTGTTGCTTTACTGCGCGCGTGTGTGTGTGTGTGTGTGTGTGTGTGTGTGTGTGTGTGTGTGTGTGTGTGTGTGTGTGTGTGTGTGTGTGTGTCATTAGTCTGTTTATCTGCAGGATGGCACTGTGGAAACATCAAACCTTTCGAATGTACAGATTGAACAGTTTCAGGCTGCTGGAAAACTAAACAGCTTCTTATGTTCGTCAGTGTAAGAAAAATAATCTGAATATTTTCTGCCCACCTTTTTTTTTTTTTTGGTCCACCTGCCATTTTGAAGGTAATTGTTTAACCGGATGTCAGGTTTGCTCCGTGGCTCCTGTGGTGCTCGGCTGTTATTTACAGACATCGCTGAGAGGATGTCAGACCCTCGCTGTTAATTTATGGGAGTAAATGGGGAGACTTGAGGCCGCTGCACCTCAGCAGAGCACTCAGCTAATTGAGACTGAGTCTGAATTTATACGCTCGCCAAACAACAAGTTGTGTACACAGCTCCTGTTCTGCTAATCCATTATTTCATTAAGGAAATGTCAGGGTGGTATTTACCATTTTTATCTAGTGTTTTTTTATTTTCTCTGTTGCCAAAACAATCCCAGGTTAGACGGTTTTAATTTAAACTGATAAAAAGGATGTTTTAGTGTTTATTATCTTGGTTTTCACAATGTAAATATGTATTTTTTTTCCGTGTAAAACGGGTATGATGCAAAGCAGCCAGTAGCACTTTGGATTAGCTGAATGTCTAAAAGTGAAGGAGCGACCCACCCACCCCCTCAGCACCTCCCACCTCCTTTAAGACTCGACCCAACATGACTCGACACCAAAAGCTTCTGTGAGACTGTTGAGAAACATTTAGCGTCTCTGAGTTTTCTATTTCCGGCGTGTCATCACGGTGATGTTTGCAGGTAGGAATGAGTTCAGACTGTTTGGATTATGATTTCCCATCTGTGGCTCAGCCTGCTGTCTCTGTGTTCCTCTCTCTCTCTCTCTCTCTCTCTCTCTCTCTCCCTCTCTCTCTCTCGTGTCGTGGCTTCTGATGAACGCAGTCCTCCATCGACCTGTGGGGACGTGAGACAAACGCGTCTCTCTTGGTTTGGTGGCATCAAGTACCGGCTGATTCCCCCTCTCCACTCCAGCTTCAGTTGTTACCGCAGGACAGCGCTTTCTCGTTCTGTGATGCAGCAACACAGTGTGTGTTTTTATTGTGAAATGATTAAATGAAAAAGTTTGTTTTTGCAGTCGTGGGTGTGTTTTTGGATGAGCTCGTCCGTGTTTTTTTGATGCAGAAGGAACATGCAGAAGGTCGTGATGTTTTCCACCAATGGTTGAATCTTTGGGTGGGGGGGGGGGGGGGGGGGGGGGGGGGGTAACTGTTAAAACTGGTTGAATAAAGTTTACTTTACTCACCTGAAGTCCTGCAGCTGAAAACCTCGAAGGAAACAGAAACATGGTTTCTTTCATTTTCACAGATGGATCTTGATAGAGTTTTATTGGATTTATTAAACTTCTTACGGTGTTTCAAATAAAGTCTTGAGGTACGTGACAAATTTATTAT
>NW_013952406.1:886143-890654 GCF_001266775.1 Austrofundulus limnaeus
CCCTCAGATTGCTAAGAAGAAGGAGGGGGTTTGTCCTCAGGATCTTGAAATTTCAGTCAAGCTAGTGTTAACTGGACGTTATTAGCGGTTATCAGTCCCATAGAATGGCTTCAGACTGTCCCGACAGTGCCCCCTAGTGGGTTACCAGTGCCATATACATTGGAATGCAACAATCTGCTACAGCCGGTGTCCGGTCTACTTTATCGTAGCCCATGTCATTTTCTCTAAAATTAACCTTAGTGGCTTTATGCCTCATACTAACCAGCTGACAGTCTGAAGCCATTCTTTGGGACTGATAACGGCTAATAACGTCCATTTAATGGATGATAACATCTGAAACAAGTGGCATTTTCCAAACATTTGAAGCACATTTTAAATTCTTGGGATTAATAAAACAAGATAAATCAGGACTTTATAAAGGTAGAAGACTGAAAACCAGTGATGTGATGTTCATGAATGATCTGAATCTTTTGAACGGCTCTTTACAATGAACGATAGGAGCCGAGTCGCGGGCAGTAGTGAGCCATTTGTAGTTTTATTTCTTTTATTCCTCATATAATCTTTATTTTTTCATCCTTAAATTGCTCCCGCTTTGCTTTTTCACAGAAAACAGGCAGAGCAGTGGAGTACAGAAGCTCATGGGAAAGGGGGAGGGGGGGTTCTGCTTGACAAAACGCATGGCTCCACCCACGTAACGTGATGACGTCATCACGTCGCCATATGTGATGACGTAACTCGTTCAAAATCAAATGGCTCTTTTGAACGGCTCTTTGAAACAAATGGCTCCCCAAGATTCGGATCCCTTCAAAGACCCATTTATCCCATCACTACTGAAAACCAGACTTTAACCTGAACTTACATAGACTTGCACCGTATAACACCTCATGTAGGAACAAATCAGAACCAGTTACCTTCATAAATCAAAGGAAACCGTGATTATTTTACAGAATAAATCAAATAAACTCTGAGAAAAAGCAGAGGTCTATAAAGTACTTGAAAAAATAACTAAGTAAAAGTAAAAATACCTTAATAGAAAATGACTGGTAAAAAATAAATTTCACAGATGGTAAGTCATAAAACTGCTCACAAAAATCAGGAAAGTAAAAATATTTTTACACACACTAAAATAAACGAGTTCTTATAAAGTGCTTCACCATCGTCTAAAAAAAAAAAAAAGAACAGATGCAAAACAAACCTCGCTTGATCAATTACACAGCCCTGCCAAGATCTCATTTCCTTCCCTACATCTGTGCTTTATGCTCCTAAAACTGACTGATGTGTTCCTTTATTCAGCTTTAGAAGATTACAGCTTGGACAAAGGCCACGCTGCAGCAGCAGGAACAACCTCCTGCAGCTCGGTGCTCAGGTCTCATTAAACAGGAAGGAAGACGAGCTTTTCAGCTCTGGATACCAGTTTATTTTATTAACCTAACATGAAAGTCATTTCCCTGTTTGTTTTAAAGAACAATATGAATCTGTCCTCACATAGAGATGTGCTTTAATTTTAAAACAGTTTGTTTTTGTTAGGTGACACTTTTCAAAAGTGACTCGTTTTTGTTTGCATCCAATATTATTTGARGCGTCGCTGAAGAACTGGCTACAGACTGGGCTCTAGCTTCAGCTCAATCTCAGTTCGTTTAGCTGATATTTGGGCTTCGGAAATTGCCTGCAGGTCGGCCATATTGCATCAGCAACTCGTTGGAAATGCTCTGATTGCCTCGGCTGGGTGGAAACGTCCCCACAGCCGAGGCTGCACAGGTTTTTAAACACTGCTGTACGTCTGAGCAAAGATTAAAGTGAATTTCTGCCATCTCTGAACCGCCTGTAAAATTTTGAAGAAATTCATGATTTAATATTACCTGCAGTTTGGTGCCTTTTAGCTTAGAGCTAATGCTTAGCTTACATAAGCTTTTAGATGCAGGGTTGCTGGTTTGAGCTTTTAGTTATAGTTTAGCTAATTTTTACTAATTTTCTAATTGTAGCACTTCTGTTTTAGGTTTTAGTATATGGTTTTGCTTATTTTGCTGTCTATTTTTACTAATTGTTGCTATGTTAGCCTTTTATGAGCTTTCAGCTACACTTTGTTAATTTTAGCCTGGGTTTGTGCTCATTTTAGATTTTTACAAATGGTTAAGGTAATTTTATGTAATAAGGTCCAGTTTTGACATTTTAGATTCTATAGTTTTTGAAGCAGTTTTGCTAATTTTAGCTCTTAAATGTATTTTTGCTCATTTAAGCTTATAGCTACTATTCAATGTAAACCTTTAGCTACAATGTTGCTGGTTTTAGCTTTTAGTTATAGTTTTGCTAATTTAAGCATTTAGATATGTTTCTGCTAATTTTAGATTTTTTACAGGTTACAAGTTAGTTTTAGCTATAAGCTACAGTTGTGCTACTTTTAGCTTTTTTATGTTTTACTAATTCAAGCTTATAGCTATTATTTAGTCTATGTGAGCTTAAAGCTACACTGTTGCTCGTTTTAGCTAAGCATTTAGCTATAGTTTTGCCAGTTTTAGTTTTTTAAAGACTTGGCTAATTTTAGCTTTTCGATAGTAAGCTAGTATTAGTTGCCAATTATAGACTTTAGCTACAGTTTTGCTCTTTTTAACCCACACATACTGTTTAGCTTATGTAAATGTGTAGGAAGAGTTGTGACAATTTTAGCTTGCTGTGCTGATTTGACCTTTTAGCTTCTGTTTTTCTTTGTTTTAGCTTTTGTTTAGCTCCTCTGTTTCAGCTCAGTTTCATTGAAAACTTGTTTCCTCAGGATGTTTCCAACCTGGCAGCAGAAGCTTCACCCTCAGTGAGTCTTTGAGAGGTTTACCCTTCAGATCTATAATTAATATGTGTAAATCTGAGCCCCCCCCCCCCACACACACACACACACACACACACACCCGACAACATAATTGCATTTTAAAGTGAAAGCAGGGAAGTCACTCTCAGAGTTGTTGACTTTATCTCACAGTTTGATCCATTTTTAGAGAAGTTTGAGAGCGAATCTTTCATTTTTGGCACGTAACCCGGAGCTGGAGCATAATTACCTGTTGACTCTGTTTGTTGCTTAAGAGAGCTGATTACTAATTTGATCACAAGCCTCGGGCTCAACAGGGTGCTCTTTTTATGTGATCCGAGCTCGCTTCAGGGAAATCATTGACATTCAGAACGGTTAACGATGCTAATAATCCCTTCATGTAATTAAACGACATTCACATCCACCTGACTGACTCTTAACAAGTCGTCTGTCAATAATCCTGAGATCCTCGGGACGTTTCTGCAAAGCTCGGGGAGTCTGAGCGCTCCGATAATTACTGGAATGAGGCTGTGGCGTCCCACATGCCGGGAAAATCGTCATGGCCTGATGAGTTAAAGACCCGTATAAATTTCCTTAAAAAGGTTTCCAGATGAACGTGGAGAGTTGAAACTGACTCAGCCTGCCTGCAGAATCCTAATCTCAGTTTAACTTTTATTATTCTTATTAAGGGATACAACTTATTAACTTGTGGATTCAATTCAAGATGGCCYCCTCATCTACATGACTGTAGAAAAGGAAAGGAATGCTACAAAATAAAGTAATAAAGTTTTGTTTAAATCTTCAGTCCACCTTTAACCCGACAGGTTTAGCAAACAGTTCAGCGTCTCCTCCTGACTCCCAGCTGGACTCTGAGTTTCTCACAGAATCACTCATCTCATCCATCCAAGTCTCTCAGCTTTCATCGGCTCATAAAACCTGTGAGAAATCTGTTTTTCATGGTTTTTGTCTGATCTTCACTGTTTGATTCCTGTTCAGTGGTTTTTTTTATGTTTCTGCCTCCTCTTCTCTCAGCTCTGACATCTTGTATTTTTAGGTGATGCAGGTAATGCGGTGACTTCTTAAGTCTCATCTTTGACCTGCTCATTATGAATCCATCATCATCAAGAACTACTTGATGAGCCGCTCAGCATGTCTGAATGAGTCCCTTCATAAACAGATGTCCTGAACTGGAACAAGGAGGAAAAAAACTGGAAGTATTAAAACACCTGGAAGCAGAACATCTGGTATCWTTCCTACATTCTCCAGTGCAGTGGTTGCACTGTCATTCAGTATTTTTCACTTGTTTTAAAAAACAGTTGGAGAAGCCAAACATTGATGATTTTCATTATTAACCCTGGACGGAGAAACAGGTACTTACTGAAGAACATAGGTACTGAGAAACATAGGCACTGAAGAACATAGGTACTGAGGAATATAGATACTGAAGAACATAGGTACTGAAGAACATAGGTACTGAGAAACATAGGTACTGAGGAGCATAGGTACTGAGGAACATAGGTACTGAGGAACATAGGTACTGAGGAGCATAGGTACTGAGGAACATAGGTACTGAAGAACATAGGTACTGAGGAGCATAGGTACTGAGAAACATAGGTACTGAGGAATATAGATACTGAAGAACATAGGTACTAAAGAACATAGGTACTGAGGAACATAGGTACTGAAGAACATAGGTACTGAGGAGCATAGGTACTGA
>NW_013952406.1:893597-895528 GCF_001266775.1 Austrofundulus limnaeus
TTTTTATTTTATATCACAATCACCTGTCTTCTGCTGCTTCCTTATAACTCAACTGAAAACAGGTTATAAACTAAAACACGTGTCAGTTGTGTTTTTTCCCAGGAGTCAGTGAACGCAGCATCTGATGTTGCAGTAATCAGCTGATTGACAACAGCTGCTCAGATCAGGCAGAGACTGAAACTGTTTCTACAAATCACAGGTAAAGTACAGTAAATCTCACCTCTTATCACCAAATAACTCGATATTTGTTTTACTTGTTTGTTTGTTTTTTTTAGAAAAACTTAAATTGTTTAATTATTCTATAACAAAAACAGGATTTTTGAGTCTAAAGACAAAGTTTATACATTAAAATGTTACTTTGTTTTAATTTTCTGCTGTCAGAAACATTTAAAATAAAATACTTTTGTTTAAAATTGTTAAATCTTTATGTGAATTAATAGTGATGTATGAAAACAGGAAGATTTCAGTTTATGAAAGTGGTTTGATTTATTCTTCAGAAAACTGAGTTTTGATGATTTTAATGACTTAAACAATCCAGTAAATGTTGAGCATTCCTTGGAGGAATAAATATCACCTGTTGGAGTTTTCAACTTATATCATCTCATGTTGTGAAAAGAGTTTGATCCAATCCTGAAAACATTTTTCACTCTGAGTAATGTGAACGACTCTCAGCTACTACCACACCTATTTCTAAGTCAGCTTAGTCAAATTAGCAGAGGTTGAGGGCTTTAAGGCTGTGGTGTTTGTCTGAATCAGCAGTGGTTACAGYACAAGGGCGGYGCTAGACTTTTTCCCCCAACGGGTGGCCAAGATGTTCTTTCAGGGGGCACGTACGAGTAGAAAAGCAGTCTGGATTTTAAAATTAAAGATGGCCGCCACAGTTAATTCTAAATAGCTTTAAAAACAGCTGTTTTCAGACTTACTGAGAATAATTTTGTTGTGGAGAAGCTCAGAATGATCACTGTAACTGATCTAATGAAAACCTAAACCTTGAGTTATTTTAGATGCTTTCCTCAAACAGATGTAACTTTTAGTTATTCTGAGGAGAAAAACAGAAAATTCATCTTAGAAATCAGTGCCTGTGTTGTTTGCTCATAGTGAAAGTGGATCTTTTTGTTTCTCAGCCTCGTTTAAATGAAGCAGTTTAACTGGAGGAGCCACAGGTTGTTCAGAAGTGAAAAAAAAAAGGGGTTGATGATGATTAGTTACAGGAAGTCCTCATTCAGGATTAAATTWAAACAAGCTTTGTGGTGGTTAATGTTTATTGGAGTGAAGTTGAGTAAAACAGGTTTCTGCTTAATTRGATTTTTAACCTTATTGTGTAACATTATGAGCTGTTTTTAAAGATGAGGCGACCATATTTGGATAAAGGGGTGGAGCTTGGTGGTAACGCCTAAAACAGGATTGGATTGAGTTTTTACTTTGTTTCTTTTCATATTTTAATGAGAAAAAGAGTTTTCTAAGTAAAAAGTCACTTTGGATGYTTTCTTGTTTTCTGTGGAAATGAACACTCATCACCTGCCACCAAGGAGAAAGAACAATAATGTTTCTGTTTGTGGGTTTTAGCAAAACGTCTGAGGAATCTGYTCCAACGGGAAAGACTTCAATCAAACTCTTTGTGATAAACTTTATGTGTTACGCCAGATAAGTTAATTTTACAGATAAAGTTTGGTGTGGTTGTAGAGTCGAGATGCAGCTTACATCTCGTAATGTTGAGTGAAAGTCCATAAAATGGTTTTAACTCAAATGTTAAAACTAACTGGCTGCAGCTGATATGAGTTTTAATAAGTTTATTGGAGAGATTGATGTTTGAACAAACACTTTGACAAGCTTCAAGAACTGTTGCAGTTTTATGTGTGTGTGTGTGTGTGTGTATGTATGCATGTATATATGTATATATGTGTATGTATGTATGTATGTATGTATGTATG
>NW_013952406.1:902014-903404 GCF_001266775.1 Austrofundulus limnaeus
GTGTGCGCGTGTGTGTGTGTGTGTGTGTGTGTGTGTGTGTGTGTGTGTGTGTGTGTTGCAGGAGTACACACCTCTGTCACATCCTTCTTCAGCTGACAGAACGCAGAAAGAGGAAATGATTAAAACACATTCACAGAGCAGGTTTGGTTGATGGAGGACGGTCAGGACCAGGTTCTGAGCTGACCCCGCCCCTTGCTGAGCTCCGGCCTGCTTCTAACCGCGTGACCTCTGTCCTCTCACCTGGATGTTTCCATGTTCCTCAGGTGAGCAGAGTGGTGTACAGTTCAGGCAGTGAGCAGCTGTTTTTCCTGTCTGGATCTACTTAAGCTGAAACTTACAGCTGGCCAGATGGACTAAACATGAAAGAGATTAATCCATAATCCTCCCTCCATCTCTGTGACTCTTCATCTCCCTCTCATCCCTTTAAAAACAGGCCTCCACCAATAAACCAACGAGAACAATACCAATATGTTACATTAAGATTATTGTGCTGTGAGGAGTTTATTAGTAAAAAGAGCAGTCGTGGAAAGATGCAGAAAACGAAGTGAAACCAGAGAAGCAGAAACTTACAGGCCGGCTTTTTAGGAGATTTAGGATTGGGGAGCGTGCCCATTTTCATCCTGTAGGCCAGTCGCCTGGACGAGAGCGCAGCAAAGAGGACGAAGGCAGCAGGAAGGAGGGAATAAAAACAGAACATGAAAAGTAGAGCAGTTTCAAGAAATAATAAAGGAGGTTACTGGGTTCAGATGTAAAACATGTTTTTAAATACACAATCAGCTGAAGAGAAACACAAAGTACTTAAAGGATCTGTGTACTTTTTGGTTATTATCAGCTGACATCTGTTAGAGAAATGTCAAACTCATCAGCTAACATTTATTTATTAGAAAATAAAACATGTTTATTCATCAGACCATTAAAGTGAAATAATTTTTTGTACCTATGAATGCATTTTTGGAAATGTAACATTGATAACTTGTTGCAAAACAAATTTCTCGCTATCAATGTGAACAGCTGTTGAGATCATCACATATGAAGACACAGGAAGTGATGTCATAGGGGAACGTTTACATGTGAGCAGAGCGTTGCTACAATAACTAACAAGTAAACAAGTGACTGTAGAGAAGAATCTGATGTTTCTTTAGATTATTTTGAGTCTCTCAGAGGGATGAAAAGTTAGTTTAAATATTGTGTCACTGAACAAAGACCAGGAAGCTCCTTTTCTTAGAGTTCCCCTTTCATGTCACTTCCTGTTTCACTTAGCTGAGCCAAGTTCAAAATAAAATTTATCAGTTGTGTGACAAAATGCGTAAAACTTTGTGTATTTTACCAAGTTTCTTAAATATAAAGATGTTTTCTTTTGCCTCACAGAAACCTTAACAAGGAGATAAAT
>NW_013952406.1:903459-911462 GCF_001266775.1 Austrofundulus limnaeus
GCCTGCATTTAAAGAAAGGAAAAGTAGTTATCAAGCATTTATTAAAACTCAGGGTTCATGCAGATTTCAGTAAGTTAAATCTAAGACCTTTTAAAGCTCTTTTAAGACCATCAGGAATGACATTTAAGACCAAACCAAAGCATTAACAGAAACATTCAAATGGTCCCTGAAATTTTAGCTTTTAAAGAATATTTAATTTTAATACAAGAATGCTAAATTATTTTAATGAAARGGTCATCTCTATAACTGCTGTGGACCGCTTCCAACCGAATGCCATAATCACTGATTTCAAGCTAAGTCTCATTGAAAACACACTTTTCTGTGTTTAAACAACAAGCAGTGGACGTGACTGAACTTTGTTTTTTTGGGCAGGTGAACAAGCTGCTGTATGTGGAGGGTTGTAGCAGCAAAGAGGTTGAAAACATTGAAGTAAACTGTGCCGGGATTTGCCTGCAGTTATCACAGGATTTGTAGTTTAACAAGTACAAAGACTGGGAGCAAACGTAGCTCCTCATGAAGACAGATCACATCAACCTCTGATTACTGAGCTTTACTCTGTTTATTTATGCAGCCAACACTTCTCAGGAATGATCAAAAGCAAAAAAATTAAGATTTGACTAAATTAAATTTAGGACCTTGGATGAAAATCTGGGCGTTTTAAAGACTTTTTTAGGCCTAAAATTTAGATTTTCAAATTTTAGACTGTTTTAGACTTTTTAAGACCCTGCATGAACCCTGAAAACATTTAACTAGCTCCACCTTAAAAAGTTAATCTTCCAGTTTGAGAAAAATAAAAAGACAAACAGTTTTACCGTTTGTGGAGTATAAAATAAAAATGGAAAAACAATCTGTTGGTCCTCCTCCTCCATCTCAATCCAACTACCTCCATATTTCTCCTCTTTGTCTTTTTCCTGCATCTCAAACATCCTTCCACCAATAAACCCAGTCCCTCCTCTGGACATGTCCAAACCATCTCAGACTGGTCTCTAACTTCACCTCCCAGTCCTTCAACCTTCAACCTCTCCATCCTTGTCTGTCCCCAAAGAGACCCTGAACAGCTTCAGCTCTGCCTCTTCCAGTTCTGTCTCCAAACAAACAAACAAACAAACAAACAAACAAACAAACAAACAAACAAACAAACAAACAAACAAACAAAGCTGGTCTCACTGTCGACCACTTTGAGTAAACAAAGTATTACTTCACAGACTCCTGCTCTGCCTCAGGCTGTGCTCGTTAATCCAGTCGTCTCTGCAGTGTTTGGCAGGAACCCCACAGCCTGCCAGGATAATCTCACTGCTGGATTATGACACAGTAGCAACGTTTGCCTCCACACCCGCCCCCCCACCCTCAACCCCCACCAGCTGCTCTGATGCTCCATCTAATCACAGCTGACCTCTGACAGTAAAAAACACATGAATGAGGATTTGAAAAGATTAGAAATGGCTGAATGAAACAAATCAGCGACATCTGGGTGGACCGGACGGTGGACCGGACCCCCCCGGGGCGTCCTCACCTCTCCTGGAACTGTTTGGAGGGGACGAGCCCGGCCCGCAGGTTGCTGTCCCCCACGCGTTTGGCCTGCCACCACGTGGGGTCGTCCTGCGTCACCACCTGCAGGATGTCCCCCCGCTTGAAGGGAAGCCCCGCCTCCTGGCAGGGCGTGGCCTTGTCATCCAGTGGGGTGTAGTCGAACAAGGCTCTCATGTACACCTGCAGTAAAACAGGAAACAGATTTATTTTAACACTTTGAGTTTATAAATAAAAGAAAAGGATCGTCTCGTCACACTTCATCACCTTGCTGTCCTTCAGTCGGTCCTCCTCCTTGATGGCTGGGATTATCTTCAGAGTGATGGAGCCTTGGGATTGGGACTATGGGTTAAAGCATAAAAAGAGCTTTTGAAATATTTTGATAGACTGATTTCTTTTTTAAAATGACTCGTTTGTTCAAAAATATTAGATCATTAAGACAGTTTCAGCTCTAATATTATTTATTATTCATATTTGATAATTTATTGAATTACGTTTATCACAGAGCGGTTCAGTCTGGTTTTAAAAATAAACAAGTTTTGAACATTAAAACCTTGTTGTTCCTATAATATTGTGAAGAATAAAAGTTTGTAGATATTTACGATAAAATGGGCATAAAGTTGGATGAATATGTTCAACAACAACGATACAAACACACAAACATTTAACACAACGTTGGGTTTTATCTACTGAAGTCCTGGGCAGCTCAGGGAGGAGTGGTCTGCTCACTGAGGACAGGAGCTGTCTCCCCTGCTCTGTTCTGATTGGATAAAACTATGGCTTTGGGGTTTGTTTGATTTGTTAAAGCAGTGTCAGTTTAAACCCGGATCATTAGACTGGACAGTTTTAACAAGACCGCAACAGAAAACAACCTCATTGTGGCGACAGAACTTTAACCCATGTGGATCGGATCAGAATATTTAAATGAGTCCATCTTACCAACAGCTGGCTGATCTCATCCGGCCTCTTCTGGATCACAGAGACTCCATTGACCTCCCTGAGTTCGTCACCTACGTGGACCAAACCTGTGGCAGAGACACCAGAGACCAGACTCAGGGTTCTGCTGGATCCCAGAGACCCAGAACCAGAGAACCTTTCAAGATCCACAGCCATGAAAATGAAACCGAAGGCTGAGATCGATACGACTTTCCCCGAAATTATACTCTCTTTCAAACACACACACACACACACACACACACACACACACACACACACACACACACACACACACACACACACACNCACACACACACACACACACACACACACACACACCCCGAGGCCAGCAGCTCTTTATGACCTGACGCAGCAAGAATTCTTGAGAACATTAAAGATGTATGGTTATGGACCCTAATTGGCTTGTTTGACAGGCATGGGAGTTTTTTTGATGTCAAATAACGTTTGCATGTGGCCGATGTTGCCATGGCAACACCCATTAGTGGATCTTTTGAGTGCGCGTCACGTAACGGATCCTGACTCGCAGCGTTGCTTTTTTCCCCTCAGCCTCCGTCTCGTTTCTCCTGCTGCAGCTTCTCTGCCACTCAGAAACTAGACTGTCTTTTTTTAAAGYTTACAGTTATAAACATTTCTTTTAAAAACAATACGACAAAAAAAACTAAATAAATAAATTATTTTTTTAAAAAGATGTGTAAAGATTAAGAGCCTGTCGAGGCCTCATCATGTTACAATYCTGGTTCAGAGCTAAACTAAGGTTATTTATTTTCCTGCTGAGGTCAGTCTAACCACTGTTCTGTGTCTAAATAAGCATGTTTATAAATTAAAATAATATTTTCTGCAAACTTTAACCCCATCAAAGTTTGCTGACTGACTAAAGGAACTTTATGAAGCCTGTTTTATTTACAAAATTTCACAGTTTTTCTCCCTTTTTATTCTGTAAGACCTTCTGCAGACTGGAAATCTGAGGAGGTTTAAGGAGAAGAGAGAAAATGGACTTTATGGGATTTTGACAAACTAAGCAAGATAAACATGAATCAATAAGGCTTGGATTTCTGACCTCTGAGCACAAAACTCTGGCTCTAATTCCCGACAGAATGCTGCAAAAACCACAAAACATCCAAAAACAACCAGCTGTTTATCTTATCGCTGTGGTTTTTAACATTTGTTATATAAAGAACTGAGGTAATCTGAGTTTGTTAAAAGGAAAAAAAAAATTTTTTCTTTCAACTTGCAGTCCTCGTCTCAAAATTGTGCTTTAACCCTCTAAGGTCTGGGGTCTAAATGGCCATTTTCATCTTAAAAACTATTTACTTTGCCTGGTTTGGTATCATTATTTTCAGCACAACCAAAATGTTGACTACGCTCCCGTGTCTCCAAAACACACTCTCACGCTCTCCACAAGCGTACAAACTATCAGAAACATGGGTGTCATGTTGCATTCAAGCACTTCCTGGTCACAAATCGCTCACTGAATGCGCAGCAAATGCATAAAAAATGCTCCCAGAATTATGGTGAAAGTGTTGTATCATGAATCTGGTTTGATTTGGAAGTAAATAAAAAACAAAAACAATAAAAAAAAAAACACTTTTTATAGAGTCTGAAGTCTGTGCTGTCCAACCCAGTTGAAATGAGCGCTCAGAATGCCGCCATTTTTGTTGCATTAGCCCTTAAAGGGTTAAAAAAAAACAAGAAACAAACAAGACAGAATAAAAGGTACCGCTTCGATCAGCTGCTCCTCCTCTCATTATCCGAGCTACGATCACCACGCCGGTGGCTTCATCCCTCCTGATGGTGGCTCCCTGACAGATGGAGACAAGGAGATGTTAGCAGGACACTTCTCCGCTCCTCTTTTAGTCTCCTGAAGCCTTCGGGCTCACCAGAGGCTCTTTGTTCTTCACCAGCCTGACGATCTTCACCGACTCCTCGTCCAGCTCGTCTTCGAAGTCGTCCGGCAGCGGCGGCAGCACCGGATCGAAGTTCTTCTGGGCCACGGTGTCGTGCACCGACAGCACGGCCTGACGGCAGAGGACAGACATAAACCGTCTGTGAAATCTTTAAAAACACAGAAAAGTGATGCAGCTATTAAATGTCTGTTCACTCTGAGGTGCGGTGACGTCAGCAGGTGCAGCAGCTCCTTCTCCTCGGTGCTCATGGGTCCTCCCTGCAGCTCCTCCGCCACCTGAAAACATCCCAACAAACACAAACTGAGCTTTAAAAACCTCCTGCTCACAGGTAAACCACATCGCAGCTTCCTGTCCATGCACACCAGCAAAGATAAGTGATAAAGCAGCTGAGGTCAGCAGTTTCCTCCCACTGATGTGAGCAGGAGCGAGGCAGGAAGTGGACTTTTATTAGATGAGCATCAGGATGAGTCGGCACTTTGAGAACATTAAAATTCACATTTGATATCTGTTTGCTTCTCGGTCAGAGCCGACCGACGGAGACGAGCTGCGTTCAGAAGAAGGAACTCACATCTTCAGCCAGAGAGGAGGCGCTGTGGAGGATCGGCGCTGGACTCTGTCTCTCGTACTGCCGCAGCTTCTCGTGGATCTGCAACAAAACGGTGTTTATCAAAACGAACAGAAGGCGTTTGGTTTGGTTCATGAGCAGACTCYTCACCTTCATGAGGTACGCCAGACTCCTCTCACTGAAGACGTCTTTGAGGAAGACCATGTCCTCCTTGTGGTTGGCGTCGGGCCGCAGCTGGGAGGTCAGCAGGGCCAGTGTTTCATGAAGCCCTGCGGGGGGAGGGGGGGTGTTTATTAACAGGAACAGATGGAGCGCAGCGAGGTTCCAGCCCTGACGAGCCGTCCTACCTGCTCCTGCTGTGAGGACRGGCATGGCTTCTTTCATGGGTCAGCGAGGCGAGGAGCGGGACTCTGTGAGGAAGAGGAGAAAAACACAACTCCACTTAACAGGTTTAATTGTCCACAAGCATCAAATCTGATTATTCTTTATGTTAAATATGAAAAACAGAAAGATGCTTCTGTTCAGCTGCAGCAGAAAGTCATGTTGGATAATTGCAGTCATGCATCATCTCCTTACAGACTAATAAATCCAGGCTCATCTGTGGAAGTGTGGGATGTGCTAAAGGAAACCGGCCTCTGCTACTATTAATCACACCACACTGTCTGAGATCTGTGCTCAGCAGCAAACAAATCATCAAGCGTCAGAGTCAGACCTCGGACTGGACAGAACACAGGCCCCGTTCTGCGCATAAATATCTCAATCATTCCTCATTCATTCACTGAAAACTAGTGAATAAAMAATCCCATTGCCTTTCATGACAGAGTTTAAACCAAAATGTGTCAAATCCTGGTCCTTGAGGCTCGCCATCCTGCAGGTTTTACAGGTTTCCCTGCTTCAACACGCCTCTGCAGAACATGAAGAGGTACTTTAATCAGATAATCAGGTGTACTGGAGCAGGGAAACAAGTGAGAGTTAAGGATAGCAACCCTGGAGGACTGGAACAGGACCCCTGTTTCAGGCTGAGATTGAGTTATAATCGTAACCTTTAAAATTATGTTACAGTCACAGTTTTAAAACAGTGGTTTTCAAACTTTTTCGCTTCCGACCCACAAAATAACAGTTGCAGACACTTGTGACCCCAGATATTACTTGTTTWTGTATGCAAAGTTTGCTTAACTCTGTTAAACATTAGAAACAATATAAACAAACCTAATAACTATGATGCTAATTGRATTAATGTATGATTATTGTTGAAAAAAATGCAATAATCATGGTGAAAATATTCAATTAACAATGTTTTTTGCATTTTAATTGATGTCTGGAAATTATCTTGGGACCGTCACTTGATGTTTCGTGACCCGCAAAGGGGTCCCGACCCCAGCATTGGAAACCAATGTTTTAAATGACTCCCAGCTACAACCACAACAAACTGTAGCTCAGTACCTGTTAGGTTAGGCTGTGAGTTTTATTCTTAGAGCTCCTAACCTKAAAACTTCCTGAACGAGGACAGAGAACTGCAGCTTCAGAGTCAAACTGAGACATGTTCAAAAACTTCACTTAATCAACACAAAGTTCTCTTTAGCTGCAACTAAAGTAAACATTTGCTTTATTTATTTTAGACACCTCATTATGAAACTCCAAGACTTAGTGATTTATGCAGGATGTGGATAAAGTTTGACAAATCTGACTGATTTAAAAAAGAACATTCAAACATTTAAATACTAAAACCTTGTGATAATCTCAAGTATTCAGGAAGTTATTTATGTTTTTGTTCAACTAATCAAGTCATGATTTCTGCTGTAATTCAAAGCTGAACCAATCGAACCTTTGGGATCATTTCCTCGTTTTTTTTTTTCTATTTTTGCTCATAACTTTCTTCATGTTCAACATATTGCTGTGAAATTTTCTGTTTTTTTTTTCCCCCCAGAAGCATCTTGTCTCTTAAAAACAAAAACACATTAAAAAAACATCCAGTAAAAGTAGCAGAAAAGGTAAAACATAAAAGGCTTTGATGTGTCTTGGAAATCCAGGAAATGAAAATCACTTAAAAATCATATTTGTTTCGTAAACGAAGCCTCTCAACCAATCACAGTGTCACGTGATGAAGACGAGTAACACCTAGATCATTTTCACCGTAAAGGAAAAAAACATACTTCAACATTTCAGAACGTAGTAAAACCTGTAACAAAGGCAGATATAATAACGTTCTTCATGTAATTATTTAGGGGTCACTGGAAAAAATCCGGGCGGTTTATCCATGTTGARGTCAGCAGGGTTTCTCGTGATAATTAACGAGGTTACAGCGCAATCTGGTCACAGTGATCAGCTGTTGGATACGTCAACATCCCTGATTTATGTTCCAACAATTGACAGTTGGGGTCACGAGTCTGTTTTTTTTATGAGTTTAACACTGAGAAGCTGAGAATTTATAGATTTGAGGTTGGAGGTGCAGAAGAGAATCATCACCATCTGTCCCTRATTCAACTTCCTTTCTTCTACTTTTACTAATTTAGACATTAAATTTACAGATGAGTTAAAGTTTGTCACAGTTTTCTGCAGGTTTTAGTCGCTCTACTCTTCATGTTTGTTTTTATTTCTCTCATTAATGTGTTTTTCTCTTTATTCCTGAAGAAACCACATCTGGACCTCAGAAACTGGACCCGGACTATCCGTTCTGTTTGTGTCTCTGACCCAGCTGTGGCAGATTTCAGCACATCCTGAGCCTGGTTCTGGTTAAAAGAGGGGTTTTCCTTCCCACTGTCACCAGCGTGCTGCTCAGGATGAGAAACTGAGAAACACAATCTGCTTAACTCCTCAGAGAACTGTTAATATTTGACTTTTTATAAACGTATCAATGTTTTTGTAGTGACCTGAGGTGACTTCCTGTTAACTGACGTTGAAATAAACTGAATTTAACTGAATTGCATCTCACAGTATGTCTGCTACGATCTACATGTATTTGTAACATTTTGATTAAGGGTTTTTCAAATTTTTCCAACAACCACTGACATTTTGGGATGAAATTAAAACAAAAAAATTAAAACAAAAAA
>NW_013952406.1:912379-919601 GCF_001266775.1 Austrofundulus limnaeus
CACACACACACACACACACACACACACACACACACACACACACACACGTTATCTCATCGCTCAGAGGGTGTGGCCACAAACTTCTCTCATCACAGACATGGAGGAAACCAGAGCTGAGGACGGCCGACAGACAGGAAATCGCCTCCTCACACCGCACCTTCAGTTCTGCACAGAAAAACAGGAAGATCTTCTTCTGGTGTGGAGCATAACGCAGCCCTCCCCTCCCCTCCATCTCTCTGCAGTGCTACAGCTCTCTGCTCCCTCCACACGCTCAGCGTGCCGTCAGCTGGACGACGCTGAAAACAGAAACAGGATGTGCCTCCATACCTTCTCTCCTCTCAGAATCTCCTCTTTTCAGTCTGTGTCGCTCCTGACTGCTGCCACAGTTACTCTCCTCCTCCTCACTTCATCCTCCTCCTCCTCCGGCTGCTGCTCTAATAAACCTGCCACAGAGAGGCTGCCTCTTCCTCTTTTTCTCTCCTCGTCTACCTCTTTCAGCCCCTCCCTCTTTGTGTCTGATGCTCTTTCTGTGAGGTTTCCCTCGTCTGAAACCTGAGTTTGAGTTCCACAAAAACAATTATTTTTGAATAAAAATAGATGTGATATTAAAAAGGATAACATTAAAGAAACAAAAGAAAACTTGGTGTAAGCATAATTTTAATCATCAATGGTAATCTAATAAAAACATGCTGTCTTGAATTTGATTTTCCTGATGTCAGAACGTTTTTAGCAGGAAACAGAAATGACTTCAACCAGTCAGTTTTATATATTATATTGAGCTAAAATTAAAAGCTTTAGCAGCTGAGAGTTAATGGCTCTTACAGTCAGCCCTGTCTGTTAGCAAAATATCTCAAACTAGTGGAGAGACGTTAGTGAATCTCTTGGAAATTAACCACGAGCTGTACGTGTAGATCATGCATCAAACACAAGGTCCGTGGGCCAAATGGTGTCCACCATGACATTTTATATGGCCCACGACAGCTTCAAAGATGTATTAATGTCTTAAAAAGCTGCTAAGCAGCATCTTACATCTAGGTGGAGCTACGCAAGGTTCAAGGTGAAATTCATTGTGTAAAATTTACACTTACCGTATTTATGTGCATAATCTAAGAAAATATCATCCATAAAATGTGTGTGTGTGTGTGTGTGTTGGGGGGGATTATACACAGGAGTAAGTTTTGACTGACTTCTTTTTTAATGTATAAACACAATAAGTTTCAATATTTCCTCATATTTAACTGAAACAGTCCTCCTCCCTCCCGTAGCTGTTTATTCACTGGAGTCAAGCTGAAAAATCCTGAAGTCCATCTGAAATGAGTGGTGGTTTCATACACGATGATTCGATTTTTTTTATGCTTAAGCTCAAAAAAATGATGATTGTATTATGCATTAATAAATATGGTAGCTGCTTGCCTTTGCTGCTGTTTAACTGGGAAGTGGGAACTTCCCACTCATAATTCAGTCATAATTCAAACTGAAACGCCCTCTTCAGTGGGAATTCCCCATCAGAAAGTGGGAGAATTCGGAATTCAAGACAAAAACTACTTATTACAACTCATCAATGAGTAATATGGTATTAGTATTTATAGTATTTCTGTATTATTAATTTCACATTTAGTCAGTGGTACATAGCACTTTTCAACGTTTTTTAAGAGGTCATGTTAAAACGTCATTTCTGTGCAGGAAATACCACATAGAGCTCAGTGTTTGTTAGCGCTGCTCAGATTGTGACATTTCAAAGTTAAATATGAAATATTGACGTTAATTATAACAGCCTCTTTGAGGGCCACCATGATGCTGATGTMGGCCTCTGTGAAAATGAGTGACACCCCTGCTGTAGATCACGTGGAGCCGCAGCAGCTAATCAAACTTATCCAACACAAAAATGGCTTTAACTCAGGTAATTTCAGWCACTGAGCTAAAACTATCCGAGCTTTAACATCTCGCAAGATTTCACAAACATTTCCTCATCTGTATCTTCAGTAAAAGGTTTTTAATTGATTAAATTTAAAACACTAAAGTGTAGCTACATCTTTGCTGATTTAGTTTTATTTCCTACAGTTGTATAATCCCATCAAATCTCCATAGTTTAGCCATTTATACAGCTTAAACCATTTCTAATTGCACACATCAAGCACACACATTGTACAACTTACACACCAGTGCCATGCAGCTCCAGGTTTTAGACACAAACTGCAATGAAATTCAATTTTTAAAAATAGATGAACTTTTAGTTTTCTTGATTTTATTAATTTTAATAGATCYGACCGTCTGGTTTTGACCCTCCCACTAAACTAAAAAACTGAAGCATCTGCTGTTTCTTTTGTCCGCCACACACCCCTTCTTTCACATGGTAATTACATCATGTGTGTATCCCTCCAGCCTGTTTCTGTTACCACCCCCATGAACCTCAGAGCACAAAGAGATTAACACAAATTATCCCGAAAACAAGCAGGAATTGATTTCCTTCGGTCCAAACATCCCTGAGAGCTACAGCGGAGGTCATCTTCACCCAGCTGATTCTGTAAAATCTGCTCAGCTCGTCCTCAGGAGACAAGAGAACGATGTCGAGGTGGAGGACCGAGCTGACCCAACAAACGGGTCCTGAACTGTGTCTCTGCAGGGCTCAGTTCTCTCCAGAGGGGAGACGTGGATTACTCTGAGTCCAGATGCATCACAATCCAGAGGAAGGAGGAGATCAAATACAGGGGTCAGACAATGAAAGTGAAACACCTGTCATTTTAATGTGGGAGGTTTCATGGATAATTGGACCAGCATGGTGGCCAAGTCTTCATTAACTGCACATTGCACCAGTAAGAGCAGAGTGTGAAGTTCAACTAGCAGGGTAAGAGCACAGTTTGGCTCAAAATATTGCAATGCACACAACATTATGGGTGACATACCAGAGTTCAAAAGAGGACAAATTGTTGGTGCACATCTTGCTGGTGCATCTGTGACCAAGACAGCAAGTCTTTGTGATTTTATCAAGAGCCACGGTATCCAGGGTAATATCAGCAGACCACCAAGAAGGTCCAACCACATCCAACAGGATTAACTGTGGACGCAAGAGGAAGCTGTCTGAAAGGGATGTTGTGGTCTAAAACCAGGTGTTTCATTGTCTAACCCCTGCATTTCCTCGGTGATAATAAATTCCTTCAGACAGGACTGATGCATGATGGGACTTGTAGTTTTATTACAACAGAATATTTAAAATCCTCAGAACAAATTAATGCTGACAGTGCAATGAATGAATAAAAGTTCAAACTTAAAGTGCCTGTGACATGCATATCCATGAAATACAAAAAGTCAAAGAAAATACATTTATATTTAAGAAACTTGGCATAATACTCGTGATTTTACCCGTTGTCACATAATTGGCATATTTTCTTTTGAATTTGGCTCAGCCAAAGTGAAACAGGAAGTGACATCAAAGGGGAACACTTCGAGAAAAAAAAATCCCTGTTTTTTGTTTATTTAAACAATAATATTTGAACAAAGACTCTCTCATCTCTCTATGATAGTGATTAAAATAATCTAAAGAAACATCAGATTCTTCTCTACATTCTGTTGTTAGTTGTTGTAGCAGCACTCTGTTCACATTCAGACATTCCCCTTTGACATCACTTCCTGTTAATTTAAAGGTAAATATCTCAACAACTGTTCATCTCAGCGGAGTGAATTAATTTTTTTCAATATGTTATCTTTCCAAAAATACATTCATATTTACTACAAATAATTAATGTCACAGGCACTTTAAGTCCTGCCCTGTCCTGTCCTAGTGGTTAGGGGAGTCGTCCGGGAACCAGAAGGTCATTGGTTCGATCCCCCGTTCAGCTGTCTCAGTTGTTGTGTCCTTGGACAACATACTTAACCCCTAATGCCTCTGATGTGTGTCCCATCAGTGTATGAATGTGATTGGCACTGATTAGTCTCCATAGTTGATTATACATGTTAGCTTTGTAGAGACCTAATAGAGTGCTGTGTGAATGGGTAAATGAGGAAACAGATTGTAGTGTGAAGCACTTTGAGTGTCCTGGTTGGGTAGAAAGGCGCTATACAAGTACAGTCCATTTACCATTTAAACTTTGCTACTTCACAGAGAAAATAACACAAATTCCAAGGCTTTTCTGTTAAAAAGACATGTTTTCTTTGTTGCTATTCTCAAAAAGTGCATCCAAATTTTTTTAACATTATTGATAATAACTGTGATCATATTTACTGCTCTCCCCTCCAGCAGACCGCTGCCATTTGTCTGGAAGCAGGAGGCTTAATATCCTCTAATATCCACCCGGRGCCACAACTTTCTCACCGTTCTCTCAGCCTCGGGGCTCATCAGGAAGACTGGAAGTCTCCTCTACATTATCTGCCGGCACTCAGCCAAGGCCTCCGACTGATCTCCAGGATAAAGAACCACAACAAATCTGATACAACTATCAGATAATATTTGTGATACGTACTGACAAAATGAGCCACAACGAGAAACTTCTTTTCAAATTCTCCAACTCAAAATCTTTAAAATGAGCTACAGTTTGTGTGAAAAAAGGCAAAAAACAAGTTTGACTTTTTAAAAACTTTCACCCAATAGAACAACCCGGAACAAGAAAAATAAAAGATTAATGGATCTTTACTGAAAGATGAAGAGCTGCAGCTGGGACCCACTCAGATGATGGGAAATCTTTCATCATTTTCTCTACTTCAGCGGCTGCAGCAGAGCTGCATTGGTGAAAGTGAATTACAGCCTTCAGCGTGACTCAACATAGACAAGGGGAAAAAAAACACAAGGGGGAGGAGGGMCTCTGCTCATTCGCGGCAGTAAAACAGCAGAGCAGGTGGCTTCAGCCTCCTTTGTGGGCTTTTCTGGCACAAATGATGAGACTGTTTTGTTGGCAGTCGTGCTGCGTTAACTCGAGTGTTTGCAAACTATCATCTGCTTCATATGCTGCAGATTGTCTGTTGGTGGAATGAAACACAAACCTGCAATGCAGAGATTTCCAGATCTGAGTTTTTTTTTCCATCAACTTTGAATAAGAAACAGAGCTTCAAGTGAAAATAATCAGCAACTGAAAATTAGTCCTTTAAAGCATCTGAATGTTAAAAAAAAAGGAGGAAGGAATTAAAGACAAACCAAATACCTCAAGCYTTTTCTTTACAAGCATTTTTCACATCAAAATATACAATTTGAARAGTTTGATTCTTGCCCAAATTCCTGCAGTAGTATTTAACCTTCTGAGTTGATTTGTCCTCATTAAACCACATCTTTATCTCAGGGTAAAAATGTGACAGCCGTTACGTACCTGATCCGAGGTGTTTCTGCATGGCTCAGATACCCGGGGAAGTTTCTTAAGCCGTCAGTCCGGCGCAGTTGTTTCAGCGGCTCGATGTTTATTGGATTGTGCGCCCATTCCCTCAGCTCCTGCAGGTCAAATGACTGCGATGTGTTCCTCGCAGCCGCTAAGTGGTGCATCGATCGGTCGGCTCGGTCTGCGGGCTAATGGGATGTTCTGCTGCAGACGGAACCGAGACTTGGCAGGATGGTTCTGAAAGACAAAGTATTCTTTCACAGATGGCTGAAAGAGAAAGATGCTCATTAGAGACAAGAAAAGCTGCCAGACAGAAACTGGTGTTAATGAGCAGCTCAGTTCATTAAAAACATTAAATATTTTAGCGGAGGTTTCTGCTGTCTGCAACAGATTTGTAACAACTACTATGTTGCATGGCACTTATTTTGATGATTAAACAATTTTCTTAATAAACATGTGATTTTGTTTTTTCAAAATAACTTTAACAATGTCTTATTGATCGTTTTTCATACCTAGAAGTGACTTAGTAAAATCGTTCCAATGAAAAAAACAATTCTTGCTCCTTTTTTCACTAAATTTGTTCAGAGCCACAAAATGTCCTTGAAGCTTGATTGATCCTTATAAAAAAGCTATAGTGTGTGATCTTATTAAATTAAAGATCTATAACTTTTTGAAATTTATACAAAATAGAGCAAATAAAATTATCAAATAATGAAAAAAGAAACATTTTTCCTTGTAGAGTCTCTGATAAAATCTACGCAGACTTTTGTGCCTTTTTATAGTTGTGGAAAATTAATGAGTATCCCACTTTGAAAGGATATAATTGGGTCAGTTTGTTGGATACTTAATTGTGACATGAAACACTTCTCATAAGCAAAAACCTTCAGCTATTTCCAATTATTTACTGATAACAAGCTTTTATCAAGGACCCATTACTTCAAATCTCTGGCTAATCAAAATGACTTATTGRAATTACAAATATACATTTTATTCATTTTCATGTTAGCTTTGGTCACAGCTCCAGTCCAGATAGGAGCCAAAAGAGAGACCCAGAGACACGTTCAGACCKCAGGTTGGGTTATGTCTAAACACTTAAATATTATAGATCAAGTTTATAGAGGCAAATTATTATTCTACCCCACTTTTACATAATTTGTGATGTGTTTATTTAATAGTGATGGGCAGTTTGAAGCTGAAGCTTCGGCGCATGTATTGAAAAAAACAACACACATTAAAGTTCAGGTTGCAACCAGACAGTTTAAAATATCCCCTCTCTGTCTGTGCCAAGGTGAGAAAACAGACCCCGCTGCTACAAATGTAAAAATATCAGCTTCATCAGGTCACTCCATGTTGATGTCAGCAGAGAGAGCAGTTCAAACTTGCCATTTCATTTCTGATATTTTCCATTAGACGCTCCTGACCACTCCCTCACCAACATACTGCTCTACACAAAGTTTTTTTTTTTTTACTTTATTTTCATTGTTGGAACAATGAATAAACTTACCTGAACTTTCACAAAAAGTGTTTATCTATCTTACAAGTCTGTCACCAGTAGCTGGGTTTCTAGCCCCCCGTGCATTCCTGCCTGTCTACCTGCCTGCCCGCCCGTCTACCCCTCCGCCAATCTAACGCCTTGCTGACTGCCRGACCACCTGCGCCGGTGCACGCGTGCCTGCCTGCCAGCCCGAACGCTTGGCCCGGTGCGTGCATGCGTGCATGCCTCTCCCGCCAAACTCCTTGCTTCCTGCCCATCCGCCCCCATGCATGCCTGTCTGCCTGCCTGTGCCAACCTGACCGCCCGTCCGCCCACCCAACGCCTTGCTGCCTACCCAACCGCCCGCCCCGGTGCACGAGTGCCTGCCTGTATGCCCGACTGCTTGCCCCAGTGCGTGCGTGCGTGCGTGCCTACCTGTCCGCCCGTT
>NW_013952406.1:920366-921494 GCF_001266775.1 Austrofundulus limnaeus
CGGTGCAAGCGTGCCTGCCTGCCAGCCCATACGCAAGTCCGCCCGTGCCTGCCTGCCAGCCCATACGCAAGTCCGCCCGTGCCCCCACCCCTGACCCCTTGCTGCCTGGCAGACAGCCCGAACCGTTGCGCGAGTGCCTACCTGCCAGCACGATCGTCTGCGCCCGTGTGTGCGTGCATGCCTGCCTGTCCGCCCATCTGCCTGTCCGCCCGTCCTCCCGCCCGACCCCTTGCTGCTTGCCCGACCGCCCCCCATGCCTGCCTGCCTGCCTGTTCATACCAACCCGCCCGTCTGCCCACCCAACACCTTTCTGCCTGCCAGCCGGACCGCTTGCGCTGGAGAGTGCCTGCGTGCCTGCCTCTCCCCTCGCCCGCCCAACCCCTTGCTGCCTACCCGTCCACCCCCATGCCTGCCTGCCTGCCTTCCTGCCTGTGCATTCCAGCCAGCCCGTCAGCCCACCCAATGCCTTGCTTCCTACCCAACCTCCCGCCCCTGTGCACGCGTGCCTGCCTGCCTGCCAGCCCAACTGCTTGCCCCGGTGCCTGCCTGCCAGCCCAACTGCTTGCCCCGGTGCCTGCGTGCGTGCCTGCCAGCCTGACTGCTTGCCCCGGTGCATGCGTGCCTACCTGTCCGCCCGTTCGCCCGTCCCCCCCGAGCCCATGCCTGCCAGTCTGACCGCTTGCCCCGGTGCGTGTGTTCGTGCCTGCCTCTCCCCCGCCCCCTTGCTGCCTGCCCGTCCGCCCCCGTGCGTTCCTGCCTGTCTACCTGCCTGCACGCCCGCCTGTCTGCCCCTCCGCCCATTTAACGCCTTGCTGCCTATCCGACCGCACGCCCCGGTGCACGCGTGCCTGCCTGCCAGCCCAACTGCTTGCCCCGGAACGTGCGTGCGTGCCTGCCAGCCTGACTGCTTGCCCCGGTGCGTGCGTGCCTGCCTGTCCGCCCGTTCGCCCCTCCCCCCGAGCCCATGCCTGCCAGCCTGACCGCTTGCCCCGGTGCGTGCGTGCCTGCCTGTCCGCCCGTTCGCCCCTCCCCCCGAGCCCATGCCTGCCAGCCTGACCGCTTGCCCCGGTGCGTGCGTGCCTGCCTGTCCGCCCGTTCGCCCCTCCCCCCGAGCCCATGCCTGCCAGC
>NW_013952406.1:924041-926004 GCF_001266775.1 Austrofundulus limnaeus
GTGGTAGCGGGTACGAGGAAAAATTTCCCAGATGTGTAAAATAAATAAATAAAAATAACACTGAGATTTGTAGGACCATAAATGTCTTATAAAATAAATAAAATAAGCCTGTGAAATAAAATAAAATGCCTGAGAACTAAGTGTTCTAGGAGGTTAAATAAATATTCTTCATTTAATAATCAGTTGAAGTACATCATAGTTTTGTAGAATCATCATTACGTTTGACTGAAGGGGTACTAGTGGTATGGCAAAATGGCTCAGAGGGTACACAAGTCTAAAAAGGTTGGGAACCACTGGTCTAGAAATACAGTATATTGCGAATACAGTAGTTCAGGGGCCACATGTGGCTCTTAGCAATGTTTCCTCCAAAAGTAAAATAAATTAATATATTTATGTAGAACAACACAAAAAAAGTTAGCTGTGTCTTCAGGTGATATGTAAAAATATGGTAAGTTTTTTCAAGACTTATGCAAATAAAACATTTTTTCACAAAATTGTCATAAATGAAAACATTGATCAGTGTGTTTTAAATAAATATCCAACTGTCCTAATTTTTATGTTCACTCAAATAAATTACTGGGGTGTAAATATATAATTTGCTCATTTAAAGTGTAGTATTTCTTAATTATCTATGGACATACAAATAATGACACACCAATTGTTTAAATTAATTTATATTACCAGCAAACCATTATTGTCTTTACATTATTTACAAAAACTTCACAACTTTATAAAACAGCCTCACACTCACAAACATAAATACATTTGTAAAGAATCTTCCAAAGAAAAGTGATAAATGGCACATCCAGGAGACAAGTTTTATCAACAGTGTTGCATAATGTTTCCTATTTGACAAACAAGAGCACTAAAACAGGCACATTTTACAATAACAGCTGCAAGAAATACTCAGTGTTCAATTGCTATGACATAAATCCCTTAAAAGATTCAACCGAACCAGGGAGCCAGCCCTTTTAGTCATCAAGAGTTGCATCTCTGAGTCTCTTCAAGAAAATAGTTACAGCTACAAAATGCTAATTTTTCATTCTCCTTTGATTTCTGAGGGGAAAAAAATGTGGTAAACGCAACACACTTTAGTGCAATTAGCAAATAAGCTTGATTTTAAATGATTAAATATGGAARTCATTGAGAAACAGCGACACCTGCTGGTTGTGTTTATAAAACGCAGACATGATGACAAGAATAAAAAAAAACATGTTTGAAAGTTTCTTCTTGCATTTTTAAATCCCTTTGGTTTCAGTACATCCTCTTCATAAATAATGTGGTCCTTCTCAGGATTTGTGTTCCAGAGTGTTTTTCGTTGTTGATCGTTCCGCCTCAGTTTTTCTTCTCGTCTCCTGGAAGGAAGTAGGGGTTCTCGTGACCTCCTTGGACCAGATACGAGTAACGAGATGAATGTTTACCTTTGAAGGTCTGCATATCATCTGGGTCCAGATCGTACGATCCCGACTGAAATGTCAGCCGAAGAAGATTATATTAGCTTTTTAATGAAAAGTCATTTTGTACATTTAACCCCCCCCCCCCCAAAAAAAAATAAAAAATAAAAAATAAAAAATAAAACACACACAGAGGCTGTTCAGATTGTATTTAATACAAACCACTAAATATTAGTAGTCTCCAATAGTCACAGCCCAGTGAAATACTCTTTTCCAGGTAAGAAGTCTGCTGTTTGTGTGGGGTCACACAGGGGCGGAGCTAGAGGGGTGGCCTTGGCAGGTGATTGGCCACCCCCAAATAATGGACAAGTGTGTGCAGATCTTGGATTTTTTTGTATTTGCATTCAGAATTTGTTAAGTTTGTTCTCMGACACTACGGTACTATACATTTTCAGCTGTAAGTGTTCAAAAATGGCTGAAATAAAGCTTCTTGTAAAGTTAYCGTTAGCATTAAATGTTAGCTTAATTTAGGATTAGAATCTGCAAACAGCATGTGATCATTCTTTGCT
>NW_013952406.1:926267-939784 GCF_001266775.1 Austrofundulus limnaeus
GTTCTATCCTTAACTACATGTGATGTGTTTGTTGTGAAGCACTTTGGCCAACTGAGGTTGTTGTAATTGTATAAATAAKCTTTTTATATCTTTTAATTTTTTTATGTCTGAAAATGGCTGAATAAAACGTGTCTAGTGTTTAGCATGTTTTTTTTGTTGATAATTTTTAGCTATGATCACACAGTTTAAGCTAAGTATTTCTTAAAACAGCTGARGTAAAGCTATTTGGAATTAGTTGTGGCAGCCTTGTTGAGTTTTCAAATCCAGACTGTGCCCCACTAAAGGACACCTCGGCCACCTTCCTGTGCCACCCCTTTGTAAAAAAGTCCATATCCGCCCCTGGGGTCACAACAGAACAGTCAGAGGTCCAGACCTGCTCATATCAGTGTTTATCACCAACTGATTACAGTCTGATCGCTCAAGATGAAATTTATCATCAAATCTGAAGAGCCCCTCAAACCCAGATAACCCAGTTTACCAACGTGAACTGATGAAACTACTCAACACTACTCCCAAACTAAAAGATGGTTTCCGTTGAACTGTCACTCACTACAGTTAGCATGCAGATTGTCCCCGTGACCCCGAAAACGGACCATCGTTATTCCCACTCTCTAAATTATCAGCAGGGGATGTGAAGGCAAGTCAGAATCTAAAGCAAAGCCAGGCCTTACCTTCTTCCATTCTTTACGTTTCAGATGAGACCCCTAAACAACACACTGTGAGTCAGGCAAAGCAGGGAGCAGGGTGTGYGGGGCTAATGCTAGCAGCACTGTTTAAATGATCAGTGGTTAATCAGTATTATTTAWATTTAGAACAAGTTTTGTTAGTAAACAACCGTGTTAATTTGCAAATCAAAACCTTCCAGGTGAGAGCCTTTCAATTTATAACTGAAGTGGAAAAGATGGAGCAAAAAGGAACAAACTTGATGAGTTTTTTTTTAGGTGATTAACAGAAGGAGAAGAAACTCACAAAGCCGTTGCTTTGGGGCTTTTTCTGCTCCACGACGTTAACATTGCCCCCCTCCGTCATCTCGATGGAAGTCGCTGCTTCCCAGTTAGTGGTGGCACGAGGGATGGTCATGATGGCAGTGGACCAGGACTTGTTCAGGTCGTCTGAGTACGGACTGGTGTTGTAGGACGGCATCCTACATGAGCACTTCCTCCTGGTCGAGACAAGAATGTAAACTGGGATGTAAGGACAGCAAAATGACAGCTCAGATGTGCAAAACAAACATGTTGGTCAATAATTGTCTCACCAGCAGTAGTAAAGAAGCACCAACAGAACAAGGATGAGCAGAACTCCTCCCAGTACGCAGGAGATGACCACSACCGCTAACAGGGACGCTGTGAAGACGGTTCGATGTGTTAAACACACGGTTAACTGGTTGTTTGTCTTTTAAAGCATGAAGCCACTTACAGTCCCTGCAGTTGAATCCAGCGTACCCAAACGGACACCTGAAAGAAACAAACAGGAGTTTTATTTGTCCACACGGGGGAGCTAAAACTCAACTAAAAGTAAAACGAGGGCACTCACGGTTGGCACTTATCTCCTTCTGCCCGCTGCCCACTTGGACAGGCTGCAAAAACAAACGCAACAACTTTGTTACACAAACGAGACGCTGCAGTTTCGGACTCGCTTGGTTGCACATGCATCAGGATCAGCAGGCTGTGTGMGTTTTTATGAAACACAAACGGGGACATGGCGTGTCTCTTCTTTGATAGCCGAAGCTCTTGTTGAAGCTGATTCCTCCACGTTTCTAAGGTAACGTCTCAGTTAGAAAGAAATAGATCAGAGAGATAAATGACGATGAGGTCAGAGGTCAGCATGGAGAAAAGGCTACGGCTCATGACCTCGTCTGCGTGTCTCGCTCCCTGGAGTTCCTCTGCCTCATTCCCACACAGGAGGACTTCAGAGAGGAGGTTTTGCTACAGTCCWSWGGACTGTAGCTCAGTTACTTCAGCTCATTCTCAAACTGAGCCATTATAGTTTACATATGAGATCTTGAAGGGATCCATGATTAGTTGTAACATTAGACTTTATTTGATAAATATTTATTTTAACTGTAAAATAAAGACTGTAAAAATACTGTAGGCTGTTTAGTTTTTATAATTTTTWAACTAAAAGTTTAAAAATATATTACACGAACGGGGCCATTTAATTTACACACAAAGCATTCTGGGTAAATGATGACGTGGATAGGTCCTCGGTGCGAGGCTGCTAGCGAGCTATATCCACCCTGAAGGTTAATCTTGGACAATATCTGATGATCGACTCTTTTAAATGAAACCAGAGAGCGTTGACAGAGAGGAGAAGGTAGAAATGACTCAGCCTGMAACTGAAAYTATGGATGGAGGACAACAGTTTAGCTTGTTTGTCGCGCTCGCGCRGAGCTAATACATATAAGGCAATATAGTGTTGGGGCTAACGCTAAAGCTAACAGGCTAAGCTGAGTTTCTTCTTCCTTCAGCAGCTCTGTTGTCCTCCATTCACATGTATTAGATGGTGTGTTGCTTGTTTATTAGTCAGCCACATAAAGAAGTAAAAATATAAAAATTATTTTCGTTGATGCTCAATGCTAAGTAGCAAATTTAGCCCATGTTCGTTGCTTTTAATCCTTTATATACACACTTAAATATAACAAAACTTTGCTTTATTTATCAGCTTTTTACCCCCGTGCACCCAGCTACACACAGCTATCATAGTTCTCTCACTCACACACAGTTAACGGAGTAGAAAGCTCAAACAAAAACTTGTACTCTACAGTATAAATGTCATTAGGAAAGCTGTTTTTTTACGTTATCATAATGGCTCAGGCTGTCCTGGTGCAGGAAGTGATGTCATGTTGGAACTATCTATTAAATGGAAGTGTACATTTTAACATAAACGGGTCATGATCATGAAGAAATGTACCTTTGCAGCTGGTGCTGGAGTAAACCATGGAGACGTAGCCTGCTCTGCAGGAGCAAACGGCTTGGCCCTTCATGTTCGTGCAGCTTGTAGTAGAAACATCACAAGGGAAGGGTTCCACCTTACACAGATCTGCCACTGATAGAGTGATGACACAAACATGTAAGAAAAATAACGTGTTTGTGTTTACATGTGTGTAGTTGGTGATTACCTGTGTAAGTAGCATTGCTCAGCAGACCAGGGAAGCTGCTTATAGCTCTGCTGATGATCTGATTGACTGACTCCTGAGTGACATTGGTGTCCTCAAAGATGTTGTTTACAGTTGCCAGCACACTTCCACGTCTGAAGAATTGACAGAAAAATCTGAGCTGTTTATTTTTAATTTAAAATTTCATTTTAGTCCAGCAGAAAAAGGAAAATACTCACTGAAGCTGAACGACATCCGATCGTACGTAACCTTTCTCCCCTTTGAAGACATTTTTGAGCTGAAAAACAACAAACGTGATTTAAAGAGCGAAAACAGGAGCTGCTGAACTCGTTCATGACTCGACGACTTACTGCAGCTGAGATGTTGGCTGCTGTTTGCTGAAATATCTTTGAGGACCGGACCCTCATTTCTTCATCAAACGGCAACGAATAGAAATGAAGCGTGCCTGGGAAGACTTGTGCTGCGARGACAAACAGAAATTAAGCTAACGATGAACACGTGTCACAGCACGGGTGTGTTTAACGTGACGGTTTTTATTTTCTCACCAGGTACGCAACGTCCATTCATCATGTAGCTGCCAGAGAGGCACTGACAAGTGTTGCTGAGGCAGACGCTTTGAAGAGGACATGGAGCAGAAGGACAAACTGCAAGAATAAAAAACAACAATGTTTTCAGTGTTTCCAATACGATCTCACTAAAACAACAAGGCTGAATTATGAGCAAGACTGAGGTTTATAAAAAGTCAATCACTAAAATAACCCGGTTCATTTCAGTCACTCAAATCGTTCACGATGCATCCCCACACCATTAAAAACAAAAACATTATATATAATATCAGCTGATATGAAATATTCAGAGATATTTTTACAATTTTTGGTTCCACTGGTGCCTGAAGGTACCATCAGAAGATATCTTTGCACACTACGCACCGTTGGGAGAAAATTAACTCACATTTTTCTGATGTTTACACTTCTAAAACAAGTCATGAGTCATAGACTTCTGTATTTCCATGAATTTAGCCTAAAGTAAGATTAGTGAACTGTGTTGACTCTTTAGTTTTGCTTATCAAGATGGCAAAAAGACCCAGGTGTGACGACAAATGCAAACTATGCATTGAGTTTCACGAACAAGCAAACATTGTTKGTTGATTGTTGACCCAAAAAGATGCTGCAAGATCAGTTTAAAAGATTTTTTTGGTTTAGAATTAATGCCAGCTGGCATTAAACAAGGATTTTGTCATACTTAATTAGTGAATTCCCCAAAACCCGATGGTACAAATTTAAAACCTGACCGATGATGGGTAGGGCTGTTGTGGAGGTGGTTCCTGCTGTTGGCTGCAGGGTAGTGGTGACAATCMGGGTAGTTCCATGTTCGGTTGTAGACATGGTGGATGTCTGGGTCGGAATAGCGTGGCTGGGTGTTGCTGTTATTGTATCATTTGTAGTGGTGGTTTCCATAGTGATGCTGGTCACTATTTCATTAAAAAAAATTAAACACAATCAGCCCAAGAAGATTTTCACAGATTATCCAGCTAAGTTCACCAATGCTAGCACATTAGTTACCATTTAAAGTTGCTTAAAGACAAAATTTGATACTCATGGGAATTCATAACCAACAAATTAAAACTAGAGGGTTCAGTTTTGTGCAAATATCAAATTTTGTCTTCTACACAAATATGTCTACTTACCGCAAAATTTTTAAAGGAATTAAAAAAAGGTACAAACCAACCACATAAAAACCATGTTCTCTCATGAATTTCCTCTCACCTGTGTTTTAGATCATATTATTTCAAAGAACACACATCAATGTTTGGCACGAGGTTAGTTTTACCTTGTGGGGTTGAAGGACTAAGGCTGGTGGTTTTTCCAGTTGGGTGTGTGATGCTACTGCCTGGGGAGGTGATGGGAGGGAGAGAGCTGGAGGGAGGTGAAGAGGGTGGGGGTCCAGTTGTGAGTGTTGTGTTTGATGCGGGAGTCTCAGAAGTGTTAGTGGACTTTATCGTTGTAGTTAGTTCTGCAGTTACTGAGTTTATAGTCGTTGTCATAAATGTTGGAGTAGAGCTGTTTGTGGCCGAGGTGGCATCTGTACCCAAAGTTGTGACGGGTGCATCTGTACCCGAGGTTGTGACCGGTGCATTTGTAGTTGAGTTTGTGATTGTTGCATTTGTACCCGAGGTTGTGACCGGTGCATTTGTAGTTGAGTTTGTGATTGTTGCATTTGTACCCGAGGTTGTGACCGGTGCATTTGTACCTGAGGTTGTGGCGGGTGCATTTGTACCTGAGGTTGTGGCGGGTGCATTTGTAGTAAAGTTTGTGATTATTGCATTTGTAGTTGAGGTTGTGGRGGGTGCATTTGTACCCGAGGTTGTGAAGGATGCATTTGTAGTTGAGGTTGTGATTGTTGCATTTGTAGTTGTGGTTGTGACAAATGAGCTAGTTGTGTTGTTGGCTGGACCAGGTGCGGTGGTTGTATTTGCAGTCTCATTGGATGTGGGGCTGTTTGTCTCTGGTCTTGCTGAGGACGTTGTTGCTCCCATGGTTGGAGTTGACGGAGGGTTGGTTGGGTTTCCTGTGGTGACAGGGGAAGTGGCTGGAGTTGTAGTTGTACTTGTAACTACTGGAGTTGTAGCAGCTGGTGCTGTAGTGGTGCTGATTAAGTTGTTGTTGCTTGAGGTTGTTGGCATTGGGGTCGTGAAACTTGTAAACGGCATATTCCCACCGGTGGTCATATAAGCAGCGGTATTACTCATAGTCACTTCAGCTGAAAGAAAAGTCAAATAAATAGTCAGCTTCTACCTTTAACCCTTCACACAAAAAATCAAAAAAGTCAACCAGTATAAAGTTTATCACAAAAAAGGACTAAATTACTATTTTAATTTACTACTGACGTGTGTACAAACAGATAATTMTATATTCTTTGGTTTATCTCTTGAAAGCAAGTGAAGTTTCTACAAAACCAACAGTTTGTTGAACGMTTTAAAGACTGTGTCTGTAACGACTCAACAGTTTCAGCTGTGACCAGAAGGCAGTAAAACTGTGAGCAGAAACGTTGACAGAAGATGTGATTCAGAAGATAAGAACTTCTGTAAATAAGGACTGTTTGCAACATGGGAAAGTGAGTAAAAGAGCTGCTAACTTCATTTGACCAGCCTGAAGGAACGAGCAGCTTCGTGTTTGTTTAYATGACTACAGCTGCTCCTCGTCCCGTTTAGTCTGCTCTTACTTTTTATTGTGTTTATGGAGGAACGCAAGAAACTACAGGGCAGTTTGAGTCAATATTAGTTTCCATCAACTCTTCATGCACTGAATTTAGCCAATTGCTCGCTTTGAACAAATCATTTTTACCAAAAGAATCAAGAATAATATAACAAACAGAGCTGGATGTGATTATAAACACAAAGACCTGTACAGGTTTATTACTTTGTAACCAAGCGTCAGTTGGAGATGAGAACTGTAGAGTCCACAAACCCTGCGACAGCGCACWTTTATGATCACAATTTACCACATCTACAGTGCCTACGACAAGTATTCACCCCCTTGGATGTTTTATGCTTTAARTGCTGAKAAATCAATTGTGGGGTCAATTTAAATTGGAGTTTTTACATGAATCTTTCAACAAAACCTTCAATAACGAAGAGAAATTAAACCTCTACAGATTAAAACCAGTGAAATAAAAGTTTTTTTTGTAAAGCAGGTCTATTTATTTGGACCACAGTTGATTTATGACAGCAATAAAAGCATACAAGGGGTGACTACTTTTTTATCGCACTGGTCACACTCCTTTAAACGTTGTGTAACCTGGGAGTGGAAAAAGTAAGTTAAGTAGGAAAGTGAAAACAGTAGGAAAATAGACACGTTTGAGGTGATATTTTTAATGTTTATAAACCAAAGGATCAGAAATGTTTGCAGTTATCCATGAAGCGAGACGGCATTCCTGCTGTCAGAAACACTCATGKATGGGTTTGAGACGACCTCCTCTAGATTAGGACCTAAATACATCGAACRTGTCTTACTGGATAACAAGAGAATGAGATTAATGAAAAACCTCTTAGATCAGATCTAGCTGGCCGCGATGAGGCCATTTCATGTTATTACAAGGACTTRTGTGTCCGTGAACACACGAAGGTTAATTATTTCATTGTGTCCTTCACGTATGAATATCTACATTCAGGATAACGAACAGCTTGAACTAAAAATAAACCCCCTTTTCCATATTTTGGATTCTTTCCAGAAACTGAGCATCCACATAAATTATGTGGGTAGATTTTTTTTTTTTAGGTTTAAGGCTTAACCAAGTTCCTCTTTGTAGGATGGTCGGGTTCATCCTTAGAGACCGTAGGGATMCTAATTCTCTGCATCAAAATGGTTAGGATGTCTCCTGGCCGCCTCCCTTCAGAGGTTTTTAACATGTGTCTGACTAGAACAGATACTCGAACATCACCAAGCCAACATTATAAAAATATTAGTTTACATGATGTAATCTTATCTTAAGCTGAAACTGTGCATCATACAAAAGTTTCCTGGTACAGCGAGGTGTCCTGAAGGGGTGTAAATGGCCCACATAACCACAACAGACGGTCATTGTCTCGTCATAAAAACCCGGAGTCTGCATTTGGAAATGAGGAAGTGACAGACAAAGAGACGGCAGGGAAGAGTTTGTTTGGAAAGATAAAAACAAACACACACTGTGGTTCTCCTTCCACTGTAATGTCCACAGCTGCTTCTCTAAAATAACTTTACATGATAAAATATCAGCCACAAATGTAACCTTTACTGTAGGAAAATGTAATGAAAACTGTTGGGGAAACTGTTTGATATCTTTCGCTTCACCACAGATTAAATATTCGCTTCAACTTGACTTTTTTGTTGCTTTGACTGTTTAATGGTCTGAGGTCACCCATGAGGATGATGATGATGTGATTCTGGAAACAGCCTGGAAAGCTGAAGTTGGTATAACAATGATGAAAAAGTGGAGTAATTAAAAGCACACTCTGCACGTCTAACAGAGAGCCCTGGCTTTAAGGATTTAACCTACAGCCGGATAATCTCCTGCAGACACAAAAGGGATGACTGGGTCAGGCCGGGGAACAAGTGGGTCTAAGGTCGGCCTGTGAAAACCCACTCAGGAGGATACGGGTTAGAGGGATGTTCAACAAACCTGCCCAGGTCCCAGGGCAGAGAGAATAAATAATATATCAGGAAGTTCTGGGTCTTCCTGGGGTCTCCAGTTCATCCAGATCAGGTYAACCACCTCAGCTGACTCCTGTCYACGCAGAGGAGCAGCAGCTCTACTCAGAGCTCCTCATCCTTCTCTAAACCTGAGCCCACCCAGTCATGATCCCATGACTACAGGTGAGGGTTGGATCGTAAACAGACCAGTAKCTTTCGACTCAAATCTTTCTTCACCACAACAAACCCAACGCCCTCATTACTGAGGATGAGGCTCCGATCCATCGATCCATCACTCAGAATCAAGATACTTCTTCCTCCWCCTGAGTCTGAAGAACTAATTTACTGAAACACTATATGCCTTTTTGCTAACAAAGATGTTTCTGCTACCAAGTAAATTTCAGTTTTGCCTCTTTTTTAAACTGCAACGGAAACAGATACGGAATCTGGCTTTAAAGGTCACTTTTACTCACGAGTACAAAACACTCCTGTGAAGTGCCTGCTCATGAAAGGACTGTTAGATCCACTTCCCCAAACATAAAACTTCCCATCTGTTTTTTTTTTAAATATATATTTTAGAAATGACTAAAACGACTTGTTCTAAAATCTGGTGCTGAAAAAAAAAAAGCTTTATTTTCACGAGCCGACTTCACCCTGCTTGGACACTCGGGACACCTCGTACAAAAAGGGGAAGAAGACCAGATTGTTTGTTTTAAATCATAAATGCTCCTATAAGAGTCACGTTTTATAAAGAATTACTGTTGTGGTTTCACCTTTGATTCTGTGAGAAAATCATAAATAATTCACAAAAACACCTTTAATACTTCTCTGAAAAGTTAGTTGTAGATTGATGACAATGTTGGGTTTAAACTGCATCACAACTAAAGTTTACAGAAGAACCTAAAGTTTTACCAACAAACCAGTAATTTTGACCCGTCGGGGCAATAATGTTTTTATTTGTATCTATTTATTTGTTTGTACTTTTACCAAAGCATCTCATGAATAAACTGGATGCTGTTAATGAAACTTGCAGAAATTAATCATTGGATGTTCATCTACAACTGGCTAATGAAAGGAGCTGATTCAACAGAAATGAACTGAACAGTTTGTATTCAGATTTTACAATGTTTACAGCATAGATCAGTCCTAAAAAACTACATTTTGTAGGTTCCCTTTAATATGAAACAATGAGATGTTTGAATTCTCGAAATATACTTCCCTTGTGAGCAAAACGTTTTTTTCCAAAACCTGAAATCRGGTGTAATAGAGGTTTAATTCGTTTTCATGAATTATCATTTCATGACYTGACCCTTCACATGAAAAATCCAGAGTATCTCACGGATTAAACTGCTAATCTTCCAGTTAAAGAATAAGAGCTTAAGAAACTGAGCTAAAGACCATTTGACCTTTTTTGCAGAGGAGAGAAAAATATTTAATTATATAGCTTTTATATTTCTTTTTATTTAATGCCTTACAGTGATTCCCAACCAGGGGTATGTGTACCCCCAGTGGTATGCAAGCATATTGCAGGAGGTACGTGGAAAAATTTCCCAGGCGTGTAATTTTTTTAAAAATAAAAATAGGACTGAGATATGTAGGGCCCTATGATTTTCTCAATGTGAAAAATGCAGACAGAATCGTGCAATTGACTAAACAAAATAGAATCCGGTATAAAATGCGGAATCTCACAAAATTAGCTAATTTGGGTGAGTTTCTGAGGTATTTTGAATGCTGCTGCTTCCTGTACCTGCTGTTACTTGGTCTATTCATTTAATTACTTATTCATTTTCAAGGCAACATATTTATCTTTATGTTTAATTTGAGTTTAAAAGAATAAAATGCCTGAGAATTGAATGTTAAGGGGATTAAATAAATAATTTTCATTTAGTTTTGGAGAATCATCATTACGTTTGACTGAGGGGGGTACTAGGGATGTGACAAAATGGTTCAGGGGGTYCATAAGTCTAAAAAYGATGGGAACCGCTGCCTTAGAGGTACACTGACGAGACAAAAGTAGGTGGGGCAGTGGAGACAGCTRAAGAGGACAAATGGGACCCTAGCTTACATTTGTGCAAACTTATAGTTTATTCAGAAAACAAATGTTGGGTATAAAAACACGTTTCACCAACYAGCAGCTCTTGGGGTTGATAAACTCCACCTCGACTTGGACGCTGGCTCTTTCTGCTGCTGACAAGATTGGRCTGAGACAGCAATGATTATTATATTATGATCAACAGCTCCATTTATTGCAGCTGATTACCTCAAAATGATGTTTTCCTCCYTTTTATCGCTAATCAGACAGCCTCAGATTGAAGCAGCATCTCAGACCGGAGGAGGAACGCAAACGACTTCTCTCCAAACGAGCAAACAGARCTTTTACTGTAACTCGGAGGGAACAGATGGCTCCCTGGAGCAGGAGCTCACTTGCGGGGCCTCTGAACGTATCATATCCAATTAAAGCTCCGCCAGCACATGCTTTCCAATTACAGGACGAGATTTACTGCCCCGAAGCAGGTCTAATCCAACCGGATGCAGCAGACATGCAGCAACACGAGAGGAGGGGGGACAAACAGCAACAGGGACAGAGTCTAAGAAAAGTGGACAAAAAGACAATACAGAGTGAAATGAGGAAGATAAGCAGACGTGGACAGGGAAGTCCACAGGGCAGCGGAACAAAGATCAGAACTTCACACGAACAAGGAGGAGGAACAATCAGAACCTCGGCTCGATATTTCCTCAGAGAAAAGAGCAGAAACTCCCCCACAAAATAAAAACAATCATAACTCTACCATGTTCCTCATGTAAAGTATATCTGCTGCCTTTAAAGCCAGAGTTTTTTTAAACAAAGCATCATCTTGTAGCTATTTAGGCCAAACCTCATGAATCAACATTGTGAGACTCACAGGACGACTCTCAGCTACAACAACAAATTTTAGCTTTTTTTTTGTTAAAATTATTGAATTATATATTATTTTTTAAATGGTGCTACATTTGTAAGGAACATGCATTTGTGAGATGAGCAGTAGAGCAGAGTATGTGGGTTGCACACATGAAAAAAACTACCAAATCGTCTCAGCAAAAGAGCTTATTTTGTAGGCATGCACGATATATCGGTATTGATATCGGTATCGGCCGATATTGGTCATTTTTTAGAATATTGGTATCGGTCCGATATGTAAAACGGGGCCGATATTAACGTCCGACATTGATTTCCCACTTTTTAGGTTTGTGTTTGTGTTTTGGGAGGMGAGATGGTTGGTTGAGCGGCATCTGTTTGATTGTGATAGTGATATTGACACTGCACAGCCAGGAATAACTGAAGTAGGGAGCCATTGTCAGAYGTCTGGTTGATTATTTACAGTATCAAAAAAGACCCAAATGTGTTTGTGTGTATATTGATGCTGCAGTTACACCTGAATTTCCCCTCCGTGGGACAATAAAGGCTGTTTCTATTCTATTCTATTGACTCGTTCTGATCTTCTTGTACCCCCAGGTGCTGCCAAGAATCGACCAAACCCTAATTCCCTTATGTTTTGTGCTAAMTTTATATAAATGACATGGTAGGTGATCATAACAGAAAAGGTCCTCCACATAAATATGGGCAAACACGTGATCTCCTTCACCTTCGGATGATAACTGACTTTTTCAGCTTCCTCCAGCTGCATGCCGACTCCACAGAAAGCCTTCCATGCTCTAGTTATGAGCTCATGYGGACTGGCCGACGAAACGCGACACATGTGGAGGAGTCCTGATGCAGCATGTGGRGCAGCAGGAGGACATACTGTCCGCTGTAAGTGACTTTTATTACCGAGGGCTTTGCAAAGCGTGGCACCAGACTCTGAGGAGGAAGAGGAGCAGAACCCTCAGGAGGTCTACATCTTCACACACCTCGACTCGTTGACTTCCCTGTTTAACTCCTGACGGGACGGCAGACACACACACATGGACGCCTCCGAAACTTAGAAACAAACTTTAAAGTGGCTCAGATTCCATGAAAAGAGTGACACGAACTGAAGAGCAACTCAAACTACTTCAAGCAGCTCCTTTAGGCTGTCAAGAGGCCAAAGAGTGAACTTTAAGAAAGAGTGCTCCAGTAGAGATGCAGAGCTTTCAGCAGTGAGTCAGGAAAAAAAAATACTTATAGGAAAACTCCTATAAACATATACTATACAACTAAAAATGTTGTTTTTATTAAATCTGAGCCTAAATATAGTAAAACAGCAGCTTTATTGAGTGAAATCTTATTTTGAAAAGCAAATTATTAAGAGAGTAACCAATATCTGCTTTTGTTTTGGTAAATTTGCAATATGTTTGATTTATTAGAATAATTTTCAAGTATCAGAGTAAATCTATGCAGTAATCTGTTCATTCTTGACAGTCAGTTCTCAATAAAGGATGATAAACTAACATGAAGGCAGAAAGCTCCAATTAAATTATAACCTAATGTATAAAATGTTATTGTATTTAAAGTGTTAAGTGTCAACCAACCTAAGTGAATTTTAAAATGTCTTTAACATTAATTTACTCACATAAACTAAAAATTAATAGAAATATTCAGATTCATTTTATTTTTATTATATGAACTTTAGGAGGAAAAACAGCACAAATAAAAATAAAGTCTGTTTTGACCATTTTGAACACAGAAAAATGATTTTACACAAATACTATTATTTATTACAAAAATAAAGTTTTGTTACAGATTAAACCACATATTGTAGTTAGACAACCTTTTAAATCCAACCTTATAAATAACTTTAGGTTTTTAAAACTAAGCTAACAACCTGTTGGATAGTTTAGATGTTAGCATAAAACATTGTTTGAAAAAAACAATTTTACTCACTTTTGAAGACAACCCCGATCAGAAACACGAAGTATAGATATTTTGGAAACATTTTTCAGGTGAGTTTGCGGTTCTCCGTGAGCCGCCGCGGGGTGAGTTTCTAACGGTGCGGTGAAGAGTCCGTCTCCTCCGGGCTGCTGCAGGTGGCTCAGACCGAGAGCCGCAGCCTCCGACACTGTTAAACTCTAGCGCCGCCACTGATTGGCTCCTCCTCCTGTCACTCATCCTTACTGTACTGCGAAGGCTCCGCCCCATACCCATGGACCAGTACAACAAAACTTTATTTAAAAAGCCCTTTAGAAACAACAAAACGCTGCTGATAAAAAATAAAACAATATAAAACACATACAATTAAATAATAATAATTAAAACTGTTAAAATAAGCCTACTGACT
>NW_013952406.1:939893-956287 GCF_001266775.1 Austrofundulus limnaeus
TATATATATATACGTATTTGTAAACAACTGAGGTAAAAGGTCAAACTTTAAGAGGATTTAAAAGCAGGAAGTGGGTTATAATAAAACCAAACTCTTAGCTCAGCATTTAGTACAATATTGTGCATCTTAATTATTACAAAGTTTTTAAGTGAACGCTTGCTGTTGTAAATAATTTATGGACAAAAGTGTCTAAATATTAACTTTTCGTTGGCTTGCCACACCAAAGAAAGTCCCCTTATGATTCAGAATTATTCAACAAATTTCACAATAAAATGACACAGTGGAAAAATTTTAAGTGCATGTAGCTGAATGCCCAATCTAATATGTTTGAAACAATAGAGTGCAACTCAAGGGCAAAGTTTTTATTATTATTTTATGTTTTTCTCTATCTTTCTCTTGCTCTCTTTATCCTGTCCTGGAGGTGCAGGATCAGGCAGCTTTTGTGTCTCAGATTTACTGCAGCAGGTTTATTTGAGACCAGTCCTGCAGGAGCGTCATCCAGGAGGTCACCTCGGCTTTAAAATTAATTTGACTTTGTGGCATTTCAGCAAGTATGTGTAGCTAATGCACAAGAATGGAATGTTAAAAGAAAGTCTGATGTTTCTTTCTCTACTTTTTTTGTTACATGGAGAGAGTTTTTTCTTGATTTTAAAGAGTCTTCTTGTTAAAAATACAATAAACTCTACTTCCTCTCCTRTTTTTTCTTATTACCCACCAATAAACTGACTATTTAGGTTAAATTAGTTTTGTCCAAATATGAAAAGAACAAAAAAACAATGTCATCACTGCCAGACCAATCAAGAGTTTTCTTCTTTTATACTTCAAACTCTATTTGTCCTGTTATATCTTTGCTATAAATGGGCAATGGGAACATTAAATTAAAGAGATCATTTGGAAATAGTTGCTCTGAGCAGCGAAGCATCTTAAAAAAAGGACAATCAGCTGAATCACGACAAAGAATGTAAGTGGTTTAAAAGGTTGTTTTTGCTTAAATGGAGTCAAACTTCCAGAAACTGGAGGAGAATGGAAAGAAAATGTTTTGTATTTTTAGTTTTTATGGCTTTGAGTTGGTTGAAACTGGATGGAGGGATGTGTTTACCCTGCAGCACACAACCTCACGTTTTTATTTCTCTTTAAGCAAAAAAAAGTTACAGGTTCCAGGAAAAGCTGGTGTGGATTAGTTTCATAAACCATTAATCCACATAAAAAGTTAAAAATTGACTCATTTTTACATTTTAGGGTGTCGTTTCTTTTCTAAATTCAGTATCGAAATGAGACATTTAATGGAACAAAAAGTCCTTGGGCATTTTTAAGAATGATAACTGCATTTTTACCAGATTCCTGGAGAAACTATTGTATCAACAATGACATTTCTTGGCGGTTAGCAGGATGAAAAGCAGCACCAAGTACTGAAATATGTTGCAATGTCTGCAATTATTTGCATGTGATAAGGGCGAGGTCAGCAAGGCGTGTGGATATTTGTTATGTCTTTGATAGAATGGCCATAAAAACTGTCATGGCAACACATAAAGAATGCGAGAAGCAATACTTCAGATTAATAAAGTAATTAGTGAGAAGTGAAGCACTAATGATGCTGAAATCAGGAACTGCGGTCCTGTTAAACAGCAACAGGTGTTTTTTAATAATCTGCCAGTTTCTGGTGCAAAGTTTAGTGTTGCTATTTTTACAGGATCTTTAAAATACAGCATGTGTAGTAATAGGAATAAAATTTAATATTTCAGAACCAGTAGATAAAGTAAAGTTTATAATGATCATTAAGATACATTTCTATGCTGTTATTGTGTGAATGCAGATATAATTGTTTATAATAGTTTCTTCCATCTGATCAGTTYTATTTGGTTTGAATTGTGACCTGTCAAATTTGGCCAAAATGACCTCACCACATGTTCAGATTCCTGCTTTTTAACATTTTGATTCCTGGATCATCCTGATATCATGAGTGAAAACCTCAAACATGATTTAGATATCAACATTTACCAGCTGGAAAGAAATATATATATATATATATATATATCTTTGCTAGCTTACATTCTGAGTTCAACAAGACACGACACATTTATCTGTTTATAGATCAAAACTTTCATCTAGATTTTAAAAAAAGGACTTTGACTTCAAATGTTTTGAACATTTCCTTTCAGGGAGACAAAGATTCTTTAAATTCCTTTAACATCATTGGTTTGGCATACTTTTTTGTCTTCTTTTGCTGCCTTTAGCTACTATATTACTAATGGCAACTTTTAGTTTGTTTTATTTTTACTTTTAGCTGTGGATGTGCTGCTTTTTTCCTTTAAGTAAATTAGTAAGTAAGAAAAGTTTTATTTATATAGCGCCTTTCACAGAAATAAAGTCACAAGGTGCTGTACATTCAGGGAAGGGGAGAGGGGGCAGTTAAACACCCATTCAAGAAGACATACAAGACAAACATGGGGGAACAGGTGAAACCGGTCATGCAGCAAACACAGTTGCACTACTTTTAACAGCTTGAAATACACAAAAGGAAAATTGAGTTAAACAACCCGCTTTAGCTTCTGTTATGCTAATTGTAGCTACTATTCTAATTTTAGCTATTTTTAGTTAATATTCTGCTGATTTTAGCTACTGTTCTGTTTATTTTAGCTACTCGTCTGCCAATTTTATATAGCTAATACGCTGCTAATTAACAATTTTCTGGTTTTATCTTCTGTTCAGCTTATTTTAGCAAATATTCTTTTAAATTTAGCTAATATTCTGCTGATTGTAGCAACAATTCTGATTTCAACAACTGTTCTGCTTATTTTAGTGAATATTCAGCTGAATTTAGCTATTATTTTCTTATTTTAGCTGCTGTTCTGATTGTTTTAGCTAGTYTTCTTCCAATTTTAGCTATTATTGTACATTTTTTTGCTAATATGCTGCTGATTTTAGCCAATATTCTTGTGATTTAAGCTAAAGTTTAGTCTCAGCTCCTCTCAGGAATATAATCTACACAGATAAATTCAAGTTAAATAATCTCTTCATAGCTGAAATGATTGTTTTGTTCCGGCGGTCATTTAAAGGAATGGTCCGGATAATGTCACCGAACGATTATCAATTCTGCAGAAACAAAAAGGATTCAGGAAGTCATGTATGTGTTTAAACCTCCTGCTGCCTGTGGGTCAAAATGAGTTTAACTCAGGGGCAGCAGGAGGATTTGCTGTTAATATAAACAGATGCAAAATTAACTTCTAACACACCAAAATAGGATTAAAGTGAGATTTATGTTGGTTCTCTGCTTTAAATGATAATACAGATGCTGGAGTTTATTTCTTTAAACAGACTTGGGGTATTTTATCTTTTGGAAAATCCTCATGGTTCAGCTTCTAAATCAGTTTGGACAAAAGTGACATGGCTGTTAGAATAACAAAAAAATAATTTACATTCTTTATTTAACTCATATTTTCACATCATCAAAGCTCACTCCTTTATTTTATTGCCGTTTTTCCCTGTTTGCTATCTCACTGAGCACACAGCCCAATATGTGGCCATTTAGCAGCTCTGAAGATAAGGACATCATTCACGTCAGCCTCTCATCCGCCCTGCCAGACCAACAAAAGAGCCAGACGCCGAAAACACAAAGCTCACATCCRGAGGTTTTACCCCCTGGTTCTGTTTTTAGGGTCCACATTCAGCTCTTTGACACCGTTTTATAAAAGCAGCTAAAAAACAAGCAGCTTTGTCCCTCCACAATAAAACGTCACCCCTCTCCTGGTTACATCTTGAAGTTTTATTGTGTAATTTTCCACTCCTGACATGAAAACTGACTCATAACGACGTGCAGAAAGTTCTACCTTTGAATTAAATCAACAGGAACGGGAAAAAGGTTTGTCACGAGTAAAACAAGAAGATGGTCATTTATTAACACGTGGTTGGGAGGGTTTTTGGGTGTGGAAAGTAGATAAAGATGATAAAACTCTGAAAATGTTRAGGTTTTATTCTGTGGTGATGGGAATGAAACATGCTTCCCTTTTCTTTTCTGAGGAAGTGTTTAATTCCTCAAACTGAAGCACAAAATATGTCAAATCACAGAGGTGTGACGGAGTTAAAGGTAAAAGTGCACATTAATGGAAAACAAAAAATGTGGGAACTTCCCTTCAAATTATTAAACAATTCTGAGAAAGTTTTTGCAAAACAAATTATCGTCTGGACGACATACACTGAGCTAAAATTACATCTGTTGTTTACATTTTTTCATTRAACACAGGGCAAAACTGTTTGACCTAACTTTGTAAGTGATTTACTTTGAAGCACGGCTGTAATGTTTAAGGAGTGTTAAAAGATTTACTGAAACATTCAGGTAAACTATTTTAAAAGGCAAACAAAATGTTCACTTTGTCATGCAGATGATTTGACATWTTGTCAGGTTTTGCTTTTTATTTTGTCAAACATTTCAGATCATCCYATAAATATTAGACAAAGTAACATTGCTTTAAGACAAATTTTACCTTTTAAATGATGGTTTGGTTCATTGTGGGGAGGGGGGTGGGCTGTCCAAACCAACCTTAACCTCATGTTAAATTATGAATTAACTGACTTCGCCACCCACACCCATATCTGATCACTGCCAGGCCTGTCAAATCAATAAATTATTTAAATAGATCCATTACTTACAGACAGAAACACCTTCCCAGGAGTGGCCGGCCAACCAAGATTACTTCATGACCGCATCGACTCATCCTAAAAGAACTCAGAACGTCTACAGCGTTAACTTAATTACATTTATGATTCAAAAATAAGACAAAAATGGCCTCCACGAGAGAAACCCAGGACTGAAACTACTGCAGAGCAAAAAGTACTTAAAGACAAAAACACACCTTGATGATCTTTTTATTCTCTAATCTATGAACTGATGAGAAAAGTGGAACTTATTTTAAAGTGTTTGGAGTTAAAACGAACATTRACTGCAGCAGTCAAACACGGAGGTGGCAGTGTGATGGTCTGGGGTTGGTTTGCTTTTCCAAGTTCAATTAGATTTTTGCATAGGGTTGGGTTTAGGGCTGTAAAAAACTATAGATACCGTGAAATAGATTTATTTCCTGATGCTGTTTCAGTTCTCAAAAACACTTAAGGCCTAATGGATGGGCTTGTAAGAAGAAATGTGAAATACAAGTTCTCAAATCAACTAATCAGTATTTTTGTTTGTAACACAAGATGTGCTCATGTGTATTTTTATTAGAATATTTGCTTACAGTATCACAAATATATTGCAATACTTATTGTGAACCCTGATAGGCAACATACCACCAAATTCTTGCCAAAATTGCCATTTACTTATAGAAATATAATTTTAAAACTGCATTTTGTATTTAATCAGTTTATTCTTACAGTGGTAGTGGTACATCTCAGCTAACGTGCGATGGAAAAAATTAATATGAATTTCAACATTTGGGATCTTTGTCTGGTATTATTTCTTGATGATGGGAATTCTGTAAGGGGTGGATACTCTCACAGCACTGTATATTATTGGTTTTCTCTTTAATTCAGACATAATTTAGGAATATCTGCCAGGGAAATGTTGATTTTTAGGTTTAAAATAACTCTTGATATTTGATGTAATATTCTGGGCATGCAGAAGGTGTTTGTTTGATTTAAATGTTACTATTATTGTATTATTTTTTTTAATAATTATATCTGATGTGAACAGATATTCTTTGGTCTACCTTAAAAGTTTATTTTTGGTGTATTTTATGAAACTTAATGTTTTGTTGACACTTATCAATTAGATTTAATCTCAATGAGTTTTTCTTTCTGGGTAAAAAAAAAAAAAAGGATTAATAACAACTTAGAGGAACATCCCCATCTAGTGGCAAAAACACCTCAAACAACTGACAGAGCCGAAGCACTTCATGGTAACAGCAGTTTTTATTATTTTCTCCTCATTCAGTCACTTTTATTGAACAGATTAAAAACGTGTCAAATGAGGCTGAAAGAACAGAAATAAGAAAATTTGGCGTTGACACCAAAACTGTGATGAAAAATGATGAAATAATTTGTACAGGTTTAAGTTTGATGTAGTGTTTGGTGAATTCTTTTTTTTTTTTTTTTGTAAACAGCAAAAAAATACAGTGATTGCTTTGAACTGAAGGGACCGAACACTGACCGGCATGACACATACAGACCCTGGTGACGGGTCACACAAATGTTGTACAAAAAAAKAAACTTAAATATAATTGTACAGAAACATCGTAACACACACAGCATTTCTGCTACATACAAACCTTCACACTGTTGTCCCTGGTTTTCTGAGATGAGGTATTCGTGAGGCTAATTACTGTTTTGCTCTTAAACGTGGCGACGTGTTCTCGATATGACAGCGTTGCGTTTTTCTCTGCCATGTTTAAGTGTTGCTCAAACAGCAGCAGACCTTCGGGGCACAAAGAGGTTCATTCAGAGAGCAGCAGAGTGACATCATTTCCAGCACTCGGGTTCMAACGTTACTGTGGAAGACAGCGCAATTATTGTCGTCCTTACGGAAAAAAAAGCGGACGTTTTTTTTTTTTTTAATTCAGCATGAAGGTTGCATCTAACTAGACAAAGTCTGGCACCTGTTCTTCATTCGAAGAGGCACRCAGCTTCTAAAAAGGGACAAAAATGCTTAAATACGTACAAACTTCTGCCCGGGCCACTTCTTAAACATTTAATCACAAAGTGTTTTTGACCTCAAAGTCAATACGACGTGAATTTTCTAAGGCGAGCATCAAGGCAACTAAAACTAAAGGTTTCAACTACATTTACATTATCCTGATTAAATATTACTTTATTTTAAAAAGCCCACCCACCTCTAAAAYTTAGAAAGCTTTTGTCACAAACGCTTGCATTCCTTCATCCCAAAGAAACCGTTTCCCGCCCACCCCTCCAAGAAAAAAACCAAAACAAAGGCGTTCCCACCCCACAGAGTTGATCAGAAAACATCATTTATTCCTCGTGTTTGAGCTCGATCCGACAGACGACTTTAAACAACGCGAGCAGCTCAAAGTCTGACACTTTTAGATAAATAAGAGAAAGAAAACGAGAAGGCCATTCTACTGCTGTCCAACAGCAATATCTATAGGCCGAAGAACATCACGTCTGTTCTTTAAAAAAACACCACTAAGACAACTTTCAGAGCGTTCTCCTCTCGGTTTCAAATTAGGGATGCACCGATACCACGTGTGTGTTCTCGCACTCAAAAAATAAGACGTTCAGCCTGAGCAGAAGAATGGGAATAGACGGATCTGAGCCCGAGCTTCCTGACYTTCTCACCACTCAGACGAGGAGAACTCAGAGCTAGACTGCAGCCTTCAACACACAAAACTGAACAAAGACAAAAAGAGGAGTGATTATGGCCAAAATTAACTTTTATCAGATCAAAAAGAAAAAATAAGTAGGTCCTCTGGATGGGTTCTTCTTTAGTGAAARGTTTCKTCTCTCCTCCAAGAGACTTCTTCAGTCTGATGAGTTTCAGGTGAACTCAGCACTGCCTCCACACGGACAAACAGGTTAGTCACATGCAAAAGAGGGCCATAGCCTAACAATAGGGTTGATTAGCTCGATTTGAAGAAGTTTCTTGGAGGAGAGACAAAACGTTTCACTAAAGAACAACCCATCCAGAGGACCTACTTATTTTTTCTTTTTGATTTTTTTCTACCTGGATTACTGAGATCCATCAGGACATTTTGTTATCGGAGTTTTCTACAAGTCAGCGATGAGCCTGAAAAGCTGCTTAATGAGCAGATTCTGCTGTCTTCAAAGAKGACGCTAGGCTAACACTAAGCTAACGCTTTAAACACAGGCTGTGCCCAAATTCAGGGGTTGAGTCCTTTGAAGGTCACAGCCTGTCCAAATTCAAACGCTCCTCCAGTTGCAGGAGTGAGACAGGAGTTCGGTTTTAAACTAAAATCTGACAAAACAAAAATTTAAAGTTTATTGTTAGGCTTTTATTTGCATAGATGTGTTTTTAATATAGTCAGAAATCATCATAAACGAGCTCATCCCTTAATTCATGCATTACCTCCAGGCTAATTTTATTAATTTCTAATACTTARGTTAAATTTTTGCCAATTTCAATCCATATTCGATTTGCTCTTGTTTAGTGCGGTCATGGTTGGCAACATGAAATGTGTTGAGGTAAGGGCATGGATAAAGATCAAGTCCACAACATCTAAATTCACAGCCACTTCTTTCTGGTCTTCTTGGTCAACAAAGGACCAGGCCCATGTAGACCAGGTCAGTCGGGTCCTTCGAAGGACGCAGCTCCTAAATTTGGACACAGCCAATGACTTAAAGTCGTCCCTGAATGATTGATCAAAACCAGAGGTTTATAATAACTAAGTACTTTACTTTGTTTAATTTGATTTTTAATTTTAATTAAATTTTTTGTTACAGTACTTAAGTAATTTTTTTGAGGATTTGTAATTTTACCAAGTATTTATTTAAATCGTGACTTTTACTTTTACTTAGTTACTTTTAAAACCTAAAAACGATACTTTTACTTCTTTAAAGTTTAACACCTAGTTACTTGTTATAAATTAAATCAGTCTGAACTCTTCATGAAAGGAGTTATGCGCTCTAAAAAATTAAGTGTTGAATTTACTCAACTAAATCATATCAACTATTTTCACTAAACCCAGTGGAGTAAATTTGAGGTGATACACTGTACATATTTTATTTTAAAGAAATTGACCAATTTAACCAACTTGGTTTTGTGGAGCCAGTTTGGTTCAGTAAATTTAACAGTTTCTTTGTTTGAGTGCGTGGAAAAGTACTTTTACTTCCCCAGTTTTTGTGAACAGTTTTATGACTTTTACTTAAGTAGTTTTCTCATCAGTGACATTTATTTTTACCAGTCATTTTCTGTTAAGGTATTTTTACTTTTACTTAATTATTTTTTTCAAGTACTTTATAGGCCTCTGATAAAAACCTGATCTATTGCTTATTTTCGAATTATTGTTCATATTTAGCTTTTAGTAATGTTATTTGGCAGAACTAGTGGCTCTGTTGTGCTGGAAAATAACGTGATGAATGTTGTTTTAATTTAAAAAGTGATAAAATACAAATTTTGTTTCTAAGACTAATTGTAGGTAGTGTAATGGTTTGCAGTAGTACTCGGTATTATTTGTACCCAATGTAACAAAAAAAGTGGTATTGGTGCATTCCCACTTCAAATGGTAGATCTCCACAGTGATTAAAACTGTAACTTTACATAATATATATTCTTATAAATATATAGATTTTCATCTATATGGCCCTTATTGAAGAGAACAAGAGTTTCACATTGACATGAAAGTACCATAATCTCTATATCGCTGAGTAAAAAGTGTTCTCAGTGTTCAAATGAGCTGGCAGCAGATCATTCGACAGGTAAAAAAACGTTAAGAAAAATTCCTTTTCGAAGTTGCAAACTTACATTTCTGAAAGAGTTCTCACCGCCCGTRGTGAGCCGCTCCTTTCGTCGCTTTTTCCTGAGTAATTCCTGTTACAAACACTTGTTTTGTAACGCCCGCCCACAACACCCACTCAAAACTTATTTTCACTACCTTTGTTATCAATATGACCTAAAAAAACAGTAAAAAAATTTGCATTTGCAGAACGCCTTGCAGGCTTATTGGAGGAAGATGACTTAAAACYTGAACGTCACTTAAAAATAAAATAACTAATAATAATAATAAAATAGTAGCACAGAGAAATTAAAATAGGAACACAAACTTTTGATGACAGTCTGCTCTTCCTCTCAGGCTTTCATCTGTAGCTTTGGCTTGTTGGTGTTTTGGAACTTGTACTTCCTGGCTCATGAACATCAGATAACAAACTGCTAAACCCTGAGAAATCAGACACAGGCGTCTTTATCCTGTGATCCACCTCCCCGCCGGAGTCAGTGCCGTACATCTGACCCTCTGACTTGAACTGGGAGCCGAAGGCCTGGGCGAAGTTCTCGATCTGGTAGGAAGGCTTAGACGAGTCCAGAGAGTAGATGGTCTCYGCGCCGGACTTCACCGATGCCTGGTCCTTCTGGAGGCTCAGGTCAGATGGGTTTATCTGGTAGGAGGACGGGGGGCTGGAGGAGTGCCGTTTCTCCATCTGCTCGGTGAGCTCCTGAGACGGGGTGAGCTGCTGGTGCGTGAGGGCGTCCAGGGTGCTCAGGGTGAAGCTGTGCTGCAGGGAGGGGCTCGTCAGCATCGTAAAGTGAGACTTTGGCACAGACGAGGGCAGCGAAGGCGAGGCCACACACTGACCAAAGCCGCAGTCCAGCGGGGATGTAGTGTAGATGTTCTTGTCAGCATAGAGGAGGTTTCCCAGGTGGGAACTGGTGAAGGGTCCCGAAGGGGGCAGTCCGGGCCCGAGGGAGAAAGCAGCACTGTGGCTGGTGCGCTCCAAAGCCTGCAGCAGGAAGCGGGAGTACTCGTGCATCTTATCCGACGGGCTGGAGGAGTCGGCGGCGTCGGGGCCGTCGGCCGAGGCGGGGTTCAGCTCCACGTGCTGCTCGCCGATGTCGAAGTGAATGTCGTGGTGCGAGCCGTCGGGTTTCTGGGTGTAGTGTTCCAGGAGGCTCTGCAGAACCTCGTCGGGGATCCCCGACTTGTCGAGGCTGAGATGAACGTCGCCGTCCATCAGGTTTGAAATGGAACCCTGAAGGTCAGACGGCTGCAGGGACATGTTGACGTTGACGTCATACTCGCTGCCGGCTCCTGCGGGAACAGTGGGACCGGGGGCGTTTGCACTGTTGGCTGCCTGAAGGTAGCGGCGCTTCTTTACGAACTGCATGGCGTCGTCATAGTTGCTGCTGGTGGACTCCACTTTAGGCTCGTTACTCTGCAGGAGCAGGCTTTCCTGCTCCAAACCTGCTTTTTTCAGGCTCTTACGGTTGGCCTTCTTGAAGGCCATCTTTGGGGCCTGGTGGCCCTGTTCCATGCTGGGCCCAGGCTCAGTAGAGGAAGACACAGTTGGATTCTCTCCAGAGTACTCATGGACGACATAGCCTCCAGATAAATCTACATGCATATGCGACTTACTCACTCCTCCTCCGTTTCCCTTCTTTTTCTTGCGCTGCCCTCCCTCTGCAGAGTTTTTGGACTTCCCTCTCTTCCTCCCAGTATTTCCCTGAGTGATTCCGTAGCTGCCCTGTCCCGCGTCTCCACAACTCAGGTCCATCCCAGGACTCAGCTCCTTCTTTATGGCTTCTCCACAGGTTCTCTTGTGCTTAAGAAGTCGATCTGTCCGCGAAAAATACTGAAGAGGACAAACATCATGACTTTACATGTTAATAAAAATCATTAAACTGCAGACGAGGATTTACTGGATTCACACACCTGTTGGCAGGTCTCACATCTGTACGGCTTCTCTCCGCTGTGCGTCCTCTTGTGTCTCTCCATGTGGTACTTCTGAATGAATCGCATGTTACACTGATCGCAGCAGAACGGCTTCTCTCCTGCCGCACAAAAACAGCACAACTCCAGGTTAATCACCAGCTGCTGCTTAAAAGAAAAAAAAAAAAGACTCCAGAATAATTCCAGGAATCACTAACCGCTGTGGATTTTCTCGTGTCGCTGGAGAAGGTATTTCTGAATGAAGCTCATGTTGCATTCACTGCACCTGAAGGGTCTTTCACCTGAAATAAAAACACACGAGACAAATTTAATCGAAGKTGTTTAACCACTGTATGTTTGTGATTTGTGCAGATTATAAATCTGACTCATGAGTTTTTCATGTAAAATACTTCAAAATTTCCAAACTCAATTAAGCAAACGTCTTCAAAATGTAACTGAGAGCATTAAAACTAATTTTATATGTTAGTAAAGTTAAAATTACTAAAGCAGTTGGGAAAGAGCACAGACAGACTACACATCACTCGTAACATGATCAATAGCGCATGACCTCCCAGTTWTATTCGCTCTTAAAATCAATTTTCTAGATCACTGAACTGGCAGTTTTGTGGCAACACAATTACCACATAACAGCTAAACACACTCACCTGGGAAATAAGAGATTAAAACAAGAAAATATTAATCTCCTCTATAAAAAATACAGGTGAGAGGGAAGGACTTGGACTTAAATTATAGGCAACAACTGGAAAAAACAGCAGCACTGACGAGAATTTGAGCTAAAGGCTTTTAGAAATAGGAAAGATTCCAGAAAAAGATCTACATTTATGATAAAAGTAATGAAGGGTTCACATCTGAGAGTCAGAAAATACAAAGAATACCAAAATATCTAAATGAAACTAAAACTGATTGTCGAGGTTAAACTGATAAAAAAATCCAGCACAGATGAAGAATAGAGACACCTGCTCACCTGTGTGAATGAGGACGTGTCTGCGAAGGTGGTAGGAGCTTCTGAAGGAGGCGGTGCAGTGTTCACAGATGTGAGGCTTGTTTCCTGGAGACAGACTTCCTCCTTCTGCATCCAGCATCATCGACTGCTGCTGATCAGGAGAAGTCAGAGTCGGTCACATCAACGTGAAAACCCACAGAAATTACTTAAATATGGACAGAATCTTWTTTAAATTACCCAAAAGCTCAAGGTGACATGAACATCTTTACTACAGGGTTCCCACACCTTGGTTAACATCAAATTCAAAGACCTTTCAAGGACTTTCCAGTACCAATTTCCTCAAATTCAAGAACCACACGCGACAGCAATTACCTGCTGCRACCACAGAATGTTACCAATAAACAGGCTTAATATCATGTAAATTCAATGAAAAACTGAACATACAAGTTGTTGGGTCAGAATCAATGAAAGAAAGTGGATTAAATGTTTACCCTACATTCATATCTACAATAAATGGACATGTAATTATGTCCTGGGAGGTTGGGCAGCTCAGTTTGGGAGGAGGGGATGTGAACAGGTCCAGAACCTCAGTGAGGACAGGAGGAGCTGTGGTGCTCTCACCTGTGCTCAGAAAGAACGACCCACCCTACTCTGCTCTGATTGGCTAAAACAATGACTATGGTTCATGTTATTTGTTGAAAGTCACATCAGTTTACCATAATCCAAGTTATCCACCGCAACAAATGTAAGGTATTTTATTTTATTTTATTATTAATATATATTTTTAACAGATGATGAAAATCAGTCGTTTGAATAGAGAACTTCAATCCCCCAAAAGCATTCAAGGACTTTCAAGGACAAGTGTAATTTTTGGCTGTTTTCACAAACTTTACAGGGCCTTAAAATCTTTTTTTTTTTTCAAATACACAAACTTTTAAGAATTTCAAGCACCCGTGGGAACCTGTTACTAGTTTTCTCAAAATGACACCAGATTTTATTTAGAAAACTTAACAACTTACTGAGGCTCTAAAAGGGCACTGAAGTAAAAATAAATTAAGTTTTGTGTGTGCAGCATGTAGTTATTTTTCATTGATGTCAACGATGGCTGCAGAAGGTCTGTTAAACCTTTTGTAAATGTGAAATATACCTAATATTATCACCCAAAAACTGATGGTAAACTAAGGTTTATTCATGTAGGACAAGGTTATTAATCCATTGTCATATTATTGAATTGCATTAGTAATGTCACGGGACTAAGCAACAAATCTTGCCTCTTCAATTAACTAAAATGTAATTTTTTAAAAACTAAAACATAAAACGCTCTAAATGTTTTCATTTATAGACTGATGTGAATGTCTGAACTGTAARGACTGATAAGGAGCTGGCACAATATATTGAGAAATAGGGAAACAGACTTCAAGCACTCATGAGAAAGTTTATTTCTCCTTCAATGCCTCTTTAGGGGCTCAGTACCAATTATAGGTGTAGGACACTTTTTAAACCAGTACAAACTAAATTTAAAGCTGTTTGTGTGTCTGAATTTAGTATTTTATTTAGTCTTGTTTGAACAGATTTAAATTAGATTAAGCATCATTTTAATATTTTCATATAACTTGTTTACACTGTCTTTATTGTCCTCCTTTCAATCTATTAATGAATGTTATTTGTAGCTGCAACAAAAGAAATCCTCATCAATCTACAGATTATTTATCAATCTATCTAAAGTACATCCATCAACCCAACATCTAAAATAAAAAGTTAATAAACTCACCAAAAGATCAAACAAAACAAACCTTTGCCTCACTTCTCTTCTTTCTTGGTTTGCCCCCCTGTCCATCACCGTGTGACCACCGACCTTTCTTCCCGGTGGCCTCTTTTTCTAACTGACTTGACAGCTGCGGGGATGACAAAGAGAGACGAAGAGAGAGAGAGAGCCGTGAGAGCGAGCCATAACGAGGAAATCCCTCGGTTTAGGGGTTAAGGGTCCCCTGTTGAAAATTAGCATWAAAACAAGTCTGTGTTAGCTGCTTCTGCAAACAGAACGAACACTCGCAAKAATGTGTGCAAAATGTTTGTTGGAGTGTCTTTGTGAAAGACGTGGTTAAAGTAGGCGACGGGACAAAGCACAACATTTACGAGCTCCTGCARACGTCACACACTCAGTGACACATTCGTTACGACCAGTCGTTAAACTTTTACTTAGACAAAAGCAAAAACCCTAAAAAAATTAAGATGATAGGATCWTATTTTCTGCTCCCAAAGCACTGCTGCCGTATCGAGACTGACAGCACAGATGTGTCTGCACCTGCTGATCTTAAAATCAAATGTTTTGAGTGAAAACAGGGAAGAGTTGACTCACAACAAAGAGTTTCAGGTCTGACCAGAGCAATCTGACTTTATGTTTCAACCAATGTGGAGAAAAGCAACTCGAGTCTGAATAAAAGAAAACAAAAAAATAAAAATAAGTCAGCATATGTGAGGATATTTGAATCTATTCAATATTCAGCCCCGCTGACCTCTGCAGGCAAGTCTTTGTAAAGAGAGTGTGGATGTGTTTATTTCTATTTGAATGAGTACAAAAGACGTCTGAAATGAAGCGCGAGCTCGAACGGGACAGCTGTGTCCTCGCCGAGACGTTCTCATTCACGCTGAGGCCGGATGACGTCACCCTTCTGCTCAAAAGGAAGAAACGACTTCACGTCTCGAGCCGTCGGCAGATTTATGTCTCCATAACATAGAACAGAGACGCCATGCAGGGACAAGAAAATCTGGAAGCTTTTCTAAAAGAAACCGTTTTTAATCTGGTCTGTGTGCATGGTGATTAAAAACAAATTAAAAACAGAAGAAAAAAATCTAAAACCTGAGCCTCGAAGGAGAAAAACACTCATATTTGTTTTCTATACACAATCAATTTTGTTAAAATTCAGTGTTTTATATTTTTGTCATCATCTGGATCAGTAGAAATCCTGACTTACTTCCTGTCCTCTGAGGTACTTACAATGCCCATGTTGAAGTCGTGCACCAGCAGTTTCTGGTTGTTGCCGCCGACGGTCACCTCCAGCAGCTCCGTGCCCTTCATCAGACCTCCGGGGTAGAGCGGCAGGCGGTAATCGTGCTCTGACAGCTTCTCCTGTTTGATGCCCAGGGTGTGCACGTAGTCCTCCGCCCCAGCACACCTAAGGCTTCCATCCTGAGTGCCCGCGCTGCAGTCGGGGGACTCGCGCTCCTTCTTCAGGATCAAATCTTGCGGCGGGAGCTCCTGCATGACGGTGTGGGTGGCCACCCGGGTGAAGCTGGTCACCGGAGGGAGGTGGCTGAACATTATCATCCCGGRTCCAAAGTTGGAGTCCATGCCTCTGTTGGAGAGCAGGAATTCATTTCCTAGCTTGTCTTGAATGATGCTCATGCTGAAGGCTGCTGGGCAGGAAAACTATCGAGGGGAAATCAGTTTCATCCTGTGAGGAAAACAACGGCAGCAGGTAAAGTTTAGGTACTAGAATACTGCTTAAAAAATAACTCGGGCATAAAAATCAATCTGGAAGAACAGTTTTGAGCCAGATCAACTTCAGAAATCAGTGTCACGGCATCTGATCTCACCCCGAGGTGCTTAATCAGATTAAAGTGACGGTTTGTGGGTCAATAAAGGGCTACAGTCTGGAACATGTGAAACTGAGGTGAAGAAAAAGATCCAGACTGGTTAATTAGTCTTTGCATTCTGTATTTTTGGGCCTCAAAGTTCACGAAGGCGGACGATCCAGACAACACGAGACAAAGAATGACGGCTTTACGCCGTGTGTTAATCTTTTTGACTGGGTTGTGTGACTCGGTCATCCCATTTGAATGAGCTTATCTGGAGATGAGAGCGCACGTAAACAGCATTAGGGTAACTGTTTGTACACTTCTAAAGCTGCAGCATAAACAAACTCTTTTAATGGCTTTAAATTAGGCCAGTTATTTTTAAAACATGCACATGCCACTAAAAGACAGTTTCAGTGCATTTCAGCAACTTTACTTCTACTTTTATAAGATTTTCTTTTACATTTGGGTTAAAAGCTAAATAGATTTGGCTAATTTATTGTTTAGTTTAAAATTCTAATAATAATAATAATAAT
>NW_013952406.1:956537-958233 GCF_001266775.1 Austrofundulus limnaeus
GGGGGGGGGCAATGTCTAGACACCAATGCGAACAGTTGCTCATAGAAATGTGTTAAGCTGACATAAAGGTTAAGCCCCAGATGGGAATAAAACACACACACAAAAAATTATTTGGCACATTTCAACTAAAATGGTGATCCAGGGAAATGACAAGATTAAAAGATAAAAATTTAAAATTAAAAAACAGCTAAATGGCTGTTGTAGGAGAAAAATTAACAACTTTGTTTTTAAACAAATAAAGAACATGTATGTAAAGTCAGTTCAGTTTTAACAAAACTGTTTCTGTTCTGTGATCTGTTAAATATTTTACGTGTTATCAAAATAAGAAATGAGTGCAACAAAAAATTTGCATATAATCCTTTTCAAAAAGGTGAACCATCACACTCCTCAGCTTCCCTGATAAGGTCTATTCGGGGGTGATGAAGAAGAGGGTCCAGTCGTTGGTCAAACCTCAGATATTGGAAGAACAATGCAGGTTCTGTCCAGACTGTGAAACACTGGACCAGATCTTTAACAGTAACTTTTATGAACAGAATTTCTTGCTGCAGCCAGGAAATGGTTCAGATCAGTGACCTCAGGATCTCCTTTTTGCAAATGACGTAGACTTGTTGGCATCTAGCCCTGTCACGATAACAAATTTTGCTGYGCGATTAATTGTCTCAAAAATTATTGCGATAAGCGATAATATTGCCTGGTGGCCATTTTACAACTAATAATTATAAAAGCGTAATATGTCAGTGTAATAAATCAATAAACTTTAATTTTTAAAAGAATGTTTAACAAAGTGGACTCTCAGTCTCTAACAAAAAATGCACTTGAATAAAAAACCAAAGAACAAGAAAATGTAAATTAAACACCACACAACTAAGACAGTAAATAAACAATATTAAAGTGCAGCATGTCTTTAGAGATGAAGCAAACTACACAGCCTAGTGAGGACCCACTGTTTCTTATGGGGACATGAAGCCAGTTCACATCCCATGTAAAGTGTAGGCTAGGTTTAGGGTCAAATGGTAATAGGAAATACTGGTAAATGAATGAAAGTCAATGCAAAGTCCCCATGAGGATAGAAGAACAAACGTGTCTATGTGTGTGTGTGAGGAGGGGACGGTCAGTGAGGAGACAAGCAGAGGGCTGCAGGGGAGGAAATCAGACAGTTCAGAGTTTTCCTCATGAGTTGTTGGGACAGCTACAGGGTTTTTTTGGGTGTGTTTTGTTAAAACATAGACGGTGCGTTTACGTTTCCTGTTATTTTTGGGAGCTACAGGTAAAGTCTTGACGAGTTTATCGCGGGTCTGGGGGAGTTTCATCTCTCTCTCTCTCTCTCTCTCTCTCTCTCATTACAACATTAAAACTGGTGACGTGAATTCATTAAGAACATTTCTTCAGAACCCCACAGTTAAGAGAAGCAGATATATTTTATCAATCCAGCAGATGGTGCAATTCATCTTATAAACACCTCCAAAAATGATAAAATGTTAAATTATTTGTAATATTTTCGTACATTAAGATGAGCTGCGATGTAAAGTCAGTGCTCCCGTGAGGAACAAACAGATAAATGAAGCGTCTTGTTGGTTTTAACAAAATTAACTCCCACACGGATCTGACTGACCGACTTAACGCCACACAGATGAGGAGTCTCTCTCTCTCTCTCTCTCTCCTCTCTCTCTCTCTCTCTCTCTCTCTCTCTCTCTCT
>NW_013952406.1:958262-963596 GCF_001266775.1 Austrofundulus limnaeus
CTCTCTCTCTCTCTCTCTCTCTCTCTCTCTCTCTCTCTCTCTCTCAAATTTCAGGCTCTGCAATTGCTCTGACACTACAGCAGCCGCGTTCTGCTTTGAAACGTTTCTTTAGTTTGTTATTGCTACGAGCTCTCACAGAATTCGCTCCTCCCACACTAGGAAAACAGAAGGGGAGGAGTCAGCTGAGCTCCTGTGTAGCAGAGCGCAGAGAGGGAGAGAGAGGAAGTAAACCAACAAGCAGGAAAATGAAACTTATCGTCCTCATTTTTTTCCGACCTCAAAATAACTTATCGTGCAATTAATTGATTTATTGACTATCGCGACAGGCCTATTGGCATCATCCTATTAGAAATCTTCAGCTCTTATTGGAGTTGTTTGCAGCTCAGATGAGGATTGTCGCCTTAAAATCTGAGGCCGAGGTCCTTAGTGAGAAATATGTGGATTGCCCTTGCTGGGTTGGGAGTGAGGTGCTGCCTCAAGTGGAGGAGTTTTTAAGAATCTCTAGGTTTTGACTATGAGTAAGGAATGAATGAGACATGAGATCGGTAGAGTCCAGCTTCTGTAGTATTGTGCACTCTGGCTATTTGACTTTTAGACCACGGTGAACCAGCACAGTTAGGGATGCTACCGAAAACCGGTATTTTTTCAGTACTGGTTCCACATGATTAATTTTGACTGGATCAATAAGCTCCCGAAATAACGGTGCCATTAACTGTACCGGCATGGTGCGGACACGGTGCATGCTGTGTTGTTTAGAACAAGCTCCTTTTTCCTCTCTGCCCTCTCACTCTGAGCTCTCCTCAACACGAAGGGGAGGGGCTGCTAGCAACACATGCCGCTAGCAACACAGGCTGCTAGCAACTCGCTACCCGCATGCGTAGAAAAAGACGTGACATCTCATTCATTCAGCGCGGTGTTTACAGAAGTAGCCTATGGAAGCTAGTTGTTAGTATGTTGATTCTTAAGTTGCTGTGCAGTCAGAGCTGATGAAATAATTATCTGACCTGCTTGTTTAGTTCAGTGTTTATATCAGAACCTGCCTCTGGCCGAATGCTCCTGTAAAGCATTTATTTTTTGGAATGTAGCATCATGTTTAAACTAAAGTATCGATTGAGTAACTTTAGCATTGACCGCTCGACATCACTATCATATTTTTCTGTGGATTATCAGTCACCAAYYACATGGGAAATTAAAAGAAAGAAGACAAAGCAACTAAACCTGATGAAAATATGGTTCATTTTCTGTCACCAACACTGACCCACAGAGAGTCACGAGCACTAGTTTTTTATTTTATTTATTTTTTGTGTGTAACATCCCACCACCACCACTTCCCTAGGGGGAAACACTGGTTTTTCCAAAAGCAAAGTATCGATAAGAGAACCGTTAAAATACCAGATCGATAAGCAATACAGATAAGAGCAGTAGTATCGATAAAACCTTAACAATACCCATCCCTACACAGAGTACACATTATTGTTTACTAGTCAGTCAGTCTACAGCAAGATGAGGTCAAGATTTACTAAATAATTACATTTAAAAATGACTACTAGCCCTAGTTGCTACAAAATAGAAGTAGCATAAGGAATATTGCCACCATGCCTTTGTTTATTAGACCTGATTCCAAGTTGAGGGCACAGGTCTCTGCTACTGTTCGTTTTGAGGATCAATGCCTGACACTTATTTTTATTTTTCAGTTTTTTTTATCCTCTCTTATTTCTATTTTACTATTGGATGTTGTTTTGTTTTTACTGTTTGATGGGACTACAGATGTAAATTAGCCTTAGATCTGGCGCAATGCATTAAATTATGTTTTAATTGCACATTGTCCAGAACAAATAAAATTATATACAAACGTTTGGGAATCACTGGTCTACGGTGCTACCTTCACCTATAATCACAAACTCTGGGTAGAGATGGGGTGAGAAGTTCACTTCTCTGGGAGAAACTAGAGTAGATGTGTTCATCCTCCACATCCAGAAGAACCAGCTGAGGTGGTTCAAGCATCTGATAAGGATGCCTTCCTAGGGAGGTTCTCTGGGCCTGTCCAACTGGGAGAAGCCCCCAGAGAAGACCCAGGACACGCTGGCTGACCTGGGATCACCCTAAAAAGAGAAGTCTGAGCCTCCCTGCTTTAGCTGCCGTCTCCCTCAACCCGACTCCAGAACATGAGAATAATGGATAAAATAATAAAACTGATGTTTGCTCTGAAATTAGCAGCAAGTTAACCATTTGCCTTTCTTCTTTGTGATGCAAGATCAGCCAATGATTAAAGGAAAAAGCAGGATCTGTGCTGACAACCCTGAATCATATAAAGACCAGAAAAACACAACAATCACACCATTAGCTTTGACGTTGTTACTTTATTCTAACGTTGAAACTTTTTTTTAATTAAATAAGCAAAGATCTKAAACATTAAATAATTTGCAAACTGGAACAAGCTAGTTTGGGTTAAAAATAAAGCGAAGCCTGGCTATATTTATCCCTCTGGGTCTGCTTCAGGTTGTTGTTTTGTTTCCTAAACCTAGACTATKATTTCTTTAATTTTCGGTAGTGGAAAAACAGTTGCGACCCAAACACACGGCCAACGCACAGACTCCCCACGAACAATGATGCTCGTTCCCCGTTAGCCTCGGAAGCTAACGTTAGCAGCTAGCCGGCGGTAGCATTGGAGCGCTTCGCTTTGTGCAGTTTTCTTGGTTGTTTGTCCCGGTTTAAACGCAACTCAGACCCGGATATTAGAAACACGGATTTATCTCACCGGTGCGGGACCATGACCCGCTGCTGTAGCTCCCCCTCAGCGGCCCTCTTGAACATTTAGAGCCCAAATATTGTTCTCCTCCTGRGGCAGCGGGACTCTTCCATCTTCCCTCGGCGCAATGCATTCTGGGAAACAACAGAGCTCATTAGAATGATGAGAAAACACATCATTTTCATATAGAACTCAAAGCATTTTTATGATGATTTTTGTCATTGAACAGACAAAATAAAGCTTGATTAATTTATTTATATTTATAACTATAGCTTTTTAATTTGTATCATTAACTGAGAAGTCATTGTAAAACAAACAAACAAATAAATAAACAAACAAACACAAAACATGACTTTCAAACGTGGTTCTGCATGGTTCATTTTTATTGTGCAAAGGTTTGCATCATCTTTCATTATTGCCGATGTCTTTTAGCAAAATATCTCATGAACTAGCAAATGGAGTTGAAAAACATTATTTATGGAGTTAATCRAATTCAATAAAGCCACCATAGCCAACAAATAAATGGCAATAACTCAGTTATTTTTAAAGTCTGGTAGCTGAGAGTCATTCAGAACATACTCCCGAGCACCACATATTGCACAATAATTCTAATAATCTGGGGATTAACTGTTAAAACATCTATATTGGGTGAAGCATGTCTTTGTTCTGATGTAACCTCAAACAAAGAATTATTTTTATTTAATGTTGGTATTTATTTTTGTCATCTCATAAACCTGCAGAGCCACAAGGTTTGGTGATTTCCTGCTTATTTTGACTCCTCTGACTGGGGAAAACCCTGATGGCAATCAGCATAACAGATGGCAGTCCTGGCAGCCTGAAAGCTAATCCTCCGCTCTCTGTGGGATCACAGCTGTGTGTGAGCTCCCTCTGCTGAAAAACAAGTCCCACATCAGTTATTAGACATTTGCCCACAAAGAGATTGTGTTTAGTTTAGTCATAGTTCTTTAATTTGCCTCCACACAAAGCGCTCCCATTCTACTTTTAGAAACTCCAGGAACCACAAGTAAACCTGCAGTCTGAGAGTGAAGTGCTCTGCTTGGAAAATAAGAAACAATAAAATAAGATGGAGCTTAAGTGTAACAGCAGCATCATAAACCCAACTTCACTGAAGGCAGAATGGAATAACTTTTACAAAATGAATTTTAATAATTCAAACAGAGCAGATCTTTTTTCTTGTGTGTGGCTTGAGCGTATTTCAGGTGTGAGCTGCCTGCAGCGTTTTAAACATGAATCACCAGCAGCAGTGGGCGTCAGGAGGCTGGCTGTTCTCATTTCTCCAAGTWAGGTAAAATGAATCAAAACAAGGTCTGATAAACAGTAAAAATGCAGCTCTGTGAAGAGATTTATCTGTAAGTGAGATCTGTCATATTGCCCTTCAAATCAAATGATAAATCCTAACATTTAAAGGACTTTTTGTTGCCTAATGTAAGTTTATCTTCAGCAGCAACAGCAAACATCAGATTTGAGTTCTAGTTCCTGAAACAAGTAAATCATCTAAGCTGTACAAATCATTATACCTCAGTAGCACTAATATTTTTCTACTACATTCAGTTCAGTTTGTTTATGCAGTGCCAGGTCACAACAAACGTRATCTGAGTGATCTGTACAAAGAACAATCAACGTGATGAAACCAGGAGATTGTGTGGAATCACGTCACAGTCCCATCCTGAGCAGCACATTGGTGACAGTGGAGAGGAAAAACTCCCTTTTAATAGGAAGAAACCTGCAGCAGAACCAGGCTCAGGACAGGCGGCCATCTGCCTCGACTGGCRGGGTTTGGAGGAGKCACAAGCAAACAAAAAAGGACTGGTATGTGCATTTTCCTTTGAAAGAGAGACAAAGAAAACACGTTACTGATAGAAGTAATTACATTAAACATGTAAAGGAGAGACTAAAGACAGCAACAGAGTGAGGAAATATTGTCAGTTTGTCCTAGCAGAACTAAGGAATAATTCAGGAAACCTAAGCCTAACTATAGGATTTATTAAAAAGGAAAGTCTTCAGTAGGGATTTGCTAAAAAACTGATTCACATCAGAATTATGATTCTCATTTACAAATATTCAGAATCATTTTAAAATGTCCCAAAATGAAATTTTAAATAAAAAAATCAAATCCAATAGCTGTCAGCCTCTATTTTGCAACTATGTGGGACGTCCTGGTTGTCACCACGCAGTTGGTTCTGAAATGCATGCATGCGCAGAAAGCATCAAAACAAATAGGAAACTATTGGAGGAAAGAGAAATTTAACTGGCCTTAACGTCACTGAATGCAAATATCTGGCTTTTGTTTTTTACTGAATGAGTCTGAGTTTGTGCAAGACCTGCAAAATGAAGACGAAGCAGTTTGCGAACACAACAAATGGGATCACATTGAGTGTTAAATGAAAAAAATAATTTTGAATTGAATTGTGAGATACTAAAAGATTCCCACCCCTAGTCTTCAGTCTAGTCTTAAAAATAGACAAGTGTTAGCTTCACGGACAGAAACTGGAAGTTGGAGCTTGATAACTGAAAGCTCTGCCTCCCATTCTACTTTTAGAAACTTGAGGAACCACAAGTAAACC
>NW_013952406.1:964639-1001178 GCF_001266775.1 Austrofundulus limnaeus
TCTCTCTCTCTCTCTCTCTCTCTCGAAGCTGAATACTTCGCGCACAGCTCGGAGAGGAGGCTGAGCAGAGCGCACAGCAGAAAACGCACAGATCTTCACTATCATGTAGAATAACTGGGACAAATTAGGATTTTTTTTAATWTGAGGATGACTTCTGGAATTTAAAAGTGTAAAAACATGATTGTTTTTCCAAATAATCCCAGGATTGGCTGTGCGCGCTGAAGTGACCATGGCGCATTTTACGCACTGCAGGTAACCGGAGTTTTGGAGGCTGACGCGCAACAAAACATGGATTAAACAGTTTGTTTTTAAAATCCACACCAGCCGGGCCGACATGGCGGCACTTCGCAGAAAATTCGGAGAGGACTACCAGGTGGTGAACACGAACCGGGCCGCCACCTTTGCCGCTCCGGTGAAGAAGAAGCGCCAGCGGTTCGTGGAGAAGAACGGCCGCTGCAACGTGCAGCACGGAAACCTGGGCGGGGAGACCAGCAGGTACCTGTCGGACCTCTTCACCACTCTGGTGGACCTSAAGTGGCGCTGGAACCTCCTCATCTTCATCCTGACCTACACAATCGCGTGGCTCGTCATGGCATTCATGTGGTGGATCATCGCGTACATCCGGGGAGACCTGAACCACGGCCACGACTCGTCCTACACKCCCTGCGTGGCCAATGTTTACAACTTCCCCTCCGCCTTCCTCTTCTTCATCGAGACCGAGGCCACGATCGGGTACGGCCACCGGTACATCACGGAGAAGTGCCCGGAGGGGATCATCCTCTTCCTCTTCCAGTCGCTGCTGGGCTCCATCGTGGACGCCTTCCTCATCGGCTGCATGTTCATCAAAATGTCCCAGCCCAAGAAGCGCGCAGAGACGCTCATGTTCAGCCAGGACGCGGTGATTTCCCAGAGAGACGGAAGACTGTGCCTCATGTTCCGAGTGGGAAACCTGCGCAACAGCCACATGGTGTCCGCGCAGATCCGCTGCAAACTTATCAAGGTAAGAAGCAGAGAACAAGTTCTCTGATGGATCAAAGGATTTGTTATGGAGCTGCAGCTGCAGTGGAAGAAAKGAATAAAAAGCAGCTGTTTGTTTTTCTGCACAATGCTGCACTTTTGATTGACAGCTTTTATATCTGAGCCGAAAAACTATCAATGGTGAAAAACTCTGCTCTGATGACTCACAGTGAGCAGCTCATTATTTTATCAATAATTAGGTGGTTATTTCCACAATCCTCAGCTGTGAGATCTTCAAATCACTGAGATAAAAGAGGAAAACTTCTGWTCAGGGTCTGTTGGATGTTATTCTGCATCCAGCTTCAGCTYTTCTTTAGCTGATAAAGKAACAGCTGAAAAACTGTCCAGCTTCAGCTCTTAGTCAGTTGATGGAAGACAAACAGCTGTAAAAGTGATAAAACTGTGTTTAGTTTTAGCTCTTCTTTAGCTAATGGAAYACAAAAMYCTGTAAAAGTGACKAAACGGTGTCCAGCTTCAGCTSTTCTTTAGCTGATAAAGAAGCAGTTGCAAAACTGTCCAGCTTCAGCTCTTATTCAGCTGATGGAAGACAAAASGCTGTAAGAGACAAAAATGTGAATGTCAGCTCCTTTTTAGCTAATAGAAAACGGTGCTGTAGAAGAGACAAAACCAACTATTATTATCTCTTCTTCAGCTGATGAAAGACAGATGGCTGTAGAAATGACAAAGGCATCCAGTTTTAGCTTGTATTTAGCTAATAGAAGACAGAGCTGTACAATTCAATGAAAGAAAGAGTGAGAAAGTAAAGAAACAACTATCTGTGAAAAGGGTTTTAAAATAATTTTAAAAAGCAAAACACTAACTGAAAGTTGCAAAAGGTTACCTAAAAGCTAAAGGAACAAAACAGTAGCTAAAAGCTAAATGTAYCAAAAGCTTTGGTAGCTTATGTAAAACTACCAAATGAGTTGATGTTAAAAGTAACAAAACAAGAGCTAAAAACTAATAGTCAAAATGAGCAATGTAAAATCTAAAAGCTGCAAAAGGCTAGCTAAAATTAGCAGAACTGTAAAAGTTAAAATAAAAATAGTGTCTGCTGAAGCAGATTTCAAAGAGGAAAATATTTTAAAAGATTTGAAAAAAGACCTTAATATGTTTCAATGTAGAAAATATTAATAAATAAAGTTAAATACTTAAAAAGTTGTAGCACCCATTATCTGAATGAGCTAACGTTTTATTCTCTYCATGCCTAAAATAAAACAAAGTGTACAGAAGTGATTCAAAAAGTTCAGAAAAATTATTAAATATTAAATAGTATAAATCAGCGCTCACAGAAAAACAAGACTCAAGAGTGGATCAGAACATTTCAGTGTTTGAAAACAGCTGCACAGAAACTGTAAGACATAGGCGAAGCCGGGAAAAGTGTCTGTCGTGAGTCTGAATCCCCTCCACTAATGAAGAGCTCAGCAGATTTTTACAGCTAATGAAGCCCGGCCTCTAAAACCGAGCAGCGGTGCAGAAAATTACCACAAACACAGAGTCCAACAGCTCCTCTTTTAATTATCACTGGAGCATCTTTCAGCCACATCCATGTTCTGTGAGCAAAATGGGCCATAAAGAAGACAAACAGCATTAGAGAGGTGCTCGGAGCTTGTTTACGTCTGTGTTCTCCTTCGCACGGCATTGGTCAGCTTAATGACGCGTGCGGGCGAAGAGGGACGGCCGAGCTTTTCCACATTTACTATGAGCTGAGGAGGCGAACGCTCCCAAAGGCATCGAGTGCAATCACACAACTGAACTCCAAATAAAACCTACATGAACCGTTAAAACCCTGGGGTTATCACCACCTGCAGCCGAAGCTGGGCGGTGATCAGGTTCAGCAGGTCTGTGTGCGTTTGTTTATTTTATCAGCAAAATATCTCAGGAACCCGATAGATTAAAAAAAACATTCAGAAAGGAATCACTGGATCTACAACTGATTAATTTATGGAGTCAATTAAAGATGGCCGCCATCAACAACCCTGTTAATATTCCTTATATTGAGCTAAAATTTAACAGCTGAACTATTAGGTCGGAAAGCAACTATGGCTGCCACAGCTAGTCGACCTTACTTTACACAAAAATGTCTATAACTGAGAGGATTTTATCAAGTACCTGTGACGTGCATATCGTTTAAATACAAAAAGTTAAAAAAATACATCTTTATATTTAAGAAACCTGGCACAGTTTTACTAATTGTGTCACGTAACTGTTACATTTTCTTTTGAATTTGGCTCAGCTAAAGTGAAACAGGAAGTGACATCAAAAGGAAACTCTTTAAGAAAATAACTCTGGTTTATGTTTATTAAAACAATATAATGGCTGTGTCTCAGTTCATGAGCTGCAGCAGATATTGGCCTCATTTGTCGGCCGCTTATGTCACTGCCCCGCACCGTAGGCTGTCCCAATTTATAGGTGCCTACTCATGCAGCCGACAAAACCCAGAAAATTTCGGCTGCATGTGACACAAAGCCGTCTGCCAACGTCGGCCGTGGTCTACATTGGCTGCAACCCATGAATTTAGACACAGCCTATTTGAAATCTGACTCTTCTTCATGTCTCTGATACTCAAAATAATCTAAAGAAACATCAGATTCTTTTATAACTGAGTGGATTTAGTAGCAACGCTGTTTACATGCAGACATTCCCCTTTGARATCACTTCCTGTTACTTCACATGCAAATGTATCAACAACTGTTCATCTCACCAGCGTGAATTTTGTTTTGCAATATCATATTAATGTTATCTTTCTAAAAATGCATTCATGTTTATTACAAAAAATTGATGTCACAGGCACTTTAATGTATAATTTTATGTGGTTTTAGCTGACAGTCGTTAACAACAGACTTGATTTTTAAGGTTTGTCTGAAAAAGCTTCAAATGCAGATGTAAAGAATGTGGATTTATTTTAGTTCAAAGCAGCATTTAACAATAAATTCTGTACAAAATGCATTGTTTTACATCGTTTCAATCTGAACAGCTATTCAATGTCTAAAACATTTCCACCAACTACACATATTTTTTTACTCTCCCTCTCAGTGAAAAAACAGTAAGCAGCTTCCACTGAGTGCTCCTCGTTTTTTCTGCTCCAGGCTTTTGTGGTGTAACCTTGTTCTTTTGCTTCAAAGACTCCCCTTCCTGCAGCCCAAACCACAACAAAACAAACAAAACACAAAAAGGTGAGTCACTGCAGAAACAAAAGCATTTTTACAGGATGCAAATATGAGGAAATATACAGTATAAAACATGTTAGAAGCTGAGGAGCTGCAGTTGCAGTCCCTGTTGGGAGGCATTAGTGGTGCTGTTGAGCTACAACCCTCGTCATTCATGTGCCGRGTTTATGTTACAGAGTTTAACTCTTTAAAACCAACAAAATTAAAAGAAAAATGAAACAGAGAAAGCAGACATTACAGAAACTCAACTGTAAATCCAAAAAYTTCAAAATTAAGGTATAATTTTGATTATGTTTGGAATCCATAACGGTTTGCGTCTGCTTCACAGTGACTGAAGTGAAAATGAGTCGGCTCTGATTGAACYAGAACTTCAGAATGTCCACACATGCTAACATGCTAACGTGGAGCATCCACATTTACTTCTGTAAGAAAGACCAAAGTTTCATAGACGTGGTGAGTCGGCGTGACAGAGGATGTTTTACTGTGGTGACCTTTAAAAAGAGCAGACTGCAATGAACTCCACTTCAGAGGATCTAAACTGTCACTTGAAGACTTGAGGACATTTTTTATTTTAAGGGTTAAGAAAACAGACAAGTAAAGCGAAGCTGGTTGTTAGACTTCACTTTTTTCCCCAAGAAAGGTTAAAATATATAATCACTCTTGTTTTAAACAGGCAGTGATCGAGAGAAAGAAGGCAGAGTGCCCTTTAAGCAGCAACAGGCCTATCATTAATCTGTATATCAGCTAAAATAGCCACCATACTTGTGATGTGTGGAAGCTGCAGACTGAAGAGCTACGCCGCGGCAGGATAAAAGCTCCATCTCCGGCTGCAATTCGGAGAAAAACTGACCTTTGGTTCCATGTGGGTTTATGGCCATCTGCCCACGCCAGCGCGCAGGGTTTTGGTTTTCCCTCGCTCTTTTCGGAGATACCCAGGAAGCCGTCGTCTGCTTTCTTTGGCTGCGTTTTTGCTCAAACTACTCACACGTTTGCAGAGCCAGGCATCAATCTGCTGCTCAGCTGGTGTGCAGCGGAGACCCAAAAACCTAATAAATGTTTTATAAAACAATGTTTATTTTACTTTTATGGTGGTTTTGACTTTAAAATAATAAAATAAATATTGCATTTTGAACATGAACCAAATAAATGACAAAACTGTCCAGTTTCGGCTCTTCTTCAGCTGATAGAAGACTAAAGGTTGTAGAAGAGGAAACTGTGTTCAGCTTCAGCTCTTTTTTTTGTTGACCAGGATAAAAAATAAAATTTAGACTTTGTTTTCATTTTGAACATGAACCAAACAAATTATATCCTGTAAAAAGGTGCAGCTGATTGTGTTTGGACCAGTGCTGCACCAGAGCCTTGCTTCACTGTAGTGGAAGACAGGAGTCAGAAATCAGGGTGAAACAGGCCAACGAGCTGCCCTTCAGAACTCAAGAACCCGTGACAAACTTGAAGGACGTGCTGGTGGAGCATCCTCTGAAACCATAACTGGCTTCACTGGGAAAGTGAAAAGTGGACCAAAGCAAAAAAAAAAAAAAATCTGTGTTTTTTCACTATTTTCATTGTAAAAGCAGCGTGGTTTACTGTAGAAATGGAGAAGGGAGGGAAATCATTTCAGTCTTCACAAAAAGACTGCACAGATGGCTGCACAGTCCAAGAACTGGAATGAGAAATTTCAAATTTATAATCAAACTGAAAAGTTCTGGAGAGAAGCCTTGGTGTCCTGAGGTCATCGATTAGTGGGTCTCAGATCCAGGACGGTCTGGACTTCTGATCCCCCGCTGGCTAATTCTGCTTCAGATTATTTTAATGCTGAAGAATATGAACATCTTGTTCATTCACTCTATTTACATTAACTTACATTTGAAATAGGAGTTTTATGAAGGTCTGGTAAAGGAAATTCACACTTTTTTCTTTTTAAATAAGAGTATGCAGGAGCCTGTGGATATTTCCTCCCACGCACTCGTTCAGAAGCACTGAAGGTGTGCTCAGCCTCCTGTAATGTCAAGATTTCAAGACAGATTTTAAAATACACCTTTTTTATTGAGTGATACAGAAATGCACTATAATTTTCCAACGAACGGAGAACATGACATCTCTGCCCACATCTGACACTAATGACACACAACAGCTGGTTTAAATGTTTTACACAAATGGAAGAGTATAAAATGAAAAAAAGTCATTTATCTGATTAAACAGATCTGTAATTAAAGTAATGTTTTTCTACTTTGATCTGAACAATCCAACTTCTTTTCCTGCTTCTCCTTCCCGGGTTCCGGGTCACTGGTGCTCATCTCATTAATTATGAGTAGGCCTATAACTAAAGCAGAAAAAAAGTAAAACACACCCCTAAATTCACTGTTGGTGGTTAACAAAACTGCACCTGTTKAATAGGAAAAGGTATTAATATTTTTATTTTCAAACATGCATTGAGTGTCATCATTGCTTGGCACAATAAGTAAATTAAGAATAAAGAAAATAGTCTTATTTGTGATAAACTGTCACATTAATATCAATATATTATTAGCCATAAATGAGTTTAAAAACAAGATGATGCATACATGGATGAGGAATCAGTCTCAAAGTGTTTATTTATGTAGGCACCCATAATGTGTCCTTGTACACCTCATGCACCCCTGGTCACTGTGAGACATGGAGGACACCCTGGACATMTCTCAGTCCATCACAGGAACACAAACAACCATTCACACTCTTATCTACGGGACAATTTAAAGCTACCAGCACCATTTTCCCCAAAAGCGTTGCTGCATAAAATAATCAAAACGCATCAAGTTCATTGAAAATCTGCTCGTTTGTCAGGACGGAGCATCAAATTTAAATAAAAAGAGTCGACAAACTCAGAGTCTTTGTGCAGGAGGGAGTGGAGCAGAATACAGACTTGTGAGGAGCTCCATATTTACATACAGTCGTCCATTTTTTAAATCTTCAGGCAGAAATTGAAATGCAGATTTCACTCGGCTAGCTGAGGAAAGTACTCGTGAAAGAGAGATAAAAAGAAATGTTTGGTGGTTTCAGGGGTTGGGTATCACCAGGGACGGGGCAATTTGATCCAATTTTTGATAGAGAGCTCACAAAGCAAAATGATTCCTGATACAGTGAAGCTTGATTCAATATAGATACACTGCCTGGCCAAAAAAAGTGTCCACCTGGATTTAACTCTGGTCTATGATGTGGGGCTGCTGCAGGTGGTCAGGACCAAGTTCAGCAACAGTCTGTGCTCAAATAATGAGGTCAGCTGACCTGAATATACTGAATGACCAGGTTATTCCATCAATGGATTGTTTCTTCTCTGATGGCACGGCCATATTCCAAGATGACAATGCCAGGATTCATCAGGCTCTTATTGTGAAAGAGTGGTTCAGGGAGCATGAGACATCATTTTCACACATGGATTGGCTCCACAGAGTTCATTGAGGATCTTTGGGATGTGATGGAGAAGGTCAGACTCGACCATCATCAATGCAAGATCTTGGTGACAAATGAATGCAACGCTGGATGGAAATAAATCTTGAGACGTTGCAGAAGCTCATTGAAACAACGCCACAGTGAATGTGTGCCGTAATCAAAGCTAAACGTGGTCCAATGAAATATTAGAGTATTTGACCTATTTTTTGCCTAGGCAGCAGTGTAGTACTAACACAACAAAACCAGCAAAATATTATATAATTAAATATATTTATAATAATAAAAACCAAAATGTGTCCAAATTTCTGCTTTTAGCGACAACGGCGCTTCGAGATTACTGCTGGCCYTTTCGCTTCCTCATCGATTTTCCTTGCTCCTCGCTCTGAATAGAAATCATCGATCATTTTACTGCCCCCAAAGGGTTGGAGGGATGTTTCGATACTACAAGAAAAAAAGAAAATCTATAATTCTTTTTTTAATAACAATTTTTATGCACAGCTCTAGTGGTTTCTGTGAATCCTTCTCAAGTGTGAATCCTGAGGGGCATCTAGTTGAAATGCAAAAGAGAAAGAATATTTTTAAGCATTGCAAAGTACTCCATCTGGTTTTTGTTTTTATCTGATGGATGTTTAATCTAGGCCTACTAACTGTAACGGACAGGTTCTTTGACTCTCAGTGGGCAGATTGTAACCATAAAAGTAATTAGTTGGTGTAATATTTACAGGTGTGATCTGTCATGTCCTKTTCTTTCCCATTTTCCTGCTCCAGTCTCGTCAGACACCCGAAGGCGAGTTCCTGCCCCTGGACCAGTGCGAGCTGGACGTCGGCTTTGGGACGGGCGCAGACCAGCTGTTCCTGGTGTCGCCGCTCACCATTTGCCACGAGATTAATCCCAAGAGCCCGTTCTTCGACCTGTCGCAGCGCTCCCTRTCCAACGAACAGTTTGAGATCGTRGTCATCCTCGAGGGGATCGTGGAGACGACCGGTGAGGAATCTGTTTCACTCTCCGTATTCTGTACATATAAGCATGGGCCTAAAACAGCAGAACTGCTCTCCATCTTTCTCTTTTTGCATATTTAAACAGGGTGGCAAAAGAACAACATATGTGAATGATTCCCTGATTGAATTATGAGGAATATTTTATTACTCCACAATCAGTTTAGGCCCACTCTATGCATAATAAAAGCTGTGGCCATAGATGTGTGTGTCACTATGATGAATGAGCCGAGGCTTTAGTCGAAACTCTGCAGCATTTCTCTGATGGCAGCAGACAAACTACAGGCTGGAGAACCATCAGCAGCAWCTCCACAATCTCCCCGTCGCATATTCAACAGAAAGATTCTTCCCAGAGGCCCAAAACAAATATCCTCCCTTTTTGTCTTCAGCTCTGTCACTGTTGCGGGAGAAATTGCAGAGCTGAATAAACTCAGGAGGAGCAGGAGGAAGGGATCAGCAGGGAAGCGGAGAGGCGGACGGGCGGCCCAGTTTCTGCTCTGCTGCTAATACCYTTAATCTGGGCGAAGCCAGAAGTTTAACATCGAGAAGCCGAAGAGTGGAGAAGAGAAAATCCTGTCGTGCTTTCAAGAGAACTTTTCAACTCAAACACAACTGTGCAGTTTAGTATCTGTACTTTTTTAGGTAGAAACCAATTCCTGCAATCCAAACCTCCTGAAACTGTGACAGAAATTACTTAAATATATTTAGAAAAGTTCCAAATTGAAATAAATCTTGCATMTTTGTGATGCAACTTTTTGAAATGCTGTTTTAGCTCCACCTCTAACCTAACGCAATCTAGCAGAGGTGTAGAGTAAGTAATATTTTAGAGGATCTGTAAAGTAAGTTTTTAAATTGTAACTTTTACTTTTATTTRGATACATTCAAAGCATGTTTCCTGAGAACAGATCCTAGTGGGAGCAAATWAAGGGAAAATAGAAGATGGCCAAGTATAGAGCCCTGAGCTACTCCACATGTTAGAGGTGCTATAGAGGACTCAACAGCAATGACACACACTCTGTTAAGTGGGATCTAAACCACTGTAGAGAAGAACCCAGGCTTCAGTACGGTTGATCGGCAGCCGATCGGACGATGCACAGTCATGTGATTGTTCGGCGTACGTTTTCACATACACCTTCCATAGCCCATGAGAAACACCGTGTCGAACTCCTGGGAAACCCCTCCCGCTGCGGTTTCTTCCTGCTGGAGACTACAACGCAGAAAAAAATCCGAGATCCATCACCCGACATTAATTGTGCACAAATCTGTCGCAGTTAAAGCTCCACAGTTTTTATCCGACGGATTCCTCCATGCACAACGTTTGATTTATCTCCATTCATTAGTTTTTGTCTGTTTGACTAATTTTAAAAATGTCAGCTTCTGGGTAGCCTACAACAGCCGGCTTCTTGAAGCAAGTAGTTTTTGTTCTTTTTAAACAAGTGGTTGAAATAAAATGCAGCGTCCAAGCGTTTTCTGCATAAAATAACACTCCTACTAACTTCTGACCAATCACACAATAAGCTCTTATGTGGAGGGGGTGAAAAGTTRGGCCCGTGGGTTGCGACAAGAAGGTGRCGAAATGTCGACAATCCGATCCGATTTCAGCAGTWTGGATGCAGCATGCCMTGRGCTTAAATGCCCACCCWGGTRTCTAGGCGAGACAGGAGGATCTGATGGTCCACAGTGTCGAAGACAGGTGTTTGATCCAACAGAAATAAAACACTGAACAGAGTCTGTGGTTACATTTCTTAAAAAGTGTGTWAGATACTTTTACTTTCCTGATTATTGTGAGCACTTTTACTTAAGTACTTTACTTATKAGTGAAATTAATTTTTAGCAAAATCATTTTCTGTTAAGATACTTTTGAGTTAACTTTTTTTTTCCAAGTACACATCTGCAGTCTAGGCTTGTCAGGCGTAACAASAACAAACAACAATCTTGCATTTGTGCTGAAAATGCTACAGAACCACGCTGCTCAACTACAGAAAAACTTTTTGTATCTAGTAGCAGACAAGACTGATAATATGCTCAAAACAAAAAGAGAACTAAACACACAAGGTTGATAAATCCTTGGGTTTTGTGATTATATTTTGTGAGCTTTGTGTGCTCGCTCCATGCCTCGTTTCTAAAGACTTGAATCAGTTACGATTTAAAAACATAAAAATAATTGRTAATGTAGCATTTTGGGTAATTTTTAACCGTCTCTGTTTTAGATGTGGACATTTCCAGASATGGTGGTTTATGAGGATATTTTAGAAACAACAAAATGACTTATTTGTTTGGACAAGGTCTTTTGAATTGGTTTTATTAATTAAAAAATCTTAGTGTGAAATTATGTCTGTGGTCATTATGATTCTGTGCACTGAATTGATATACTAATTTGAGCAAATCAAAGTGGAATTCATTTAACAAATTAATTATTCCCTGTRATAAATACCAGTCTTCTAATCTTGTGCTTTGCCTGATTTCAAACAGAGTTTTTAACTTATTAATTATATTTATGTTGGAGTGGATGGAGGAAATGAGAAACTCACACAAAAATACATTTATCATTATGTAGACATACTATATGTAGTCATGGTAAAAATAAATTATACCTCTTTTTAAATGACATTTAAATAAAAACTAATCAACACCAGCTCTTACAAAAAAAAAAATCCAATTCCTCAAACTTTAATAGTTTTAAAACGTCCATTTTCTCTTTTGTTGCACACTTTTTAGCTGAACTATAAGATATTAAAATTACCAGCACCAAATGTTCAAACTGAYGCTTTGAACATGATTTCACCACAAACCTAGAATCACAGCATCATCGCAGAGCGTCCTGTCACTAACATCCTGAGAGCAGATCTGGTGACAGCTACTGCCAGAAATTTATATAAAACCTGCTTCAGAGATGTCCTGCTCGCTGTCTGCCCAGTTTTTATTTTGCTGAAGGCTTTTATTTTTATTCAGGATGCTGTGAACATTATCTGGGTGGGTGGATACCCATACAATGCCCGAAAGATAAAACTAAAATGGCATGCCTGTCAGGCCCAGAGCCCAAAAACCGTCCACCTCACTGCTGTTGCTGTCYTTTTGTGTGTCAACAGTCAGAGGAAATACAGCCTTTTCTTCTCGTAAAAAAAGAGAAAAGTGCTGGAAAATTACCCCCCGCTCACTGTTACAGCCGAGCCTTTGGGTTAAATTAGCATTAAAATGATGCAGGACTTTTTAAGGTTTTCAGTGGATGGAGTCGTGTAGTGATCCTGGAATAGCATCAGGCTCTGACATAACTCTTCACATATCATCCCTCGGAGGCACGCGATCAGACTCCTACTCTATTGTTAAAACCCACAGTGCTTAACAAAAAGCTCAGTTTGGAGCAAAACTACAGATTCAGATAAGTAGCTACATACATACATARGACAGGAGAAAACCCTCATGTTGTCAGAAGAAATTTAAGATGGAGGAGTGGTTTGATAGAACAACTTGGTCGTTTTGACACTGACTTCTTAAAACGGTTGAAAACGAACCAAGCTTAAGAGACATTACGTTAAGAAAATGTTGTAATAATTAGTTCTAAAAGCTTAACTGAGGTATCGTGATTCGTGGTTTTGTCACAATGACCCACAGAAAACTATGTGGAGATAAAACATCTACTTGTTACGACATCATGTCGATCTCATAATGTCKTTTTGTGTTCTTAGAGACGAGATAYATCAGGGTTTGTACATTTTTCCTASAGTAAAATTCAATAAKTTTTCAAYCATTTTCAAGGTGAATTGTCAAACTTTTCCAGCATCAACCTTCGTAGCTGTCTGTATCTTTATGTGCTTTTCTCCATTGAGCTTTATAGCCATGACACATACAGCTTTCTTTATGTGAGGGGAGCCTATCACCAATCTAAAATACTGTCTAAATAAATAAAATTCTCTAATTTATAATACTAAAATGGACAMATAGGCAAAAGGACATTAGAAGCACATGACCATGACGAAACATTGCCAAGCCACAACTACATTTTGCGTAATTAAACCATTAGCTAACCACCTAACCACCAACAAAAATGTTTTGTTGCACACTTTCAAGTACAGTAGATGACATAAAACCTTAGCTTGATCCATCCTTAATACAATCAATCTGCAATTTACTTGCAAAGTTGTAAACTAGCTTAAATTTAATATTCCCTCCTACTACTATGGCTTGCCTTCTGCATCATGGCTCGAGAGCGCTGACTCACCAATCTTAAACAGCTGAAGACCCTGCCTGCAGATCTTGCTGGAAGCTATTTGAGGATTTGGTCCTCGTTTCAACCAATCCTTATACACTGCTCAAAAAAATAAAGGGAACACTTAAACAACGCACGCTAAGTCCAAGTAAATCAAACTTCTGTGAAGCACATTCAACTCTGTACAGAACAAAGTACTCAATGCGAATATTTCATTGATTAAGATCGGGAGTTAGCGTGCGTTGTTTAAGTGTTCCCTTTATTTTTTTGAGCAGTGTATTTAGCGTTTTCAAGCCAGCAGTCATTAAAACGGTAACCACCTGGCATAGGTCTGCTATTACAAAAAGGAGCAAACCCACTCAGAGCGACAGCAAGGCTTTCTGAGATTCATTTTCAAAAAATGGTGGCTATTTTGTGTCTTTAACAAAAAATATCAAATTGATAATTTTTTTAACAAACTGAAAAACTAATCAAACTGATCTTTATTACAAAACCATGCAGTTAGAATATTAAAAACCTTTAAGGACTTTATACAGAAACAAAGCACTTTCCAAACCTTGATCACTTTGTTAAAATTAAAAAAATTCAAAGATTTCAAGCACCTGTACAAATCCTGATAAATATAAGGATTATGATGCTTTTATGAAGGACAAAGATCCAATCCGTGTATGGTTTGTTCTTTGTTTTTGTTCCGGGAAAGAAAATTGCAAAAAGAATAACAACCGTGTTGTTTTTTGTTTTTCTCAATTTCAAAGCCTAAATATAAAAATGTAAAACTAATAAACTAACTAACTAACGAAAAATCCACAGTTTGATTTTTGCTTCCCTTAGCTAAATCCAAAATATGGTTGTTGTTTTATTATGTAGCGATACTGGAAATGACAGAAGTCATCAAAGAATAAGTGTTTATTGTGGCTGGAAGAAAACTGCTTAAAACATAAACCATTCCTAAAGATATTAACAATGGCTGCACTCGAAYTGRTTGCATAACTTTGAATATTAAACCAATTTTGTTCACGYTAAGATCGACTTCCTCTAAATAAGACTTTTATTCGTTTCTAAAGTGCTCAGTGAAAACGTAATGCGTCAGGAGTTCAGGTCATYACGATTTCTGGTTCTGCCAGAAAGTAACAAATGGTGCAGTAACAAAATATAAAGCTTGTTTTTGCTTTAAACATGGGGGAAAAAAGTAAAATGTAGCCTTTCATAAATTTTGCTTTTGTTGTTTTTAAAAGACTGTTTTTAACCAGAAAAACTAATAAAAAAAACAGATTACCTACATTTTTCTCTTTTTATTTTGAAATAAAAAACAAAGAACAAACCAGATTAGATCAGAKTGCCATACTGTCTGAGTTGAAAGATACCATAATTATGATAAAATAAATTCTCTACAGCTGTCAGTAACAAGAAAAAATGTTGAGCCAGTCAGAAGTGAGAGTCTCTACACTTAGCGATTACTTTTATGAGCCGAGAAAGCTTTTATATTTCTGTATGTTTGACTTAATTGAACTAAATGACTGCAGGAGAAGTTTGCTATCTTCTAAAAAATAAAAAATATGAGATTTCCTTTTGTAGTCCTTTTCATCAACAGATAAGTGCAGTGTTTTCACCTCGTTCGATGGCGATYTTAAGATTATTACTCTCCTGTCATCTCCTCTGTAGGTATGACATGTCAAGCACGGACGTCGTACACTGAGGACGAGGTTTTATGGGGCCATCGCTTCCTGCCTGTGATGTCGCTGGAGGAAGGCTTTTTCAGGGTGGACTACTCCCAGTTCCACAGCACATTCGAGGTCCCGACACCCCCGTACAGTGTCAAAGAGCTGGAGGAGAAGAACTCCTTACCCTCCCCTCTGTCCACCCCTARGCCTGCACTAACTGAAGGCCACAGCGCCCGGCGCAACCGGGTGTTTTCCGTGGATTGCATCAACGCTTCGGACGAAAAAGCCCGCCTGGGAGGAACTGGGGGTCGACTGCCGAGCAAGCTGCAGAGGATGAGCTCATCGGGGAAGGAGGACCTGCAGAGGAAGGTGCTGCTGCTCAGCTCGCAGCACTCGGAGAAGGCCTGCAGCACGGGGGACCTCCCCCTGAAGCTGCAGAGGCTCAGCTCCTCGCCCAGTCCCGTGGCACAGAACCGCCTGCAACTCAAGTCCCTGAAGGTGGGCTTTGAGCCCATGACGCAGTCCACTGGAGACCTGTACCAGCACAGCCCGCCAACTACACTGTCACCAACTCCAGTTCCTATGCACAGTCCCCTCCTTTCAGCCGGAGGGAGGCTGGAGGACAATCTCCCCGCCAAGCTTCGAAAAATGAACGCAGATCGCTAAAATCCAGACCAACACACAGAGAACAAGTGGACCGATTCAGAGAAACAAAAAAAATTATAATAAATACTTTTTTTATTAGAGTTTTACTGGAATTACTGTGATTTTGTGTTTCATAGCGAAGGCATCGATGCAGGCTTTGTTAAACACAAAACAACATCAACTTATGGCTTACTGTGAACTTCTTCGTTCTGCGAGAGTCGTGCATGTATTCACTAAATCTATCGTTTCACATATGCACCACTGTATCCGAGTCAATCCTAGTTTTAATCTGAATATATAAATTATAATAATAAATGCTGATGGATTTTCCCTCCCTTGTGTTTTGTTTACTGACACACAAGAAAAAGTTGATCGTTCCTGAACTACTTGAACTTGAAGTACAGTCGCTGAGGCGTCACATTAAACAACCAAACAATTAGTCAGGAAGTAGATGAGCAGTTTGTAATGTCTTCCTGTGACATGAAGCTGTTATTAGAGGAGTGAGAAACTGAAAATGCAGGACCAAAATACAAACTGCACCAAACTAAATAGACGTTAACCCACCTTTCAGCTGCACAGACTGAGTCAGAGTATCTGAAACACAACCAGAGTTTTACTACAGAACCACAAAGGTGAGAAAAATCAATCAGAGGGAGCCTGTTCTCCGTTTCACCACGATCCACATCTTCCAGCACCCACAGCCTAAAAACTGCTTCCTGCAGCCCACTCCTCTGATTTAGCTGCTGGCTGAGCCAACTGTGTTTGCCCACTCTCTGTTTTATCACTTTTTCTGTTGTTTGAGCTGTGTGCGATTCGCTGAAGATGAATCGAAATAAAGTCATTACAAGACAGAGGACCTGGTGAAAACATGGAGGCTGTCTGTTTTGAAGGCAGTTATTGTTGTCATCACGTGACCTCGATGAGTCAATAACCAGTGGAGATGGATGAGCGGGGTTTAATGTAGAAAATCTGCAGCCTCATACTCTATTCATCTCGCCRGTGATTACTTTTTAAGCACCACCAACAAATCATTGAGTTGAATTTTACTACGACTTATTAAGAATRACTGTGAATTCTTATCAAACATTCACATCATTTAGATGATTCATTTTTCTTCCGTGTGTTTTTTGACACAACTTGTTCCACAATTTTGTCCCATTTCAACAATTCATAAATGAAAACGATCAGCTCATTAATGCCATGGGTGATATGTTTGGTATTTCAGCAACTGATTGAAAATCAATGAAGCCATCTTCAACATCCTTAAAGCCCTTCAGAATAATAATATAAATATTTTTAAATCTTTAATGCACTTTTTACCTTTTACTCTGGTTCTGCTTCTTTGTGCTAATTTCAGCTTTTTTAGTCACTTTAAGCTACTTTCAATTCATTTCAGCATTTTTTTTAGCTATTTTATCACAAATTGCACCTTTTTGTACTTCTTTTCTTGTTTTTTTTTCTGCCAATGTGAGCCTTTTACAGTCTTTCTGKTAAATCCAAACTGTTTCTGGTATTTTTAGCTACATTTCTGCTCTTTGCAGCTTTTTTGACACATTTTTGCAATATTTTCTAATGATTTTTGTTTTTTTATCTTACTTTCAGCAAGCGTCAGCTGTTCAACTTGAACTCACATTAACKGTTTTGTTTTTAAACATTTTCAGCTATATGTATTCACATTTCATTTCACAGTAAATGAAAATTCTCTAGTTTCATTTACATTACTTTGTATGCATTTTGTAAACTTCAGTTTTCTCACAAATGTAAAGAACAAAACAAGTCTGCAGATTAAATAATGGTGACAATTCAAACGTTCAGCTCATGATACTTTTAGCTTTAGWGTTTTGCCTGATTTGTTTGTGCAGATGAGTTTAAATCTTTTCAGGAAGTTTTAGAAGTCACGTAGAACTCAGCTGTATTTTTACAGAAAATGCATCTTGCAGCTTAATTAATTTTTTTGCTACCACTTAAAGAGAACTTTAATTGTAATTTATGGACAGAAAACAGGACAAGAAAAAAGATGATGTGAAAAAAGGAGGATTTTAAAGATTTCTAAATAACATTTGGTGCTTCAATATTATTATATTCAAGTTTATTTACTGCTTTTTCCCGGAGGTTAATTATACAGTATGACATTTTAGTTCATATTTTGCTAAAACGTGGAGTAGAACGTCTTGTTTAGCAAAATGCCATCTTCAGTTTGACAGCTGAGCTGGACTCAACGCGCTGCTGTCACCTCCTCGGTTCACTCAAATCAACATCTGGGCAGAGTTTGGCGACACGATGACACGACTCCCACCGGTGTCAGAGAGCCGTCTGCTGTCTAAAGTGTTTTGGAGCCACTGCAGTAAAGACACCGATGTCTACACAGTTAAAAATATCTGCATCATGAATACTTAATACCACGACAGGGCACAGAGAGGCTCATTAGGGCCACATCTCGCCAACTTCCAAGTCAAACTCGCCGGTGTRCTGTTAGTATCTGCTCCAAAATGAGAGGGTTGAATAGGAACAACAAAGAACCTCAAACCAATTTCTATTTAAAAAAAGAAAATGAGGTTTCCATTCTTTTCCATTAGATTGATTTGGGGATGTTTTGATGCAGAGCTGAATGATTTTAAACTCACAATAAGCCACGTCTTTGTGCTTTGCTGCACCCACTGTGAATGTATGCTAATTAGGCCACTTGTGGTGTCTAAAAGAGAAAACAACCTACTGAAACACACACACACATATATACACGCACACACATCTGGAGATATAAACACAACAGCTGTCAGTCAAAACCAGGCCACTTCTCTTCACCACAATCTCCACGGCAACATGAGGTTTGCCCCGCAGCAGCAGATAAACACACAGTGTTTTTGTGTGTTTTTGTGTTTGAGCAGATCATCATATTGTGTCCTTTTCACAGCTCACTCTTCACAGCAATATCAAATTTATATTTTATCTGCGTATCTGTGTCTGAGTGTTTCTGTATAATAAACTGCTGGTCTGAACTGAATTTAACAGATTCAGCTCAAATCTGCTGTACTGAGGTGTAATTAAATGGACATACAGCATTGTTATTATTATTATTATTAATTTAACATTATTTACAAGCATTTTTTTCTCTTTTGAATTTACTTGTTATAGCGATTCCATTTTAGTTTTCTATTGCAATTCTTTTACTAATGTGTATTTTTTTCTGTAGCCTTTTGCCATTTTTATCTAGTGTTTTGGCACTTTTAGATCTGAGCTTTTCGCGCTGCTTTTAGCTTTTTACTAACCTCTGCCTTTACTTGGCATTTATTGCTTTTAGCTTTGAGCTAAAGTTTGGCTACTTTTACCTGCTAGCTACAGATTTGCCACACTCAACTTCAGTATACTTCTAGATTTTTGTTAGCGTTTGGCTACTTTTAGCTTTGCTACCATTTTGCTGCATTTGTCTTGTAACTAGCTTTAGTCTACTTCTAACGTTTTGCTAGCATTTGGCTAAATTTACTTTCACGCTATCAAATGGCTCCATTTCACTTTTAATTAGACTGTCTGCTTAAGCTTTTTGTTAACATTTGGCTACTTTTAGCTGCTAGGTACCATTTTGCTGTATTTGGCTTTTAACTAACTTTCGCCTACTTCTAACCTTTTGCTAGTATTTGGCTAAGTTTACCTTCTAGCTAACAGTTTGTTGCATTTAACATTTAGTCTACTTCTAGATTTTGTTAGCYTTTGGCTACTTTTAGCTTTAAGTTACCATTTTACTGTACTGGGCTTTTAACTAGCCTTTGGACAAGTTTGGCTTTAATCTATAATTTTGTTAATGTTTTGCTTCCCATCCAGGAGGCTTGAACTGAAAAAGCCTCCTGGATGGGAAGCGAAACATCTTCAACTTTAGAATTGAAAGTCCAGTTGTTTTTGTTTTTAACTCTTTTTTTATTGACCATGACCTGGACAACTGAGAATCTTCACCAGCATTTGTGCTTGTATTTTGCTACTTTTGCATTTCTGCTCTTTTTTTATTATTTTAGCTCGTATTCTGGTTCCTTTAGCTTTTAGTTGTTTTCCTCCTTTAAAGTTTGATAACTCAGTTTCAGCTGCTGCAGCACATATTCAGCTCTCCGTTTTTCAACTGTATTTTGGTTGAAAACACTGTTTTTCTTGTTTCATCTGGTCTTACAGCAAAGACAACCTCTGCTGACAAGCTAAGAAAATAATGAATTGCTGAAGCATTGATTTTAGTTTTTGTGGACATTTTAATGTCCTTTAAGCCACTGTGTGTACCGTATGTGTCCTCTGAAGACACTCGTTTATTGCTCAGCTTAACTGGGCTAAAGATCCGAGGACTGGTCGATACCCGTCTCTCAGTCACAACCTGACCCACGACCTTCAGCAGCTACACGAAGCCTTTGACTTGTCCCTGCAGGTATCAAGAAATCCTGGAGGATCTGAGGTCCACTTACAGCCCAGATTTACCTGTGGTGTGAACCTAAAGCACACCATCCTCAGGGGGAGGAGTCAATACTTTATCACAGCAGCACACAGGACGTGTTTTATTCCACAACACTGCGGGCCTTTCAGTTTTCAGCTGCACATCAGCTTCAGGATCTTTGCCTCGACTGGACGTATGTAAAGATGATGGAGCTGGAATCAACATAATGCTACACTTATAATGTTTAAAAAATACACAAAAACACAAATTTAAGACACTTTTTTAAAAAAGAGGTTTTTAAATTATTTTTCTTCAAGACAAAAAGAAAAAGAAACATTTATACAAGAAAAAACAGTTAAATGGAAAAAGCTTTTAAACAAAGGTTTATGATGACCTGGTTCTGCATGTTTGTCGACAGTTGTTTGTGCATGTGTGGGATGTGGACTGTAATTGTTGGAGGCGTGTTGATTAATTAAAGTTCAAGCCTGCAGCATCATGAAACTGTTATAAAACCACAATTAGGCTGCGCCCGGTAAAGCGATGACACCTGTAGCTCCTCACGCACGATGCGCGCAGGAATAAATGAGTAAATATGAGGCGCCGGACGCGTGTAGCCTTCAGCTGCGCGTTTATTTTTCCGTTTGCTTGTCAAAACATCAAACGCCACGCGCTTCCTGTCGGTGATGAATACACGAGTTGCTTCGCCAGCATTACATTACATTGGGACTCATAAATAAAACACCTCGGAGTCTGAGACCTGTAAACAAGAGTGATGGCTTCTCTTCACGCTCCATTTATCTATTTACTCCCATTTTCTTTCTTTTTTTTTATATTAATTATTTTTATTTTCTGGTTGTGCTCTGCCAGGTGCATTGTGCCTGTTAAGCACCTTTTCCTCCATGAAGAAATCGCTTGTCTGACGCYGCCTCTTCTGTGAAACTGTACTTGTCACATGCAGGCGTGTGTTCTGACGGAATACGATTGCAGAAATTCAAACACGCGTGTCGACATTAGAGGCTCGACTGCGAGCCCGAACACCTCCCCCCCTCTTGTTTTCCCACTCTTCAAGTCTTCATTTTCAGCTGAAACAAGTGAGCTTTCTTTCTGAGCTGTTATTTGAAATCCATCTGCAGAGAACGAAAAGTCCTACTTTTTAATCATGCTCTCCTTCCAGAGGGCTATTAATCTTTTTTTCGTCTCTAACGAGTGTGTTTGAGGGGGGGCTGAGGAGGAGTGTGACAGTTATGTGGGCATTGAATGAAAGCTAAGAGAATAAAAAGAGACAGCTGTCGACGTGTCGCTCCATTAGAAAGAACAAAATGACCCWCATCACCTCGTCCTCCCTGCAGACCTAATTGGGTTCTCTGGGGGAAAATTTCTTCAGACCTAAATTGCATTTGTTCTGTCTCCTCAGAGTGTGGCCCAGCTCGGCCCACCCTGGCAGCATGCAGCTCCTCCAGGGCATGGCGGGAAATAATAATCCCGGTTGTCACACCCTAATAGTCATTGCTGCATTGCTGCACTGTTGGATGGAGAGTAATATCATTAATTCTGAGGTGATGGGTGTCGTCAGGTTACAGATGAAGCTAATTTCTCGGGACGTAAGTAGGATGAGGTTGTGGAATTGTTAAGAATGTGCTAATTGACCCATTGGTCATTTGAATTGTCTGATTGCTTTTTGTCCTCCTGTAATACCTGGCAGACAGGTGTTATTAATAACATCATTTATTTTAGCAGAAAGATTAACCACACCAGGTGATTCTGAGCATGCAGTGAAAACTGCAATGATGAGCTACAAGGTCCTTAATGGTGCAGAGTTTTGGCAATAACCCTGTGTTTTTTTAAAGAGATAATTGTATTCAGCTACCAGACAGCAACGGTGGTCCTAAAGGTTTATTTGTTACCGACAGTGGTGGGCACAGTTCTGCTAATCTGCTAATAGAGGAACTAGATTCTCATTTGGCAGATTTGCATTTTTGCTAAATTTGGAAACCGTTCCCAGACTCATTAACTTCCGCTAATTTTAAGTCCACCAAAGATTTTTTTCTTTTAAAGTGTAAAACATCAATTTTTTTATGTCATTTATCCTGAATTAAATGAAAACTATCCCCTCTTACAAGCAGTGCTAGATGTGTCAGGCACCATGTGTTGTAGCATGTAGCGTCTTTAGCAGCTAAACTTAAAACTAAGAGCAAAAAGAAATAAAATAACATTTAACAATAGTTAAATAATGAAAATATAACCAGTAGAAAACTAACAACAGGTTTGCATGAGTCTTCCACCAATATTTAACTGGAAGGAGATGAAGACTGACAGTTGTCTTAGCGATTAGCATTAGCGTCCACTAATTTGAAAAAAAAAAAAAGGCTGTGTCCAAAACGGCAGGACGGGTCCTCCGAAGGTCGAATTTGTCGGCCGCATACGTCACAGCGCCGTGACGAAGGACGTCCAAAACGGAAGACTCCTCCGATGCGTCCGACAAATACGTCCTTCTTTTTCCCCGAATCGAAGGACAGGTCCGATGGATCCTTCCCGGCCCAGCATATCCCATAATGCATTGCGGCCCGACCGGAGATTTTTTTAAGCTAGTAATGGCGGACGAAGCGAGAGAAAAGAATACATTTTAAATAAAAATATGGTGATTTAAAAATTTTAAAAAATTAGCGGTTGTAATTCTAATACTTTTATCATTTGTATGGACATGTTTTTAAATATTATTTTTTCGTCATAAAAAAGGCGAAATAAACATGAACCTACAGCGGGTCAATTAGTTCTTCAAATGATACCTTTAAGTTAATTTTATAGTTTTGTGATATTAATAATGCTAATGTATTGATATTTTTCTAGTTTTGATTTAAGTTTGCTTGTTTAGCGTCGTCACAGTTGCTAGGTGACATGACGTACGCCGGGGTAAGGAGGGGAGGCTAGACCGTCCAAATCCACAGCCTCTTTTTTTCCGGTCTTCCTGGTCTACCAAGGACCCGGCCCGCCGAGACTGGGTAGTCTGGGTCCTGCGGAGGACCCGGCCTGTCGTTTTGGACACAGCCAAAATCTAATTAGCATTTTGGCATTAGCAGATTAGTAATTAGTATAGCTAATTTTTAGTTAGCTGTGCCCAGCACTGGCTGCTAGAGTAACTAGATGTTCCAAATTGTGCAGGTCTGTCCTGCACTTTTTATGTTTGTCCCGGCATCCCGCACGTTGAAATAATATCCTTTGACTGGACAAATTTCAAAAAGTCAAAAAAAGGAAAATAAAATTGACAGACATTATTTAGTGGCAGTAATTTGCAACCATTAGATAATCGCCTCCTTATTTCAATCTCTGCCTCCGAGGAGAAGGAGAGAAGAAAAACAGATATAAGACAGAGTGTCAGCTGTCAATCACAAACTGCCGCACTGTGCTAAAAGCAAACAAACAAACAAACAGCCATAGAAAATGGATTTGATTTATGCAGAATGTAATGGGAACTATATGTCAAAGAAACGAAAATGCAGCAAAACAAAGACTGGGAAATGGGTGAGGTCAGTGAACTGATTCTAAGAAATTCACCAAAGGTTTTGTTTTCTATTTTTCCAGAAGGTGAACACAACGTGAAGAGACACTGTAAAAGTGATTCACACAAGAAACCCACAGCTGTCTGTCAATCTGTGGACAGACAGCGTCCCACACTGACCCTCATAAGCATCCTTATTGTCCCAGAWTCAGGTTTTTGGGATCTGGTCACTCTACTGGTTGCAGATTATAAACTTTAGAAATTAGCAAGAATAACTTTAGTACTACATAACATGACACGGGTCAGGTGATGTGGCACATGACCCTCTATGAACAATAGAGCTAATCAAGCCTATTGTTAGGCGATGGCCCTCTTTTGCATGTGACTAACCTGTTTGTCCATGTGGAGGCAGTGCTTATAAGGCTGAGTTTCACCTGAAACTCATCAAACTGAAGAAGTCTCTTAGAGGAGAGATGAAACGTTTCACTAAAGAAGAACCCATCCAGAGGACCTACTGATTTTTTCTTTTTGATTATTTTCTACCTGGATTACCGAGATGCATCAGGACAATAACTTTAGTAATTTTATTATGTTTCTGTAATTCTGAGCCGCCAACTGGTTTCCTGACAGTTGCAGCCCAGTGAGATTCTACCTTTGGGCACACTTTGCAGGACACAACCGAAGATAAGAGAAGGATGTGATTTATTTGTGCCACTCGGTGAGAGAATCTAAGAAAGTAGGCCCAAATGGTTTGAGTGTATCCAACTTGGGAACATCTCAGACTTTTAACATCAGTCAAGAGTCTGAATTTAAAGGTTTTATGGAGCCTAACACAGCAACATCATACTAAGGACAGGTTTTTGATTTGRCTACTATTTACCAGAACCCCCCCGAAGGTGTTGAGGCCCTCTGAAAAGGAGCTCTTCAGTCCACATTACCATCAAAGCTGCTGTGGCTGCAGGTGGCYGTACAGGTGGAAAAGCTTTACAGTTTTAATAAAACTGTAACAAGTAGTGGGTTTGTATGGGTTTGTTTGAGCCATCAGAAACTCTGAATTGTTCATAATGAATCTGAATTTGCATCATTTGAAATTAATTGCATTATATTGAATTTAATTGAAATTAATGTTCAATACAACYCATTTAATTTCCAATTAGATTCAGTCTGAACAATTCAAATTCTGCTTCTGTTGGCACAAGTTTCTTCCCATAGCTGTGGTAGTCTATGAACTGATTTTCTTGAATCTACTGTTACTTATTTTAATAAAAGAAAAAAGCCATTATGATCATTTTATCCAATTACTTTATTTGCATCCATTTTATTGAGTAAATAAGTTAAAACTTAGAAACTATCTGAAAAGTTAAAAAATTGTACGCAGCAAACATTGAATGAAGTTAAAAAGTGACAGTTTTGACYCTTCTCTTGGTTAATCTCATCCTGACTGGGAGGAAGAAACGTAATCTCTGTGCACACGCATCGCTGCCGTTTGTGGTCAGGATTTATGGTCGACAATGTGTTTAAACAAGATAAAGACCAACTCTTAATTTGGTGATAAAGCAGAAAGGATGCAGAAATCTGTCTCACTCATATACCCCCTCCTTTGTTCTCTAATCATCAGAGCAGAGTCTGCCTCCTCTGGCTCCTGATGTCGTGACGTACAGAACGGAGTCGAGATCGCCGTGAACGATGTCCGCTCTCTTCCCTCTGTTCGTTTGCCTTTGATGTGTAAAATATACCCCCCCACCCGCCCGCCTGCCCACTCGACCCGCTGAACAACGGTTGCGCAGCTTGCTCCTAATTTCCATCACACTGCGTCTGTTTTAAAGGCAGCCAAACGCAGCGGTCCCTTCCTCACAAAGGGGGAAGGCGCACTCGGCTCGAGCGTGTTGGCCCGCCAACTAGCATGTTAAAAAGGAGCCTCGGCCACGTTCAGACATTTCACACTGCAGATTAATTAAATCCCACCGGCACCTTCAAAGTGGGCTCAGGAGGATGAAGACCTGTGTAAACAGAAAACCACAAAGGTTTTAATGTTGAGAGAGTTATTGTTTTTCCATAAACAACACAACTAAAAGGTATTAATTAAGTCAAACAGGGGTTTTAAAATTGAAAAGTACAAATACTTTATTTCTGTGAGTCTATATAAAGTGTTATACAAGTGCTGGTCAGGGAAAACAAAAGCACTTAGAGTCAGTGACACCTCAGGGAAACCCTCCAAGACAATTGAATTGTCAATAGGTAGTGCTTCCAGGCTTTTAGATCTCTAATCTTAGACATAAACCCTGCTCTGGAGCAGATTAGCACAAGTTGCCATGGGGATGTACTTCAGTGATAAGCGAAGCACCTTAATGACCCAGACTGAAAAAGAAGCTCCCTCTCTAAGGTCCTACGACGGCCCCGCTTATTAGAGGAGCCTTTCTGGTGCGTAAAACAAAATTAATTAGGAATATAATTGGCCTTGTTGAATTGTTGAAACAACCAGCAGCTGTACAGATTTACTCAGAATCAGATAAAAGTATTGTGTCACAATCAGTGTTTGAAATCTGACCCTAGTTTGTGTACTTTTACTGCATTACGCTGTATTCACCAGCATACAATAAGCAGTGATAATCCCCAAAGAGTGAGGACAGGACACATGGACACAGTGACTGATTAGGAAAGAATTATCCAGTTTTTTTTAGAATGTTTGCAGATTATATCAAAATGGTTTGCAAAAGTTTAATGCAAACCAAGTTTAAATAGAAGATTAAAGCAACAAACTTAGCCAAGAAAAATAAAGAAAAACATCAGTCTTTAGAACATATATCAACTATTCCTTTATGCAAATTTAAAATCAATAAAATATCTTCCATTTTGACAGAGAAAAATCTAAATTTTCCTTACTTGTAAAATAATATTATAGGAGTCCTCTACTTATTTTTGGTATTTTTATCCACTAAGAAAAGCATTTGCTGCCTGACAAAAGGAACAGATGGTTCTCCAGATGATTAATTTTTTTTTCTGCCAGACATGACCGACGTTTACCGGCAGGGAAACAAACACACATTTACTTCTGCGCGCGCACACACACACACACACCTGTCCAAAATAATGATCCCCTGGAAGAACAGGGTGGTAAAAAGCTCCAGATAAATACAAAAACAACTGTAAAACGCCAAGTTTCGGCTGATTATTGTTGGTAATATCCTCACAAATATACATCCTAATAAATGATTACTGCAGTATGGTATGACAGAAGCTGGGCTGCATTTTGTGCAGAGAAAGCTGATTTTCTCACTCACAAGTAAACGGAGTGTTCCCGTCAAGATAATGGATGCAGCTCAGAGAGAATGACGTGACAAAAAATGTGGTGAAAGCGTGACTGAGCTCTTTGAAAGGCCTCTTTGAGGACACGATCGAATCCCTGGACTCATGTAAACCCTTAAAAACATAAAGTCATAGATTCTGAAAACACAAAAAAGCAAATTAAGAAGCTTATGGAAATAGTGAAATTGAAATACCAAAGCTGTAATGTCTCCTTTTATATTCACTCGTCACAACTTGATTTATGACTGACTGCTATGTTGTACAACTGTTTAGAGATTAAATTCATGATGCAAATAAAAACACTCTGGAGACGGAAAGTCCCATCAGGGTTAATAAGCTTCTCTGTTGGGAAGCTCTGCAGCAGTCAGAACAGATTTAAGAATATTAGTGCTAATCTCTGGTTGACACTAATTCAAAATAAGTAATTCATGCTGAATATGTAAAGCTGCTATCAGCTTACATTTGGTGCATTTTGTTCAAACTTTAGAGATGAAGATGAAGGATACAAACTGAAGCTAATCTGGTTTATTGCCCATTGCTCGACAGTTCAGTTATCGTTTTTATTTTGGGTTTTATTCGACATTTAGGATGCAGCTGTTCTCATGTTTTAGACTGAAGTGTCTGCACTCATGCTCGTGTTGTGGTAGGGTTGGGCAATATTGGCAAAAACTAATCACGATTAATTGTGGCCGATAGCGACTAATATGACAATTAACCCCGGAGGTACCAGGACACACTGGGTCATCTTAGTCATATGACCAAATTTAAATCATTCCAGCTGGCAAGATAAGCTCTCTCTAAAGGGTGTATTCACATCTGACACATTCGGTCCACTTTAAACAGATTAAATTTAGTTTCTCTCGTTGGTTCAGACCTTTTATGCCACTGCGAATACATTCGTGCGAACCCTGGTACAGACCAAATAACCAGACCAAAACTCATTTTTTGAGGTGGTCTCAGTCCGCTTCCAAATTAACTCTTGAGCTTCTGGTGTGAATACAGTCCGTTCTCGAACCAAATCAACTACAGGAAACATGCACCTTTTTGGACTCAACAACATGATAAAAAATAGCCCCTCAGTGTTGCTAACGATACCACTGTGATACAAACAATGAGCCGTTGTGGGTAAGGCACGCAAAGCATCTCGTCTCCTTTGGGTAGCGGGACGCATTTGCCAATGCTGTCCCAAAATTACAAGTATAATATTGTGGAACTGCCACCGATTAAGCTGCTCTTGAAATTCAAAATGGTATTGTAGTTTTAATAACAGCACCATCTTTCTTTCTGGGTCTGTGCTCTGTCCCGCGCCCGTCATTTCTGTCCAACAGGAGCAATGATCGTCCCCCATGGCTTTTTTAAATAAATTATAGTCCCGTTGCAAAAAAGCACWATGTGTATGCAAACCGCATCCGCTTTTGTTCTGGACCAAACAGGTGGACCAAAGGACTTTCTGTTTTAATTTGTGTCAAAAAGTACAGACTTCAAACTAAAAAACAGATTTTAAATTGTTCTGACGATTAATTGCACAATGATACAATTTTGCCCAACAATCGTGCTGAACCACAAAAATCACAGCACCAGTGACATGGCATGGGAACTACGGTGGGTTGAAAGTCTTTTGCCGTCTTGTCAAAACGATTGTGATCACAGCATTACAGTATGAAGGACAAAAACACGCTTATTAGGTTAAATGGTAGTTCTAAATTGTCCCTAGGTGTGAGTGAGAGTGTGAATTGCTGTCTCGATGTGTCCCAGTAACGCACTTGCAACCTGTCCAYAGCATCCCCTGTCTCTCCCTGCAACCCAGGAAGGAGAAGGTAAAAAAATGGATGAATGGAAACTGAAAATTTGTTTTAAAAAGGCAAGCTCTCCCCATCTTTGTGTCGTTCTGTTCACTGCCCTGAGCCAGACTGAAGCAAACAAAAGTATTAATTTATTGCTTCTTTTCGGTGAATGCAATTRGACAGAATTTCTCCTTTGGGAAGAAAAAAKAAAACAAAAKCAAATGCYGCGTTTGAGCTGCTGACAGAGCATCTCGCCTACAACCAGAGTTAGCTTTCAAATGATCCTGACAGGTCTGTGTGGAGAGAGGCGAAACCACAGGTCTCCTGCATTTAGCCCTGTCCGACACAGTTAGAACAGTGTGTGCTGACARGTTCCCCCGCTGCCAACTCTGTCAGTATCATTTGTTTATCGCCTCAGAAGCGGAAACAACCTGGACACTGTAAAGACTAATTACTGTGTTTTGTGTGGTTTTTTTTAAAGGACATTCAAATATRAGAAAACTGAACACATCGCAGGTTGTTTTAGTGTGAACTGACCTGTTAGACCCTTTTATTGAACAGCAGTAAGGCTACATTAGTCTGAATCGGAAGGAAACGTAATCAATCATGTTTCTCGCAGAGTAGTTAGCATATATGAACTCACTAAGTCATGAAACATTCATGACCTAAGAATTCATTAAAGTGTGACAGGTATAAACGAGCTCGCAGAGGACACTGAAGAGTTTATAAGACTGTAATTAAAAAAGATAAAGTTAAAAGTATGACAGTGTTTTAGGAGTGGGAGTTAAAACATTAAATTTAGAACCACATCCTGTAACATTTAGACATTTCCATGCTTTAACACACCTGATCCAGATGGTTTTATTATTCCCTCAGCACTCTGAAGCTGAAAATCATCTAAAACATGCAAAAAATCAACTATTAAGATTAGTTTCTGATCAGTGTCTGCTTTTAATTTGCTCCAGTGTTTCCTTTTGTTTTATTTATGCTTTTATATTAACTATAAGGCTAAATAAATATGTTTAAAAAATAGCGGCAACAGATACTAAAGACTGGTTTCTGTCGGTCCATCTTCCTAAAAGTTTCACTCTGGCGAGGTCAGAGAGAAAGGCCAGAAGTGATTTTTGATGACAGACCTGCAGCTTTTAGAAGATCAAAGTGGTTCAAGGTCTGTAATCAAAGAGCATTAAATGTTATTTTCACAGAACCAAAAGTGCACGATGATTGGTCATGTCAGGTCATGCCAAATTTATTTATATCGCACATTAAAAGCAAGTATAAAACTGCACCAAAGTGCTGCACAGAGAGAACAATAATAAACACAGAGTATAAAACACTACTTTAATTAAAAGCCAAAGAATAAAAATGAGTTTTAAGAAGCGATTTAAAACGATCCAGGCTGTGGGCAGATCTAATCTGGAGAGGTAAGTTGTTCCATAAAATAGGAGCGGCAACAGAAAAAGCCCAATCTCCTTTCCTCTTAAGTCGAGTCCGAGGAACTGTCAGTAATAACTGGTTATTTGATCGCAGGGTTCTGGGCACGGACCGAAATTCTAAAAGATCCCGAAGATAAGTGGGGGGCTAGCCCATTTAAAGCTTTGTAAGTTAATAAAATAATCTTAAAGTCTGTTAGAAAAGGAACAGGCAGCCAATGTAAAGATGCCAGTATAGGTCTTGTATGGTCATGCTTCCTGGTTCCTGGTTCCAAATCTGTCAATGTCACAACTGGCCTAGCTATGGCTTGGTTTATGTGGCACTGGCTCATGCATGGGCCACCTCTGATAAATCACATCTGGGCCACCAAAGGGCCGCCATTCTGTGCAGTATCTGGGCCTAGTGTTACAGTGTTTGTGCACTGAGTGGGCCAAAATTGGGCCAGAAAAATTTTGCTATGTAGGTAGGATCTCGGTTGGTATTTTTGAAAGCCTATTCAACCAGTTAAAGCCATTAATTTGAAACCAATTATTTCTTATCTAAAAATGTGCAGTAGTCAGTCTCATTCTGTTTTATGTAACAATTATCTTAAGATAAACCCTATAGGTGTTAAGTTGTAAAATAACAGTTTATAAATTAATAATAATAAATTAGACTCAGCAAATCCTCGCTCCAGGATCCCCTGAAACTTCCCACATGGCAGGAACCTCAGAGAATTGTGTTCAGACCAGATCGCAATGATTAAACTGAAATTTTCTTCTGTAAGTCGAACTAACAATGGTTAACGTTTTGGCAAATGTATTTTTTTTTACTAAATTTTCAGCAAAAATTAATTCTACTTCTTAAATTTGCTAAAGAACTGTTAAAACACCACAAAACCAAACTGATGGATGCWACACCTTTGTGAAGACCAGGCTGAACTGCTTTGAAACCTACAAATATCTGCAAAATAAGCAGATTTTAACCTGTTCTTGTACGTGGAGAAAGTTACAGAAAGATTATATTTTAGATAGACACAAATAAAGGGGCATCAGCATACAGAAAGAACAGTCTGCCTACAGATTCAGCTTGCAGATGTTTATCTTTTAGAGTTCTCTCAGCACACATATCCTCTGGTAAATAATACCGAGCCTGAGCACAAAGAAAGAATAAAACGTTGTTGAGGCGGTGCATCTGTGTTGTCAAGACAGGCTCCAGAGAACAAAAAACAGATTGAGATGCTCGGGGAGAGAGYAGTCGCAAAATAACTAGAACATCATCAAACGCTCGTCATCGTTGTTCAGGTTTATTCCCCTGGCACAAACTTTTCAATCTATCATGATGGTTGTCAATACAYGGAGAGAAACAGCGAGCGAACAGAACAGGCTGTTATTTTATCATCCTGCAGAAACTCAAACCAGGTCAGAAAAACAAAACTCACGGCAACGTTTGTGTCATTTCAGCTGGGATAGATAAATATGAAAACATATATTTTAATATCTTGTTTTGCCACCATGTTTGCTTTGGAGGTTAGAAAACAGAAGTGGAAATAAGCACAAATAAAATGTCAATAAAGCATGAACTGAACATTTCCACTCAATTAAAACCTGACATGTTGTTTGGTGCTCATCAAATCTTTCATGATTCATAAAGTTAGAAAGATAAAAGCTTCCAGCTTCTGTCAGAGAGACTGAAGCCTCACATCTATCCATCATCCTTCCCTTTGGTGGCTCAACATGCTTTATTTTTCCTGTTCTGTTAAACATGCTCCTGTGCTCATTTCACCAAACTTCAGTCAAGCTGAGAGACGCTGGCGTGTATTTGGGTCAACGGGAGGCAGTGCTGGCCGGGTCTGATGAGATCAGTGTGTGACCCAGGAGAAACTTTCACCACATRCTGAAGTGGAGCAAAGCAACTGGGAAGCTTCATGTGCAAGTTAGCCGGATGTTTGATATTCACTCTCAGCTCAGCTCAGTATCTGTAAAACTGYCTGAGTTTTAGCCATTCTTGAGTTAGCTAACATCGATGAGCTGTGTCAGACATTTTAATTAGATTAACTTAAAACTGTATCGAGCTGTACTTGTACACCAAACGATTACGTCATGCAAACTTAAAATCAACCCATGTAGCCGTCGGTCATATCAAAATGGTGAACGAGGCAACCCAACAATTACCTTTTTTTGTGGATATAGAAGTGTCATAAATAAGTGTTTTGAATTTCCTTGGAACTAACAAGTCAGCTTTGATGTTATTAATAAATCAACTTTTACAAGCGTAAAAGAGTTAATATGATTAACTGACGAGGCATCTTTGTTTTTATATCTGTATGCTTTTAAAGTTGAGTTAGCACTTTGTAAATAAGTTATTTGGGGGGAGGGGAAACCGTTAGCACAGCCCTGAGGAGACAAGTTTCATAACATTTCAGCTTTTTTATTAAARCATTGCTACTTAACACAGTAAGGCGCCCATTTGCATGTTAATCACATGCATGCACACTAACACACGCTCCTTCCGTCAGCCGCAGATGATCATCAGTCACTTCCTGACTCTGAAAAACAAGTGCTAATGGACAGAGTTAATGCAGCTCGTTGCCCTCAATGTGTTGGTGTAGGAGTTATCGACGCCTCATCTCTTCTTACCGTCGGCTCATCTAAAAACTCTCAGCCCTCCAGAAAATTTGCATCAAACCATCAGAGTTTTCTATAAACTGTGATCTGACAGCCTAGAAGAACAAGAAGACACTCACCGTTTTAAACCCTATTGAGTAAAGGAGAAATTAAATGACTGTGACACAGCAGGAAGAAACAGAGAAGTTGTTCATATTGGATTTGGTAATGTTCTTAAGAAAAGTGAAATATGAGGAAAAACCCAGGTATCAATCTRGTGACGGAGCCCAATGGGAAATCAACCAGCTGCTGTTACACCTCTGAGCCACAAAGCAAGGTAGTGACAGAGCTGTAACAATCAATACATGAAAGGGTAAGCATTTATTGTGACTCAATTATGTGATGATGTGAGGACATGGTAGGGGTGTAACGATATATCAATCCACATCGATATAAAAGTGTGATGATTAATGTTARAATTACATAGAGACAAAATGAAAAACGATCATTTCGTCATCATCGTCAACTATCACCATCTTCTCTGGCTCGGGGTGTAAGAAACCACCAATACCTTGAAATATCGCAATATTTTATTTCCCGATACTGTATTGATTCTCTAAAGCAGTATTTTTCAGAGTGGGGTCCACTGCCCGGTGGGTGGGGAGAGATAGTTACCATAAGATCTAATCCGTTTTTCTATTATTTTAAAATATAAATGATAGAGATGCYTGAWATATTGGCATTCATATCGGTATCGGCCGATATGTAAAACTAGGCTGATATTAATGTCCYATATTGATTTCCCACTTTTTAGTTTTGCGTTTCTGTTTTGGGAGGGTAGATGGTTGGTTTAGCGGCATCTGTTTAATCAGGATAGTGATATTGATGCTGCATAGCCAGGAATAATTGAAGTAGGAAGCCATGTCAGAGYTCTGGTCGTTTATTTATAGTATCAAAAAAGACCCAAGTGTGCTTGTGCGTATATGTATAATATAATTTGTGTGTTTGTGTAATATCGGTAAATATCGGTTATCAGCCATAACAGCAATAATTATARTGGATATCGATATCGGCTGAAACTTTCATATCGGTGTATCCCTAATAAATGATAATATACTAAAATGTCATTTATTTAAAAGTTTGATTTCTTTTGTTCTGTTCTRAACAGTTTGTTGAAAAGTTGTTTTTCAGTGGGTGTATAATAGTGTTGAAAACACGTTATTTATTAATATTCTTCTGCTAAAAAATAGAATAATAATTGAATGATGGCTAAAAGTGAGAAAAAACATTCTAAAAGTCAATGTTTCTTTACATATTTTGTAGTATTGTTTGTGGGTTGGTACCCCTTCTCTAAAGTACTGTGTCAAATTTTAGTTAAGATTTAAAATGTGAACTTTCATGCCAGCGGTTTATTTTTGTGTTGTAGTTTAGCCTCCGACCGCTAGTTGGCAGCAGGCAGTTYTCATTTGGCTTCTCTACTCCTGAGGAGTCAGAGTGTATGACGCTAGCTCGAACTTTAGCATTTTGAGTAAACATTAGCAGTTTGTACCGATGGCTGAATGTGAACAGATTAGACCAGCACATTACCTTCAAAGCCGAGGTAGGGTTGCCAATTGTCCCGTATTYGCCAGGATGTCCCATATTTTAAGCCAAATTGAATTATTTTATACTGGATGTTCTTTCTCCTGTATTCTGACTGCAGCCTGCAATCAYAGCTGTCARGATTCAACTGGCAGCTWGGTATTTGCCTAGCACCTCAAGCTAATGGGGGTCCCCAAGGGACATTACTGAAGTGGTCAAATGCAATGACCAAATGAAACACTGAGTGCAATGATATGACTGTTGTACTCTCACTACCTGCTTTAAGGTGCCCCATGACAAACAGTATATTACAATATATGGCGATATATTATATCGTGACCCGTGTAATGATTTGTATCATAGCACCAAATTCTTCCCAGCGCACACTCCTAATGATGACAGCCGACCTCAGGACTTGTTTTGAGCTGTCCAGATGATCACAGATGTTGTTAGCATCATTATCAAATAAATATTTTGTGAAAAATCAAGTGTTTAAGTTTCTTTCAGGGATTCCAATTTAATGAATTTATTCTGTGGGCTCTGCTTGAACTGCTGTAGATGTCAGCTCCATACTTCTCCTTCACATCTCCTCTCACCCACCTCTGCCCCKGCTCCTCTTTTTTTAAAAATAAATGTCTTGTTTGTCACGTTGTTGCCCTGATATGTACTCAGAGCCTTAGTTGCTCAGGTGTTTGATTGTGAAAAGCCATGAAAGTCTCCCAGGATCAACAACTTACAGATTCAGGCCTGTCCACATAAGCGGCTCCTGGAGGACAACCAAAGACATCAGCATAATCACATGGTGGGAATGCCTGTCCACTCTTCACCTCCCTGACAACTGGTATCTTAGCACCCTCTGCCTCTTGGAGCTTCACACCCCCACAGAGGAATCAGCCGTCAACGCTCCCACCAGTGACAGATCTGTAATACATGAGCGCTCTTAAAGGCAATCTCTGTCACCTGACACCTTCGAGAGTCAACAAATAACACCACAAACATCAAAAACACGCGATTGTTTCTATCAGACACCAACAACGACGGCTCCTCTGCTCTGCAACAAGTTGTTTTAATTTTGACAGAATTTTAAACTTAGATCATCAGCTGAGAAGGAATACTAATAGTTGCCTTGGAAATTACTTTAAGCACCATATATAGACAGTTATGTTGGTGTTTCTTTAAAATCAGTACGTAAGTGGTGTTTTTAATAATCYTTGAGCACAAAGACCTTTATTTTGCACTTTAATAAGAAGAAAGCTGCAAATAACTTCAATTAGAGCTTTTTWTTTGCTTTAACTACTTATCAAGTCCTCACTCACTCAATCATGAAATGCTAAAATTAATTAATACATTAATATAAAATCTAGTTTACATTAACTCTAATGGACCTTTGATTACATGGAAATAATTACGAGGCTACTTGTGATTTATTTTGCAGCAAGCTGAACGAAGCAGAAGCTTTTAAGCTAAATTTTAGCTGAACAATCTGAAACATTTAAAAGGATAATTATCTTTTGTTTCTGTCGCAGCTTGTGACAAGAAAATTAAGCCTCTGTGTGATGTTAAATCAAAAGTGTGTAACCAAAGTGAATGTTTGTGTGTGAAACCTCTCGTTCGTGTTGAAGGAGATACGTTCACTTAAAGTTCCCATCTGACAGCAGCCCGTGTCGCACTCAGCAGAGCTTGAGGACTTCACACATTTATGAACAAAGACAGGGAGGTGAAAGTGAGGAGGATGAACTGTAATGTGCTGTCACACGAACATTAGCTGAGGGACACCAGGCGCTCTCGGTGGACAGAGCGTCGCCCGTTTTGCCACATCTGGAAATATGAAACACACTTTAATTAGAAGCAAAAGGTCAGCTTTTGCACATTCTGGCTGGTTCCCAGTAGACTGCTGGTGGTGATATTACAAACATGCCAACTTGCCCAGAGGAGTCCACTTGGGCTCAGTGGGTGTAAGAAAAGAAACATGGAATATTTAAAGTCGAGCTCACTTGTCAGAGCATCTGAAGTGGACGCAAAGCAGCTGAAGTGATGGAGATTAGTCCTAAAACACATTTATGGAGACATTTAAACTCTTTCTGCTGATGATTTTAAACAGAGACTCGTTTTATTCTCCTAAAGAAGGCTTTTAAAAATAATTCAGGTTTTAGAAAGGTAACCCTCGAAAGTGTCAAGGTCTTTGAAGCAAAGATTACTTTCCAATCAATATTTTTTTAGGTCAGGTTTATGTAGAGAAAACCATCTTACAATGTGAGAGCATACAAGTGCTCGGATCTGTGCACCTGTGAATTTGACTTTTTGAGACTTTCACACATGTAATGCTGCGTTCAAGGCTGATGTAAAACTGGGAAATCAATATGAGGAAAATATATTTCTGACTTATAGCTCATTTACTAAACCCTATATTAAAACAATAAAATTGTGATGGACTTGCAACCTGTCCAGGGTGTACCCCGCCCCTCGCAATGTGGCTGCTGGATATAGGCACCAGTGACCCCCGTGGCCCTGAAAGGAATAAGCGGGTTTAGATAATGGATGGATGGATATATTAAAAGACATACACTCACCGGCCACTTTATTAGGTACACCACGCTAGTAACGGGTTGGACCCCTTTTTGCCTTCAGAACTGCCTCAATTCTTCGTGGCATAGATTCAACAAGGTGCTGGAAGCATTCCTCGGAGATTTTGGTCCATATTGACATGATGGCATCACACAGTTGCCGCAGATTTGTCGGCTGCACATCCATGATGCGAATCTCCCGTTCCCCCACATCCCAAAGATGCTCTATTGGATTGAGATCTGGTGACTGTGGAGGCCATTTGAG
>NW_013952406.1:1003403-1009046 GCF_001266775.1 Austrofundulus limnaeus
TATATACACCAACGTTCCTCAGTAAAAACAACAGATAAATGTTCTAAAAATGTAATTTCCTGTATTTGTTTTGTGTATGGATTGTCCATTTGAAGAAAAGTACTCAAAACCTTTAGGTTATTTTTTTATTTTTGGAAAACTACCAATAATTATAAAAACMATACCAATGTAGCATTTTAGGAACCAAATAATGTCAATGTATGTGATTCAATAAACTGTAGGGTTTATGAGCTACTATGCCAAGTCAGAAATGTATTCTGTATGTTTTTTTGTTTCCTGCGACTCCCAGTGCGACGCCATGATGGTGGAGCCATCTTCCACCTGCTGAAGTCCAGAAACAAGCAGGTGCTTTAATGGTTCCTGGCTCACTTTAACGTGGRGCTGTGGCGTCAGCACACACGTCGGGAGCTGCAGGAAAGGACGTGGGGCACAAAATCAATTTCCTTTYTTGTCTCAACCGCACCGACTGCTCCTCTCCACCCAGTAAAGTCTAATCCTTCCGAGCCAAGACACTTCAGTTAAACAAAACTCTAAAAAAATAAGGAATATAACTCCATTTCACCCTGCTCTATTATTTAAAAAGAAGGTAAATCAGCCATAGAAAGGACTTTTGACAATAACAAAAATATTGAAAAAGAAAAGTGATGACTGAGGGCCTTTTGGATTTTCCTCTGCTATTGCTTCTTGTCAGAGAAATTTATATTTAAAAATAAAACTAAATAGAGTGTTTAGTTACAGGCTGGATGTCAAACAGTTTTCATTTAACAGCCGGATGAATTTTAATTTAATCCTGAACCACAAAAGCATAATTAAACAGCCTTGAGCAGTATGTGCAACGTAAAGAATTTAAAGTGAGGAGAGAAAATGAAAGAAGTTAATGCTGCGTAAACTGTTCTTTTGGTGTCAAAACCTTATTTTCAAGTGAGATTACATGCTGTCGTTTCTGCAGGAGTGACAGCAGAGATGAAAATGTAACAGAGTCAGGAGAGGGGAAGGTGTTAATGAAAACTCGACAGCTACATGTTAAAAGCCCCGTCTGAATTCTCCCAAAGACGTCTTCGCTCGACCTCCGACCCCTCTACAGACGCTTCAGCYTGTCTCTGAGCTCTGCATGATGATGAGGACGAAGATGACAGCTCTCAAATGTGTTTGTCGTCACACTGCTCCTTGACTTTCTGTACGAGAGACAGGAAAGTGGACGAAAATGAGAAGAGACGGGAGATTGATGAGTGAAGTGGTAAGAAAAAAATGTAGAATAGCTTTCGAGTGAATGAATTCAAGGAAACAGACGTTGCGTCGCAGGAAGGCTGTGCTTGTTTTTGTATTCACGGACTCACAGTGAGGCTTTATTTCTGCTTCAGGTTGGAGATGTACTGACAAATGACAGATTACAAATCTGGTCATGAAGAAAGAAAAAAAAACGTGAGGTTTAGCTACTCATGAGGCAGATCATGTGTTGCACAGAAACAGCTTGGAGAAGACCACTCAGAATACAGATTAGGGAGAAGTTACAGTCGGTCTTATTCAAATAATCTGTAAGATAAACTTGATTCAAATGACCAAAACATCCTGGTGTCACTCAAAGGCTCAATCGTTCAAACACTGATGGGTAAGATCTGCAAAATCTCGTCCTCTACATCTACCTGCAGTCCAAAGATGGAAGGTTCAGGTTCACTGCTCCCCTCCCACACGTAAGGGTCTTGTTTTTATGATTATTATCATTATTGGCTGTACAAACCGACAAGCAAATCAAACTGCCTAACCTACAGTGGTTTGCAAAAGTATTCATACCCCTTGAACTTTTCCATATTTTGTCACATTACAACCACAAACATAAATATATTTCACTGGAATTTAATGTGAAAGACCAACACAAAGTGGTATACAATTGTGAAGTGGAAGCAAAATTTTACATGAATCAAAACATTTTTTACAAATAAAAAACTGAAAAGTGCGATGTGCAAAATTATTCAGCCCCCCTGAGTCAATACTTTGTGGAGCCACCTTTTGCTGCAATTACAGCTGCAAGTCTTTTAGGGTATGTCTCCACCAGCTTTGCACATCTAGTGACTGCAATTCTTGCCCATTCCTCCTTGCAAAACAGCTCAAGCTCAGTCAGATTGGATGGAGAGCGTTTGTGAACAGCAGTTTTGAGATCTTGCCACAAATTCTCAATTGGGTTTAGGTCTGGACTTTGACTGGGCCATTCTAACACATGAATATTCTTTTTTTTAAACCACTCCATTGTAGCTTTGGCTTTATGTTTAGGGTCGTTGTCCTGCTGGAAGGTGAACCTCCGRCCCAGTCTCAAATCTTTTGCTGACTCCAACAGGTTTTCTTCCAAGATTGCCCTGTATTTGGCTCCATCCATCTTCCCATCAACTTTGACCAACTTCCCGGTCCCTGCTGAAGAGAAGCACCCCCAGAGCATGATGCTGCCACCACCATATTTGACAGTGGGGATGGTGTTTTCAGAGTGATGTGCAGTGTTCTTTCTCCGCCACACATAGCGTTTTGCATTGTGGCCAAAAAGTTCAATTTTGGTCTCGTCTGACCAAAGCACCTTCTTCCACATGTTTGCTGTGTCCTCAACATGGCTTCTGGCAAACTGCAAACGGGACTTCTTATGGTTTTCTTTTAACAATGGCTTTCTCCTTGCCACTCTTCCATAAAGACCACATTTGTGTAGTGCACGACTAATTGTTGTCCTGTGGACAGTTTCCCCCACCTGAGCTGTGGCTCTCTGCATTTCATCCAGAGTCACCATGGGCCTCTTGGCTGCCTCTCTGATCAGTGATCTCCTTGTTCGACCTGTAAGTTTAGGTGGACGGCCTTGTCTTGGCAGGTTTACTGTGGTGCCATACTCTTTCCATTTCCGGATGATGGATTGAACAGTGCTCCGTGAGATGTTCAAAGCTTGGGAAATCTTTTTATAACCTAAGCCTGCTTTAAACTTCTCCAAAACCATATTCCTAACCTGTCTGGTGTGTTCTTTGGACTTCATGATGCTGTTTGCTCCCCAATATTCTCTTAACCAACATCTGAGGCCGTCACGGAGCAGCTGTATTTGTACTGAGATTAGATTACACACAGGTGGACACTTTTGAGTCATTAGCAGTCATCAGGCAACTTCTGAATGCAATTGGTTGCACTCAGGGAAAAGGGGGCTGAATACTTTTGCACGTCGCACTTTTCAGTTTTTTATTTGTAAAAAATGTTTTGATTCATGTAAAATTTTGCTTCCACTTCACAATTGTATACCACTTTGTGTTGGTCTTTCACATTAAATTCCAGTGAAATATATTTATGTTTGTGGTTGTAATGTGACAAAATATGGAAAAGTTCAAGGGGTATGAATACTTTTGCAAACCACTGTATTTAGAAGTCCGTGTGGTGCAGGAAGTACATAAACCTCTAGAGCAGGGACAGTCAATCCTGGTCCTCAAGATCCGCAGCCCTGCAAGTTTTACTTTTTTCCCTTCTCTAACACACCTGGTTCAGTCAGTGAATTACCTCTTCCAAATTCTGCAGAAGCCTGAAAATCATCCATTCATTCAAATCAGGTGTGTTGGAGTAGAGAAACAAGTAAAATGTGCAGGGCTGCGGACCGTGAGGACCAGAACTGACTATCCCTGCTCTAGAGAAACAGAAATACAAGACAGGGGTCGTCCCATAATTACCAAACAAATCGTTAGTCTTAAAATCTTTTCATGATAAGTTGGCTATCAGKTAAAGTGAGCTCTGATTCACGTCTTCGAAATATAAGTCGTCAATCAGCCCCTTTTAAAACTAAACCAGAATCACTTACAGCTAATAATGATAATAATCATTAGAACAAGAACCTCAGCTGTGGCCGAGGAGCGATACATTGAAAAAAAAAAATGAAACTTTGGATCAACTTAAAAAATTAATATAAGTTTTTACACCTAAATTTATTTGTTTTTCTCACACTAAATGTATGACTTGGTTAAAATTTAAAARGTTAAGTTAATATCAAACAAAAGCAAAAATCCATTCAAAGTGAAATTGAAGTTATATTTATCATAAACCACTTTTTTGCTTTGTTAATGACCTTTTTCAGTTTGGTTGAACTTAATATTTAACATTATTTGGAATAACTTCATTAAATTGATGTAATCTTTTTACAGCTACCGGCATTTTTTTTWATCTCAAGTTATAATTGTACTTCCACCTTAGTCACAAGTAAAAAAAAATGTCACTCTTGAACCTGAACTTTCAATCGAAATTGTCAACCTAACTAAAAGAACTCTGCAGTGCCATTAAAAACTTGTTTCATTAAAGAAAAAAAGCAGCAGTGTAAAATGGTTAAGTTTTCAGTGTCAACATAAGCTGTCACTGTTTTAAATATAGGAACAGTTGCAAWTTTTTTTGCAAATGTTGCTTTTTATGCCACATTTGTTTCTAATGTACATTTTTGTTAAAGGACTTTATCATTCTTCAACTCTCTGACCGCACAAAAATTGAGATTGTATCAAACAGTGTCAATGCTTTTTGCAACTCTATCACTTTAATACAACAAGAAGCTGAGCAGCAGGGAGAAATATAAAACATGACGTTAAAGGATCATTAAAGACATGCCCCAAATAGAATACTTTAGTTAATTGAAAACAGATAATTAGTAAACTTGAGTTTTACATGGTGTCCTTGTTTGTGGCATAAAGCAGCTAAGGAATTTCTGCTCCTCATGCTGCTGTCAGGAATGATATTGTCCATCCACAGTGTCCACAGACCCACACAGATGTAGATCTCTGAGGTGCAGTTTGAATAAATAATCCTCTTCTTGACCTTACACACCACCCGCTGTTTGAACAACCCAACCTTGCAGCCTCTGGTAAATGTTGGCATTAGCATTTTGGCATTTACACTGTTTGTACCCCCCCCCCCCCACACACACACCCTTGGGTGGTTTGTGTTTTGCTGCTGCTGGAGTGTGCAATCACGAGAGACTTGTGTCCTTTCACACCCAAAACAGAACTCTGTCCTGAACAGGAGGAGGGGAGCAGAAGGGCAAAAATCTTAGATGTCAAGAACATCCTCAGTAGATATTCTCAACCTGCTGTCTGCCCTTTTCAGGGGGTCAAAAGCTCACTTTTCACTGATCTCATTACAGTCAGTGGCATTTCATTAGCCGGGCTCTATCATAAAGCACCATTATCTCTCCATCAGATAGTCTGCTCCTCATAGCCTTCCAGGGCAGCTATAAATGATGGCTAATATAATTCTGAGATTCTGGGGCAAAAGACGAGATGATGGACGAGGAGAGGGAGCTGAAATGAAATGAAACTTTGGAATTTGAAGTCTGCAGTTTTCTTTTTGCCGTACTTTCATACGTATTTCTTAACTTTCAATCCTGCATTATAAAAGTGAAACTGGTTTATTCCTAATTGCTCTATGCTCAACTAAAAGGTGTTTAATTCATAAAACCATTTTGGCTAAACAGCACTTGTTGGCAGTTTGTCTCTTAACATCAACAAAACTGTTACAAAAGGACAACTGATATTACCAACTTTTAAAAACTGTTATGACCAGAGGTCTTTCTTCTATGTTTATACTAAAGCATGGAATGACATTCCTCAAAACAAAGTCCATTTCAAAACTACAGCCCTTTAAGAAGAATCTTGT
>NW_013952406.1:1009886-1019906 GCF_001266775.1 Austrofundulus limnaeus
GTATCAGTCACATGGAGGCAGGGCTTAAAAGCCTGAATTTTGCCTGAAACTCTCAAACTGAAGAAGTCTCTTGGAGGAGAGACGAAACGTTTCATTAGTTAGGAAAACTACAAAAAATATATATTTTCTTTAGTTTATTATGATGGTCTGTAACCTGGCTAAAATCAGACCCTTGTCCTTCACTTTGCTTCGTACGAGGGTCTGGACTCTCAGCTATAGAGAAGTGATTCTTGCAGGAGGCGTGGCCTCTGCTGAAGTTTAAAATGATTGGATAGGTTGGCCGCGTCGTATGTGTGCCAGCTCCACTGTGAAGGAGGCTAAGCTAAGAAGCTAAGCGGAAACTGTGTGTGCTGTAAACAAGCCTACTGAGAGGAGAGAAGTACCGAGCTGAACGAGACGACTGTAAATGAGAGCTGCTGCTTTGTCAGACAAATTTAGTTTAATTTGGAAGACTTATCAACACGGACTGGCTTCATTCACTTCCTCCACTGCCGTATGCTAAACTAACAAGCATACACTGCACAGAAAATCGACGTCGTTCAAAACTCCGCCTTATGTTCTCTGATTGGCTCGGACAAAAATTCTCCTGAAGAAATCCTTGTCGATGGGAGAAGTCCCAGACGGAGCAGTGAAGGGAAAGTAGAATTGAGCGGAACTGCATAGGAAGGCAAGGTCCAGGCTAGATGCTCTGTTCATTTTTTTTTTTAAACCCAGACTACAAATATGTTTCATTCAAAATCAAGCTTACTTTCAAAGGGATAAGCAAAATCCAATTTTTTAGCTGTTAAATACATTTTGTCGTGTACTTAAAGTCTCTAGGGGTGTAGAAAGTTAGATTTAACTTCTTCCAGTGCTGCATAGATATTTTTTATAGTTTGTTTGGGTCATAGTTTTCTCTATTTTTGATGACATTTAATGAACTATTACATCACAGTATTTGCAACAAAACTGCCAAATAAGGTCTAGATTTACCATCTACAATTTGTTGGTCTTCATTCTCCTCTGGTTCTAGGTCAGAATCTGGCTCCAACATGTAAGACTGGATGAACAAGTCTTCTGTTGTTGACATATTTTAATTCATTCATTTCTGTGCAGCTATATAGCCGTAAACCCCTCTATCAAACTAGAATGAACTGCTCTGGAGGAGGGCGGGGTGTAAAGTGCCTCATTTGAATTTAGAGACAGCCTCAAAAGGAGATGACCTGAGACACACCTCCAAAAAGAGGCGGGGCTTGTGGAGTTACAGTAAAGAGGAATTCAGATCAAAGCATTGTAGTTCCACTTCACATAGACCCCAACTGAAGGATTTAAATGTGAAAAATAAGGATTTAAAAGCATAATATATCTCATTTAATTAAAAAACTGAGTAACGGAGCGTAACTGCTTGAGAAATGCTTGATACAGAACGTTTAATAAAACATTGCTTCCTAAATATCACAATAACACATTAATAAAACCTGCGGAGTGACAGAAAAAGGCGTCATTCTGTTTAAAAGAATCAATAATGAGCTCTTAATTGCATTTTAGAGGCAGTTTGTAGATATTTCCAATTCCCATTATCCCAGAGACCAATAAAATCCAACAGATAAGCATCTTCATGTTTCACCATCTAACACACACACACACACACACACACACACACACACACACACGCATTAAATCCCGTTTAATTGGAAACCTGGATATGAACTCCTCATCAATATTAGCTTTGTATGGTTTTTCAGAATGTAAAATAATTACCAGAGTTAGATACTATGATTGAGCTCATCTTAGGTCTCTTTTTAATCTTCTTTACTTTATAAATGATAAATTTTTATATAATTTCCAGCAGAAGAAACAAAAACATGTTATCGTTTTGCTTTAACTTATTGAGATTTGTGGACAGGGCACAAACAGGTAAACTGAAGTTAAAACTTTAACATCCTTGTGGTTTTATTTAAAATGTAGACTTGGTGAAATAAACACAACAGCTGAGCACAGCTTTCTATAAGCAGAGTGCTCATTAGTTTGTGCTGGAGACAATTTAGAGTTTAATTCTGTTCGCCACTTTTTTTATTTAGTTGATAATTAAAACATGCTCAATACATTTGGAGTTTAGATTGTTTTTTATTTAGCCTAGACGAGCTCATTTTAGTGATTTATGCTCATTAGATGGCGACACTGTAGCTAGCTTATGTCACTTAGATCGCTATTAATCAACAGAACAAAAGTTTAATTATCTGGTAAATAAAATATGGCTACAAAAAGTCATTTTCCCCTTTTCAAAGGCTGACATTAATCCTTTGTGCTAAAGAACTTTACTCTTTTCAAAATGTGTTGCTTTATTACAAAAGAACAAACACCTGAACAACATTAAATATGCAGAGATCAATCTCCCAAATGAAAGTCAATTTTCATCTGTCTGAGAAAACCAGCTTTGCAAACCATTTTCATTTGCTGTATTGTGAAAGCTTTTAGAACCTCTGAGACAGGCATCGATGCATTAGGATAATAAAGTGACGCAAAAAGATTGTTACGCTGAAGTAAACAAAGTCGAAACCAGGTGAGTGAGGAGGAAAAAAATGGCATAAATCTAAAGACTATTAAACATGAGTTAAAGATTATATGGCAAAAAATGCTTTGGTATGACATTGTTTTCTGATCATACTAGGTTTCTGTCAGCAAATCAGCAGGAAGTGATGACTGGAGTGAAATAAGTTATTCCAAACAAATCCATCTTCAAAATGATTACCGTAATTATTTAATACTAAGCTGAATAAATAAGGAAATTTGTGTTTGGTATTTCTTTGTTGTAACAATGCTTCTTATACCGTTGGAAATCCTGTTAATTTCCCTTTTAAATGGTGCCACATTTGTAAGGAACATGCATTTGTAGGATGAGCAGTAGGGCTGAGTATGTGGGATGGTTCATGAAAAAATTTGCCTTTTTTTTTTCTGACAAACAGCTTGTTTGTTGTTGCTGTTTTGAGCTTCTGGTACTCCCAGGTGCTGCCAATCAGGAGCCCTCTATATTTTTTGCCAAGGAGCTTTGTTACAACAAAGAAATAATCTACCAAATACTAATTACTAACCTCTACATGAGTTTAAATGAGTCATTCCTCATTCTAAGCAGCTTATTTCTGGTGAAATTTAAATTGGTTTTGAGAAACATTTCTTTAAGCTTAATTAGGGTATTTTAAATTGTTCTGCTGTTTTATACCTGTGTCATGAGTTTGCACTCAGGAAGTGCAGATTAGTGGGCTAAAATAAAAATAAACTATATCATACCAAAGCAGATTGACCAACCCTTTGAATGCCTACAAGAAAGTTTGGCTTCTTTGGTAGCAAAGTATAACAAAATAAAGGTGGTTTAAAACCTTTGCACTGTACTCCGAATCACTGAAACTGAGATCCTTGTTGMATTTACTCTGTAGGACTGAGAAGCAAAAGATATAGAGTAGGGATGTCCTGATCAGATACTCAGTATAGGTATGGCCATTTTTTAAAAATCGGGCAGAATTGGATTTAGTCATGTGATCGGGCCAATCCAGTTTTCGCAACAGTTTTAAGCATCATCACGCTTTACAACTGCCAACAGAAGTCAAGACACACACAAGTATGCAACCATGTCCACAAGGTGGGAACACTTTTCAGTGGAAAACAATGATTCTGAAACTGCATCTTGCAAAATCTGCAAACTGGATGTTTTTGTCATGGTGGGAACAGCAGGGCTTGCTTTAATGCTACCAACTTTGTCACTTGGAACGAAATAAAGAAATAAAAGCTATCGAATTGGTATCGGATTGGTATCGGAAAGACTAATCATTAAAAAAATCGGATTGTATCGGGAGCCAAAAAATCTGGATCGGGACATTCCTAATATTCTGTATATATAGAATATAAATAGCATTTAGAGACAAGTCTTTTCAGAAGTTTTACATATTTTTATTAATTCCATATTTCGCCCGCCAAACTAATTGTTGAGATCTGGAGATGCAGCCAACACTGCAGCTACTGCGTCCAACTAATTTGATTTACAAATATTGGATAAAGTGGTAAAAGACAAAAAAACGTGTTATCATCTGAAGGTCATTTGGCCAAGCAGATACAGTTGTATTTTTGTGTCTAAAACATTGTTTCACGTTTAAAAAAAAATGAAACAATTAACACATGCTGCAGAAGAATCACCAAAAACAAACAACAACTCTGGCCAAAGGATGAACAGTTGGCAGAAATCAGCACTTAAGACATTTTTAAAAATAAGCTAGAAGGAGCAGCTTTGTATCATGAAGCTATATTCTTTTAGTTTAGAGGCAGCTGCTGGAGGAGAAAAAAAAATCTAACAATGTGCTCCTGACAGAAAGAATGCCCAACTGTTCTTGTGAAACTCATTCAGGGGCATGCTTCAATTCTGCCTTTCACACAAAAAAACAGAACAAAAAAGAACCCATCTGAGACTCACTTTCTTCAGCTGATTGTGGATCAGTGCGCCCTTTTATTTATTTTTTTGTGCCAGGTTCCAGGCTCTGCACTCTTACATCCAGCAACCCCTCGTTGAATCACTTTAGTTGTCCCTGATTGGCAATTAGGGTCTCCTGATGCTGCTTCGCCTCCAGCAAGAGCAGAGAGGGAAGATGACGGACATAATTTGGTGATTAGGTGTCATCCTTCAGTGTGCGGTTACAGGGCTGTTGTGTATCTAACCTCCCTCATCACTGCCATAATAGCATCTGTAGCTGATGAGAGCCCAGCCACAGGACAATTTAATGACAGAAAGAAAATGGACAAGGAATAAGAGAGATATAAGAGATTATGATTAGCTAAGGACTTGGGAGATGTACTTATCAGGAAGATGAATAAAAGATCAACTGTTAAGTAACGGCAACATGTAGCATGACAGAAAAAAGAGAATCAAAGACTTTAGACAGATTTGCAGACTCAAGAGCATAAGCTGCGATGTTGTTAAGCATAAAAATGTACTAAACATATTATAATACTACAAAATTATACTCCCTCATGACACTACTACGTCTTTATGCATTTCCTGACTTTCACATGCAGCGTACAGTTCCAGCAGCAACAAAAACCTACATTCAGCGCCACGTTTGAGTACACTATCAGTGATTCACGCAGAAGGATCCGATGTGGGCAGTGTGATTTATTACTGTATGGTGGTGGGCAGAAGAGAAGAGGAACCTCTGATAAACAGGGGTGAGAGGAAATGGCAAAATGAAATTAGAGATAAAAATAATGAAAAAGCCACTTTGCGGCCTTCACTAAGAGGAACCAGAGGTCTGGGTTACATTCAGTGCCGACTCAACTCGTTTAATTTTATGGTAAATGTGAGCTATGGGCTTCTGAACAGGCTACTACACCATGAAACTCACAGTTACGGTCGCAAATTGTTTGACCTCATTTGTGTTGTACTGCTCTGTGTGCACACAGACAAAACTAGGAGTGTGATAAAACCACATGGAAAATTATCCACCCTGGAAAATCACAGGAATTATAGAAAACTACTTTCCAACTCTTATATTCTGAGACATGACAAATMAACACCAACATTTGCAGCTCATTTAGAACTTAAAGCAAACCACTGAAAGTCCTAAACGTTTGAAAACCAGAGTAATGAAAGAGACAAGACTAAACTTACAATTCCAGATTTTTATGGACGCTTTCAGGCTGTGGTTTATTATATTGACCATATGTTCAATAACATCACCCACCTGCTGCCTTTTAATGAGCAGGAACCAATCTTTTCTGCAGCAGACTGGTACAGCTCAAAATTAACAGAAGTCACAGTTTTATAACTTGTTAAAATTTTGTTTTTGATTTTAGTAAACTGAGAATAATTAAGACGGCTATTTAAATGAGAACAACACAGTCTTTTGATGAGCAAAATAAAGTTAGTGAAAGGTTTTTTTATATATAATTTTTGGCTGAGCCTGGCCACGCAAAAAGGAAGCTCATTTTGGCCACTTGTATCCGGGAACCGGGATGTCGTTCTTTTGATCATTCATGACGACAGACCAGTAAATCCAGAGCTTTGACTTTAGACTCCAAAGCCACACCCTCATAACTGAAGAGGAGACCTCAAGCTGTCTATCCATCTCCTGCTCCATCATACCATCACTCCTGAGCAAGACACCCAGATTCTTAATTCCTCCACTTGAGGCAAAGACACCCCCCGACCTAGAGGAGGCATTCCACTCTTTTCTGGTCAAGAAACATGGCCTCAGATTTAGAGGAACTGACTCCAGCCTCTTCACACTTGAACCGCCCCCAGCGCCCATGCGAGTCTTGGCCTGAAGARGCCATTAGAACCACATCATCTGCAGTGATGAGAGACTGTGGTTCCCAAACATGACACTCTCTTCTCCATGGCTGCATTTTGACATCTTGTCCATAACCACTACAAACAGGATCAGAGACAAGGGACAGCCCTGGCAGAGTCAAACCTGCACAGAGAATAAGCTTGACTTTAAGCCAAGAATGTGGACACAGCTACTGCTTTGGATTGCTCTTAAAAGCAACCCAGATACTCCATAACCCCACAGAACTCCCCACGGGAAGACGGAAGACGGTCAAAAGTCTTCTCCAAGTCCACGGAACACATGTAGACCAGAGAGACAAAGTCCCACGACCCCCTAAAGGGCTCGACACACGGGCAGCGACAAACTACAGCGAATGACGGCTGTCATCGCAGCCAGGGTGAAAACCCGACACACGGGACGCGATAGCGATCGCAGRGTTGCGAATCGCGCTCTCAGGTCGCTTGTCTTCACAAAATTTGATTGGTTCTTGTCTCTGAAGGCAGGTGTGCATTACGGACGTGTAAACTAAACAAATCTTGCGATGCTAATGATATTGAAAAACAAACGCACATCAAGATACAATTTTATGAGGAAAAACTTACCATAAACTTCACCCTGGTGCCAACAAATTCCCACAAAGCTTTTTAGTAATCACTTGGTGAAAGTGTTAGCTAACGGCAGTGTGTAGCATACTCTCCTCTCATTGGTCAGCCAATGAAACCCTCGCTGATTGGTTGTACACTAAGCGACAGCGACAAAAGTTGAACATTTTTCAACTTTCATATGTCGCGTCGCAAGCTCGCGTGTGCACGTCTATGTGTATGAGCGCAAAATTTCACATGCACTATTTTCGCCAGTCGCTCAGCTGGAGGAGGGCAAGCGADTGTCGCCTCACCGCACAGGCTCCATAGGAAATGAATGGAGAGCGAGCGACGTCGCCTCCCATGTGTCAAGCCCTTTAGTGAGGCATTCGGTGTGTCTGTCAACTGTTTTCCTCATGCTGATTCGTTAATTGGTCTACAACCTCACCGCAGCTGCAGTTGATCTGGATCATCAGCTCTCAGGGTTCTTAAGGCGGTTCTGAGGAGCAGATCTTTGCTGATGCATCTCGCTCTAGGGTAAAGCATCTCAGCTCCTGTTAAGCTAACCTACCTGAATCTTGTTAATCCTGGTTTCCTTGTTACTTACCTGTGTGCAGAAATAAGACCTCCTGAAGTGATCTGCATTCCCGTCGACCTGTTAAAGGACAATTACCTGAGAGCTACTCACCTGATCCACTCCGTGCTGCTGCCTGTCTGCCTCCAACGAACTCTGGAACTTGTAAACCTTTCTTGGACTCGCCTGGTTGTACTTACCTTTGGAACCTGGACCCTCTCCTCCGAGCTGCACTCACCTCTCCACGCTGTAAGAGAAAGCCTGTTAAATTCTCTGAAGAAAAACCTGTCCCTTCAAGTAAACTGGAACTTARCATCTCTCCTTCCCTTCACAGCCCGGACCCCTTGATCCTGACACCTGTAAATAAAAACACTTACATTTGTAACTCTGGTCTCCTGAGTCTGTTTGTCACTAGCTGCTAACCTTTGACTAATTTTGTATTCGTAATACTTAGCAACTCTGCAAGGGTAAAGATCTGGTCCACAGTTCGACGACAAACTGAAGCCACACTATTCTAGAATCCTAGATTCAATGATCAGTCGCAGCCTACTTTCCAACATCCTGGAGTAAACCCACGGGGAGGGCAAGAAATGCGATCTAGGATAGTCGGAACACACTTTCCGTAGGGTTGCCGGGCTCAKCCTTAAWGGTGAGGAGCTCAGAYTAGAGCCGTTGCTCCTCCACATCAAAAGGAGTCAGTTGAGGTGGTTCATCTGATCAGTACGCCTCCTCGTTAAGATTTTCCTGACATGTCCAACTGGTAGGAGGCCCCGAGGAAGACCCAGGACTAACTGGAGGAAGTATGTATCCRCTCTGGCCTGGGAACACCTTAGGGACCCCCAGGACGAGCTGGAAAGTGTTGCTGGGATCTGGGTTTCTCTCCTGGARCTGTTGCCTTCACGACACAGGGATGGAGTAAACTTTTGATCCACACAGCTGAACAACAAGCTGAATCTTTGTCATTTTAAATAAAAAAAATAAGGGTAATTGCCTGCGATGAATGTGTTCTGTTTTCAGATGACTATGTTAAAGGCTAATTTCATCCCATATTTAAATGTGGAGGCTTGACAYTAAAATAACTGAATGTAATATAAAACAACAGCAACAAACAATCGCACAGGTTATAAACAAACAGCTGGGTCATCAAAACACTGGAATACGTGTGGCCTCAATAAAACAGTTGATGACTGTTTTTTATCTAAATCAAACAGCCTAATTGAACAACTTTATCTTGGAAAAAATTAATTAAAAAAACATTGTATAATCATCAGATTCAGATGCTTAACTGTAAGCCAGTAGAGTAAATTCACCAAGAACAAGCTGAATAATCTCCAGTCAGAAACAGATGGAGGAAATGAGAGCYGTGAGTAATACGAAGCTGCAGTGACACACTCACATGCAGGGCTACGGTCAGCGTGGAGCAGAGATGAAAGTGATGTTAGGAATGAAAGAGAGATTGCTGTGAGTGTGTGACAGCAGAGGGAGAAAATGGACAGAGAGAAGTGAGTGCAAATGAAAGARGGGGACGCTGACAGAAAGTGAGAGTGAACCATGGGCCACCACGAGACAATCACATCTCCCGCACAGTCGGGTGGATGTGTGAACAGGCGATCGACAGATGATTAGCAGATGTCACCGCACAGACCCGGCCCCCGCCATGACATGTAATCTGAATGAGGCAATTAAAAGGCCTGTCACAGCGGCCGCCTGGGGAGGAAGGTGTCCGTGGAATCACTCCGCCTCATTTAAAACTCTGCTGCAGTTAAAAAGAGGYAAACGGGTGTGTGTGATTTTAACAATGAGCATTTATCTGGGATTTTTAGGCGATGTTTACACTATCCCGCTCTGTGATGTTTTGTATTTCAATGACGAGCGAAAGCACTTCAGTCTCAAGCATGAAAACTGTTTAATCCAAAATGGCTGAATACATGAATATTTGTTTAGGCAAAAGTTGAGATTGGGCTGTTCCTACTGAAAAAGATAAGTAGCGCAAACTCTGAATGTTTGTTTGGTAACTGTTGTCTGCTTAGGAAAGTCAGCCTGGTTCTGGAGTCAGACATCATTGTTTTGACTAAAACTGACTAAAGACTACAGACACTGAACTACACKTAACRATAAAACCCAAACCCGTGTAGCGCTACAAATTTCACAAATTTTAWTACTTTCTCCTGCTTTTCCTGTCTCTTCATCGCCACTAAACTTCATTRAACTATTTTTTTGTCCTGTAGATTTTTTTGATGCTTGACAAATAACTTTGGGCCTCAGTAAGAAAAAAAGATCTGAGGGTTTTTATTTATTTGTTTATTTTGGCTCGAGAGGAGGAGGAAAKTGACTGGATTGCATTGTGGGACCGTTTCCTGCTCATGACGCGTGCATCAAATTGGATGTCATTTTAAGAAAAAAAAAAGTTGTATTTATTGCATATTATTTTGGTTTTCCTTGGCCTATCAACACAATTTAAAAACTGGTTTAAAGTCTCTAATTTTGACTCAATTTGAAACAGAGTCCCAAAAAGGTTGTGTCTTTCCAGTCTGCCTTAGTGATGTTATCAGTTAATTGCAGAGGTCTATAA
>NW_013952406.1:1019916-1024362 GCF_001266775.1 Austrofundulus limnaeus
GTTTATTTACAAGTGTAGGGGAAAAGGGTAGGTCCAGGGTTTCACTGTTGATGACAGGAAGGAGTTGAATTAGTTGCAGGTTGAGTAGTTTGAGAATAAGAATTATTTTGATGTTTGTTTTGCAGCTTACGGTTTGGAGAAGAACACAAGGAATGGATGAGAGGGAAGTCCAGGAGTGCACGGTGAGTCAGGTGAGTATTTACAGATGATGATTGTTTCAGGCTCTTGGAGGAGATGGTCGGCATTTGATGTAGGCAGGCAGGCGTATGAGCAGAGGAGCACACAGTAAAAATCCACGAGGGGTAAAATCCACAAGGGGTTCCACTGGAGAAGATCACAAGAGAAAAACACATTAGATAAACTCATAGAAATAAACTCTAGAGGTGGCTCAGAACCATACCCAAGTGTATGATATGTTCCAGCGTTGTTGTGTCCTCAGAGGAAGCCTTATAAAGCCCAGTGGCTCATCAGGGAGATTACCACCAGCTGCTGCCTGTTAGCTGCCAGACCAATCAGGAGTGTGACTGTGAGATCCTCACACTTGGTAACTATAAACCTCTGGTTAACTGAATAGAACAGATTTTAATCTGATAAACCATTAGTCGACAATTAATCATAAGTCAATTAACTGTTTACATCTCTTGTGCAGAGTTACAAAATTKAAATTGAATTAAACTGAATAAGATTAGTATCAGTATTATTACTTGGATCAATTTGTATAGTCACCTTACTGACGTAAAAGTCAACAGATATGTTTTCGATTCAGTACCACAGCCCTGGGTCAGATTTGGAAAAAAAATTGGATTTGTCACGTTTAAACTGTGAAAAAAATAAATTTGGATTTGTGTTCATTTGCCTGCAGCGTGAACGTAGCCTAACTCACCCACTCTTTAGTCAGCTAGCAACAACCTGTGAGTAACAAGCACAGTTTTGAGTTTCGCCACCATGCCTCATATAACTGCTGGAAAATAAAGAATGACATGGTGTGAAAGCAGAAAATGAGTGCAACAGCACAAGAGGAAATTGTGGATAAAGGAGGAAAAGTCYCYTCACCAGTTTGGCAGGATTTATCAGCCGATTTTCTCCTGGTCCTTTTTTCAAATAAGTAAAACAAAAAACTAATCAATTATCGATATCAACTGATATGAAACGCTTATTTTGTGATATATTTTTCAGCTGAWTCACCCAGCCTTAGTGAAGCAGGAAAACCTCAAAAACATGAAGGGGAAATGGAAAAATAACAAGATATAGATTATTATTTATCCAGAATGCAAGCAACATTTTAAAGAAATCATAGCAATCTGAAATGTTTATAAATTGAATACAGTCCAGACTCCAGCTGAATTCCCAACAAACTCAATGAGATTGTAACTAATAATGAGTCTGCTTCTGTCTCAGGTAATAAATCCTCAAGGTATTCATTTATTTATTTTTGTTATTTTTCAGGTTGTACCAAAGCTCCTGCCTCACAGAACCAGTGTACAGACCGTCTATTGTGCACACCCACTGAAGAAAATGCAGCAATGATCAGGATGTACATCCCACAGGGCATTATGAATGGAAAAGCCAATAGAGGTCATGAGTGGAGGAATAAAAACGTAGTGAAACACTGCCAAATATGCAAGCGTGGATGGAAAGCATAAGCAGCTCAGCAGAACACACAACGCTGCAGTATGAACTCCACCAGGTTCAGCCATGATTTAATGACCTTTCATGGCTGAACGCTGCTTCTTCATGTACGGAACAAAATAATTATAATACCTGCACTGTGGAAGTAATGACGGGGGTATGAGGCAGTTGTTTACATTTTTTTGTTACATAATGTGGAATGTGAATTGTTTATGTACACTTTTATAAGTAAATAAATGTGGAAAATGCCAGTAAAAAGTTAAATGATAAAAAAACTTGTGATTTTACAGAAACTTGGTAAATGATCAGTCAAATTTCTATTTTGATTGTAAATTATTACATTTTTAGTTTTTTTTTTTTTTTTTGGTGTACAGTTGCTATGAAATAAAATCACAGTCTCTTTCTCTGAATTTAGGAATGCTCTTAGACTGAAGATTGTCATATATCTCCATGATTGTAGACCTTGTTCAGGAAACTTTTACTTCAGCCAGGATATTCAGTGTGAAAAATGCAGCAGTTTTCTATAAATTCTCTTCAATTTTCTTTGAAAAGCAGGACAATATCCGCCAGGACGAGATGGATTTCACTCCCCGCTGCTGATCCAGAGGAGGCACTGCAGCTGGAAAACCATTACTCTGCTTTTATCACCGAAGTCTTCACTCACTGCAGCCTCAGCTCTCTCAGAAAACAGCTTTTCCTATCTATTCATCTCTGGCTTGATTTAAAATCGCTTGGGCTATCCATCTCAGGCTGGGGTGAAAATAGGATTCATGGAGCAGTTTTAGTGAGTCAGGGGGGAGAACGGCACTCAGCTGCAGGTTGGGGGAGAAAAAAGGCCCCGACAATAAGAACACACCCGCTGCGTTAACTACGTTAATGAGGGAAATGGGACGATTTATCGCTGTGCCTGAGTGGTTGTGATTCTCCAAAACCTGCGTTTTAGCTGGAGCATTTTGAACGCAAACATCAAAATACCTCCTTTGTTGAGCTGAATCGGTGTATTAAATGTTGTTTGCTGAACAAGGCGGAGTTCCCGGCTCCATATGTTGCGCTTTTTGTTTGCTCAGTCATTAAAGGCCTCTTCACCGTGTGTGACTACACTGTTGTCTTAGCAGGGGTAGAGCGCACAAACACAGCCCTCTTCAATTTCGTCTCCGTCGTCACGAGAACGGCAGCCTCAGTGTGGGGAGCCGAACCGCAGGAAATTAGGAGTATGACAAGATAAGACCCAGCATTTATCTGATACAGTTCCCTGGCAACCCGTAAGAGCAGCAGAGTGGATGAAAAACATAAGAGTAGCAAAAGTTATGTCACATCAGCTTTGTCCAATCACGCTTTCTTTTAGCTCCAAGACAAACCCAGCACTCACCCGAAACTCGTGTGTGAGATTATCTATGTAGTTGCCTTCAGCTCAGACTTGATGGCAAGTCAATATTTCACTACAAAGCGCCGCCAGGAAGATGTGCGACTGTATGCCTATCTCACAACCTGCTTTATGGGTTTCCACATCGCCGTGTCCTGATAAAGTGTTATTAAAGTAGCTGCCTCAGCCCAGAGAGTCACAAAAAAACTCATAAAAACTTACCCCATGAAACTAAATCCCCCTCAATTTCTTRTCGCTCTCAGATAATGAAAGTCTAAAAATGAAGGCAACTGAAACAAATCCAGCTCTGACACGGAGAGCTTGATGTGATCAGGGCTGTAGTTACCAATACTTTTTCCCCCTCAGTCGTTAGTAAGGAATAAATTGTTTTAATTAGATGATTAAAATAATGACAAGATCAGAGGTCAACTGATGTGATTTTACAYAAATAAGAGCATCTGATGTATCAAGAGAAACATCAGTCCAGAACTAAAATCTTTGTCCTTTGAGTCCCACTGCTGCTGTGGATTGACACTAAGTTTACCTGGCCAGATCAGTGCACGAGTTAAGGGGACTCCAGATATGGCAGGCCATTTTAACATAAAATAAGTGTCATCAGACTATCTGTAATTACATTCTATAGATCTAAAAAGGAGTTCTGACTAGGAACAACTACATTTTGACTATCCTGAATGGTAATTTATGATATCTGTACAATCTGTTCAAGATATCTTTGAATACATTTTGGTGGATCAAAATGCCTTTCAAGTTATCTCAAATGACGTCACTGGATTCGTCATTTCAAAGGTCACACAGCCATAATTAGAATTCAAGATGTATCAAATGTAGTTATGACTAGTCAAGAATAAATTTTTAGATATCTGAATTAAGAAATTGTGCGTAAGTCGAGCTGTCTGAACAGCTACCTGCAGAATTTTGTGTAGCTGCAATGACAAGCAATACTGTATATTGTCTGTTTCTTAATTTATGTAGAGCTGCAGCTAAAAGTCATGTTAAAAACACCAAAATTTGAGTTGGACTGYCCTGACYCTGCAGACCACTGAACAACAAACTAAGGTAAGGCTAGTGGCTTAGTAAGGCTAAAATACCTTAGAAACTTTCTAAAAGGCTACGCAAATCTGTGACATTTTGACTAGACAGAAAGAGCCCCAAGGTAGGAATGTCAGATATGGCAAAAAATTCATATCACGATATACATTATGATGAGTGGCGGTAACAATATACTGTGTATCACAATATAAAACTTATTATAGAAAATAAATAAATCACACATTAATTGAGTGGAATAAATATGTATAGGTAAAAAAATTTAGACCTTAAAATCTCCTTTTTTAAGGGACACTTTAAAGTCTCCCATAAAAATCTAAATTTAAGGGAGATACCTGGTTAAATCATATATTGTGTGTGTGTGTGTGTGTGTGTGTGTGTGTGTG
>NW_013952406.1:1024404-1029982 GCF_001266775.1 Austrofundulus limnaeus
ATAGAAAATAAATAAATCACACATTAATTGAGTGGAATAAATATGTATAGGTAAAAATATTTAGACCTTAAAAACTCCTTTTTTTATGGGACACTTTAAAGTCTCCCATAAATATCTAAATTTAAGGGAGATCTACCTGGTTAAATCATATACTCACACAATAACTTTAATGCAACAGATATCTGCATCCATTGGGTGTTGTGTTGAAATCACCAGCTTCGTTTGAAAGTGGTAAAACAAATTGCTTGTATTTATTCCTTTCTACACACTTTGCAGATTATTTTTTCTGCCCTCCACCTGTTTAATCTGTGCGCGCTCCGGCGGGGTGACAATCATTATAGTCGCGCTTTGGAGTGCGCGCCCATTCGGCCGTGCGTCGTCGAGCTATGACCGCAGGAGAAACGAGGTCCAGACTGATTTTTGTGCGTCCCACCTGAGCACTGACTTCACCTGCACTGACAGTCGCCTCACTGCGTGGAAATGAATGGAGAGCGAGCGACGTCGCCTCCCGTGTTTCGAGCCCTTCACACATGCCGTGGCGCGCGCTCCTCCAGCTGCAGGCAGTGTGGTCGGTCGGCATCCGACCGGAGGATGCCCCGTCACGTAAACATGTAAACAGTTGGGCGTTCATTTTCACACACCCGAACCAGGTCCGGATAAGTTATGTTTTTTTCCCCTTTCCTCATTTGGGCTCTCAGCCACACTGCTTCCCGCTTCCTCTGTTTTGACTCCAGCCGGTTACATCACCAAAAAGAATTGCGCGGTTGGCCAGTAGACAACAGATCTCTTTCAATGGACAAATTTATATCGTTTCTACCGTATATCGTTTATATCGCGCATTCCTACCCCAAGGGGTTTTCTTGATGTTTGCTCTAAATACCATGCTGAAATGTAATTGAGTGTAGCTCAGCATGTACAAACTCTACTTAAATAATCTTGGTATCAAAGTAAAGCTAACACTTGGGAGATTTTATTACAAGTGTAAGTATTAAAACAGCTGCTGTGGTTTTAGAGATATTGAGGATGGAATATAATTTATTTTTTCCCCTCCGGTGTGAATAATTTTTGCATTAGACAGCATATAACCTATTTAAAACCATAATGAATCAGGCTAAAAACTCTTGGAAACCATAAGTCCACATGTGGACATCACCTGTACAAAGATTCATGCTGCTAAAATTAACTGGAGCAAAGTTAGAGGTTAGCCAAAATTCTTAGCTTTTTTTTGTCACTTCAGTAGAAAATGAAACCAAATATTAGTTTAGACATAGGGAAGACCAGAGCCCAAGGGCCCGAGAGGAATCCCGAGCGCAGAGCCCCAAGGGGCACCCGCACGGGAGGATCTGCCCACCCACCCCCCAGATCAGACCATAGAGGAGAACTGGGAGAGTCCTCCCAGCGACCACACGTACAGCCCCCGGGGCCAGCAGCGACAAACTCATGGGCCCCACCGGCACCCGCCATACCAAAGCAGATCCAGGAAAGGGCACAGAGGTCCGGGCCCCCAGGGCGCACCCCCTCCAGGCCAAAGCCCGACAGGCCCAGAGGCCCCGAGCCCCAGCAGGCAGTCACCAGGCCAGGCCGGCACACACCCCAGTGCCCAGCCCCCCGGGAACCCCCAGCACGCCGGCCACTAGCCGCACACCCCACCGGGGGGCCGAGTAGCAGCGGGCCCCCAGATAAACCAGCAGGAGGGGCAGCCCAGACCGCAGCCTGACAAATACCCAAACATACACAATCGCACCATCCCACCCTCATCCTCACCCCCACTCAAAGACATACAAGGACGCCACATTCCACTCATTCCCCCGATACACACTCTATACCCCCAGGTCCAGGACATACACCCACCCCTTATTGGAGGCAGCACACACCCGAACCCAGGAGGTAGACCCAATCATTCTGAGGTGGAGAGGAGCAGATAGCCAAGGCCCGGCAAAATTCTTAGCTTTCTAACATGTCCAGGTTCAACTTAAAGATCTTAAGTTAACAAACTTTAAAAGATATAGGAAAAACTGGAAATTCTGGTTTGCATTGGGCTCAAAAGGTTAAATAGAAAAGGTGTCTAGATGAAAAAAATTCAACATATCTCTAATTAATTTAGAGATATATAATAATAATTTTAACCAGCCATAATTACAGTTGTAGATTTCTCTAAGTTAGACGTCATTTAAAGAGAGAATGCATATTGAGATTTTGCAAATAAACCAAAGCTTTTGCCGTGTTTAAAGAAACTAGAGCTTAAAAATATGTTACTTTTTATTAAGTAATTTAAAAACGATACTAAATGATGTCAAGAACAGAGGTTTAGTCGAAAAGTTAGATGTGTCAGCAAATTTAAATCTTTCCTGAAGCATTATCTGATTCAGTTTGACTTATCCCAACATAAAACCTTCAACTGCCTTCAAAATAAAAAAAGAAAAGAAAGGAAACACAAACTCTACAGTTTTCCTGTTTTGTTACAAGAAAAAAATGTTAGTGTGATTTGGCTGCTTCCTTTGATCACAGTTTGTCTCAGAAAAATATCCCATCATAAAGACTATAAACCCATGCTGTGTGCATGCACCCCCACACCTCTCCAGCTCTATTCACGAGCTGAATGTAACCTCAATTACACACAAAGAGCGAAAGGAACAAATTGGGTTTCATTATTCGTTTCATGACTCAGGCTTTGTTTTTGTGTTAAATGTGGATGTAAGGGACAGTCAGAACTGTACAGCAACAAAGTGATCCTGTACAGGGACAATCAATGTTTGGAGCAGTAAAACAAACTACAAAAAAACAGATTTGAATTTATAATAAACACAACTAAAAATAAAGATCTGTCTACATTTATTAATTAGGTTTTTAGTTTGTATTTTTGTATTCTTTCCAYTATAAAGCATGCAGGAGTAGATGTCTTTTATAAAATAATAATATCAATAATGAAGAGCCCATTTGAGTGCCAGCCTAATTAATTTCATTAAAATGTACAATAGCATAGGCTTTTAAGTGTTGCTTTTTAGAACATTTATAAAAAGACTTCATGTCATATAAAGCTGTCATTAAACAACTGTGCATAAAACGCCTGTCAGTAAAATGTCAGTCATCAAAATACAAATAATGAATTCCTTCCCTCACGCAACAACCTGGAATATATGTGTCTATTAAATTATGAACYTGATTGTGGTGGGGTGAAAGATCAATTTAAAAATAAATAACGTGTTGGAAGATATGCCAGTAATGCAGCTCAGTCTTTAATAAGCTGCTGTTCACAAAAGAAAAAACTTATTGAAGTAGAGTGATTTTGATGTTTAAAATKATTTTACATCTTTGTTTTCATTTTAATTCAAATTCACATTCAWTTCAATTCAAAAATACTTTACTGATCTCAGAGGGCAATTAGGTGTTGTAACTCATTTAACTAAAGCCTTATTGTAGATGCTGATGGCTGTGGGCAGGAAAGACCTTCTGTAGTGCTCTGGATTACAATGAAATTGAAGAAGACTCCGACTGAAGACACCCTGTTTTTCTCTGACAGTCTGATGAAGAGGATGGTCAGGGTTGTCCACAATGTTCTTCATTTTACGTAAAATCCTTCTTTGTACCATCATCTCCAGAGATTCCACAGTCGTCCCCAGAACAGAACCAGCCTTCTTCGTTAGGTTGTTTAGTCTTTTTGGATCCCTGGCTCTGATGCTGCTGCCCCAACAGATGATGGCAGAAGAGATGACGCTCTCAACAACAGACTTGTAGAAGATCTACAGAAGAGATGACGCTCTCAACAACAGACTTGTAGAAGATCTAAAGAATTTACAGCCATCTCCTCTACTTCAAAACAGTTTACACTACAAACATTAAAAACTAGAGCTTCAAGATGCATCGTTTCAGCATCGTCATCTCAACATACGTGTGCAGCATTGCAGGTCCTACGATGTAGGAGGTAAAATAAATCGTTTTTTTTTTCTAGAGACTAAACCACAAGTCATAGCACTAAACTTTTATTTTGACAGGTTGCTTCTACRGGCAGCTTTGTGTCAAAAAARACCAAATTTTATTTTGTTGTGAAACGTCTGGGACAATAATGGCAACGATTTTCAGAGATGWTGTYTTGTGAATTCTCGAGCTGAGGWGGAAGATGACAAAGATCTCTACGAAAACGAGGAAGATAAGGAAAATCACAGAGAACTGGAGGAAAAGAGGTAAAATATGGTTGCTAATATTAAAGCATGATGGAAACAAAAACTAAAACAGAGGCAACACCTTAAGTGATAAAACAATTCATGTTTGCAGATGATAGAAGGAAACATGTCTTCAGGTCTCAGCACAATAAAAGGTAAAAAGAATAACTGGCATGCAAGTTCATCGCCAACAASATGGCAGCAGAACTTAGTGTTCTTCAAGTCATCTGTTGAAAATTTCTGTATTTTTTTCATATCGCATATATCGGGGTTAGAAAAAAAATCACTACATCAGTTTTCAACTATWTTGTGCAGCCCAAATAATCTGTAGTGTGTAATTTCACACCACAGCCAGGTGTTTCCAAAAACCTTCACAAACTCAAAAAGCTTTGGCGTCAGAGAAAACACTTGTGTTCCTGAACTCTGCAGAAATGCTACAGTTTCATTCAAAAACAGCGTTCGTCTGTCTGCTGGGATTTGCTTTCAGCGCAGCAACCCGTGTTTACTAAAAGCAACCCGAGGGGGCCGATGCAAATTATTGTGCGAGCCAGGCTGCGGCTGAGCATTAAACATGCCCTCCTGTGTTTAGCGGAGGCATCTGACGGGAAGCTAAAACCAGATCACCCCCACAGCTTGGATAAAAACAGCCGTGCCAGGTGTCATTTCTAATTACAGCACGACAACAGCAAACCGTCGGGCTGAAAAGCAGTCKGATAAATACTTTGACGGGAGATTTTTCTACTCTGTGGACATGCTGGAAAATGTGAGCATGTGTTTCCTTGCAGGGATGAAGAGAATGAGTCCGACGTTGAGTTTTGCAAGTTGATGAAGCTACAGCTGAATCCATTACAACTGTAGCACAAAGAAAATCATAGTTACATGTACCTTTTGCTATTTCTATTAGCAGAAKTGAAAAAAAATATTACCCTCCATTTCTTCACCTTTTTACAGAACACTTTGAAATATTTGACAATTAAATTGATGGATGTAGAAATCTTCATAGAAACTGCTCCAAATAGAGCAGAACCTCAAAGTGAAGCACCAGGATCCAGACATCAAAACCTGACAGTTCCTCTTAAAAGTATCATATCATGGTTTTAAATCCTTCTTTTTCACGTCTAAATCATATCAAATCAAATCATTCACTTATGGTCTATTTAAAATAAAACTGCAACACTTTGGTCTTAATTCCTCGTTTTTGTTGCTCCACAGACTCCTTGCTTTCCTAACGAAAATAAAAATATAAATATAGAGTGACTAAAACAACACTGCAACAGATATTTTTTGGCCGATTCTTGAAGCCGATACTACTTTTTCTTCCTCCCTCTATTAACATGATAAAAATAAGAATGATAACAAATGTTACACAAGTCTTAATTTAAAACAAAACAAACTAAAAAAAAATTTATTAACTAAGC